>NC_059351.1:23779166-24090208 GCF_019703515.2 Myxocyprinus asiaticus
GCTACCCTCCTACGGAAGGATGCAATAGAGCCTGTCCCTCCGGCCGAGATGAAGAAGGGGTTTTACAGCCCCTAATTCATTGTACCGAAAAAAGGCGGTGGGTTGCGGCCAATCTTGGACCTGCGAGTACTGAACCGGGCTTTACACAGACTCCCATTCAAGATGCTGAAGCAAAAACGCATTCTAGTGAGCGTCCGGCAGCAAGATTGGCGGTAGACCTGAAGGATGCGTACTTCCACGTCTCAATTCTACCTCGACACAGACCCTTCCTGCGGTTTGCATTCGAGGGTCGGGCATATCAGTACAAGGTCCTCCCTTTCGGCCTGTCCTTGTCCACTCGCATCTTCACGAAGGTCACTGAGGCAGACCTTGCCCTGCTAAGGGAAGTGGGCATTCGCATCCTCAACTATCTCGACGAGTGGCTAATCCTAGCTCACTCTCGGGATGTGTTGTGTGCACATAGGGACCTGGTGCTCTCGCACCTCAGCCGACTAGGGCTTCGGGTCAACTGGGAAAAGAGCAAGCTCCTCCCAGTTCAGAGCATCTCTTTTCTCGGCTCGGGGTTGGACTCAGTCTCGTTGACGGTGCACCTTACGAACGAGCGCACACAGTCGGTGCTGACCTGTTTGAAGGCCTTCAGACAGAAGACAGCGGTTCCACTGAAACTGTTTCAGAGGCTCCTGGGGCATATGGCATCCTCAGTGATGGCCACTCCGCTCGGGTTGATGCATATGAGACCGCTTTAGCACTGGCTTCAGACTCGAGTCCCGAGATGGGCATGGCACTGCGGGACACATCGCGTGGCCATCACACTGATCTGTCACTGCCTCTTCAGCCCTTGGACCAACCTCACGTTTCTACGGGCAGGCGTTCCCCTAGAGCAGGTCTCCAGGTGCGTCGTGATTACAAAAGACGCCTCCAAAACAGGCTGGGCCGCTGTATGCAATGGGCACGCAGCTGCCGGCTCATGGATGGGCCCGCGGCTGCGTTGGTACATCAACTGCCTTGAGTTGCTAGCAATTCTGCTCGCCCTGCGGAGGTTTCGGCCATTGATCCAGGGCAAGCATGTGTTAGTTCGGGCAGACAACACGGCAACGGTAGTATATGTCAACAGTCAAGGCGGTCTGCGCTCCCGTTGTATGTCACAACTCGCCCGATGTCTCCTCCTCTGGAGTCAGCAGCACCTCAAGTAGCTGCGAGCCACTCACATCCTGGGCGACCTCAACACTGCAGCAGATGCGCTGTCACGGCAGGTTACCCTCAGGGGAGAGTGGAGACTTCACCCTCAGGTAGTCCAGCTGATTTGGAGTTGATTCGGGCAGGCACAGGTAGACCTGTTTGCCTCCCAAGAATCCTCCCACTGCCCGTTCTGGTACGCCCTGACCGAGGCACCTCTCGGTACAGACGCGCTGGCACACAGCTGGCCCCCTGGACTTCGCAAATATACGTTTCCCCCAGTGAGCCTACTTGCACAGGCCCTGTGCAAGGTCAGGGAGGACGAGGAGCAGGTCGTCCTGGTAGCACCCTACTGGCCCACCCAGATGTGGTTCTTGGACCACACACTCCTCACGACAGCCCCCCCCCACCTGGCGAATTCCCCTAAGGAAGGACCTTCTTTCTCAGGGACGGGGCACCATCTGGCACCCGCAACCAGACCTCTGAAATATCCATGTCTAGCCCCTGGACGGGACGTGGAAGACTTAAGCGGCCTACCACCCGCGGTGGTAGACATGATCACTCAGGCTAGGGCCCCCTCTACAAGACACCTGTATGCCTTTAAGTGGCATCTGTTCGCTAAGTGGTGTTCTTCCCAACGCGAAGACCCACAGAGATGCGCAGTCAGATCGGTGCTTTCCTTCCTGCAGGAGAGGTTGGAAGGGTGGCTGTCCCCCTCCACCTTGAAGGCGTATGTAGCCGCTATAGCGGCACACCATGACACAGTGGACGGTAAGTCCTTAGGGAGGCATGACCTGATCATCAGGTTCCTGAGAGGCGCCAGGAGGTTGAATCCCTTCAGACCGTGCCTCGTTCCCACATGGGACCTCTCTGTAGTTCTTCAGGGTCTATGGAGAGCCCCCTTTGAGCCCTTGCAGTCAGCTGAGCTTAAGGCACTCTCTTTGAAGACTGCCCTCCTGACTGTGCTCACTTCCATCAAGAGGGTAGGAGACCTGCAAGCATTCTCTGTCAGCGAAACGTGCCTGGAGTTTGGTCCGGGCTACTCTCACGTGATCCTGAGACCCCGACCTGGCTATGTGCCCAAGGTTCCCACGACCCCTTTTAGGGACCAGGTGGTGAACCTGCAAGCGCTGCCCCAGGAGGAGGCAGACTCAGCCCTGACGTTGCTGTGCATGCTTTACACATCTATTTGAATCACACGCAGTGCTTTAGAGTCTCTGAGCAGCTCTTTGTCTGCTTTGGTGGACAGCGGAAAGGAAGCGCTGTCTCCAAGCAGAGGATTGCCCACTGGCTCATTGACGCCATAACAATGGCATATCACGCCCAGGACGTGCTGCCCCCGGCAGGGCTACGAGCCCATTCTAGCAGGGGTGTAGCGGCCTCCTGGGCCCTGACCAGTGGCGCCTCTCTAACAGACATTTGCAGAGCAGCGGGCTGGGCAACAACCAACATTTTTGCGAGGTTCTACAATCTCCAGGTGGAACCGGTTTCGTCCCGTGTAGTGGCACACACAAGCAGGTAAGTCCGGGAAAGCTGGCTGGGTGTATCGCTTGCACATAGCACCTTTCACCTCCCCTGAGCTGAAGACGTGCGCTGTTGACTCCCAGTAGTGTTCACAAACTGTGTTCCCTGGATGATTTCCTCCGAGCCCTGTGGCAGACGAGTTTGCGGAGAAACTCGCTGCCAGCTCAGTACACGTGCTTACTAAGCCCTGTACTGGGGTAGGTGCTCCACATGTGGTGGTTCCCCGTAGGTAACCTCATGCAACGTATATCTTCCGCTAATTCGTTTCCATGTTGGTAAAATGTATCTTCCTTAGGCAGAGGCCCCTCTGCCCCAGTCACCATGCTCGTAGAAACTCCTCCCCCGTAGGGTAGGACCTACCATGGGACTTCTCCACATGACATATTTCCGACAAAGCTCGGCAAGACCATGTGACGTATTTCTACTCAAAATACCCCCCCCCCCTTCTCTCTGGGCGGGGTGTGGTCTCTGCGGTGTCTTCCCCTTGGGAGTGACACCCCCCTGACTAGACCTGGTGGCCCCAGTCGGTTAATTCCTTTTTTTGGGGGGGAGAGGAAAAAAAAAAGAGGATAAGAGGCCACGACTGGGCTAGCCTGTCTCAATCTTTTGGGCAGTTGACTTGTCCCCAAAGGGCCGTTCGACATTCATAACAGCGTTGGGGGAGGTTACGTGACGGCCTGGTGTGCTGGCTACGAGGCCCGTCACACACCGCCAGTTCACGTAACACAGTTCAGCCAGTTGTGGCATTTCGTATAGGGACCCCTAGTGTCACTACATTGTAGGGCTTTGCTGGTTGTTTAGATCAGTGTTACTATCAGAAATAATTAATAATTATTTCTGTAGTTATTAATTAATATTTAAATTAATTAATTGGATCTAACTCATTAAAACCTCATATGGGGCTCCAGTAAATGTAGTGTGCTACGTTTGGGAGCAAGTTTGGTTATTAGCAATAATTAATAATTATCAAAGATAATTATTAATTATTAAAATCAATAGAACATTGATGAGAATCAATGTTAGCTTTTTTAAAAATTTTAAATCAACAATTATCAAAGATAATCGTTAATTGTTAACATCGATGAAACATCAATTAAAATTAACACTAGCTTATTGATCATTCAAATTCAATCATCAAAGATAATTATCAATTATCAAAAATCAATAGAAAATTAATAAGGATTAACATTGAGGGGGCACCACCCTGGAATTAGGGACTAATAACCAGATAGTAAAACAGTCTCAATATTAGATTGTTTTCTTAGGAAAATCGACATCCGAAGAATATTGATTTTCGGGAAAAAAAACAATGAATGAAGGTTTGAATCTGAGCACTGACATCCCGTCAGCATGACACAGGCATATGCAAAACAAACCAGAACACTTCTCTTTGTAATATAAACAAAGTTTATTTATGCAGTAATATCAATTAATAATTAATATAATGCAGTCAATAAACTTCTGACTTACAACTACAAACTAAACAGTAATATGATTAGATATGGAAATAAAATAATCCTATAACACATAAGGTGTGTGTGTGTGTGTGTGTGTGTGTGATTAGTAAGAGAGAGAGAGAGAGAGAGAGAGATGATTAAGTGACAGCCCTAAAGCCGATTTCGCGATAGTGGGAGAGAAAGTAGCTGTGTTTATCACTCAGAGATGCGGTGGATGGCTCGTAAACAGTCCCGCGTTATTTGACTCTTTAATGGATGAGCTCAGTTGCTGTCTCACCCGCGATGGCGAAATTGCACAACAGTCCAATTTGGTTGGACCACAATACAGCAAAACAAATTCATGATAATTAATATCCTGAGTATTAATAATGAGCGGACATGGCGGTCCGTAAACTGTACAAGCAAAAACCTTGAAACACAAGAATAACACACTATAATATTCTATCTCTGCCCAGACGTAAACCTCTTACTTGAATCATATGAGGACACAGGTAGAATGTGTTTTCCTCCGTCCTTTAACTCTGACCCGGTTCCTTGAGGCTCGTGTGATGACGGAAGGCCGTTTCCTCGCTCTGTCAGCGGGCGATACGGCTTTTGATTCTCGGCGGGCTGGCGGAGAACTCAGAAATTTCGACTTGATTGAAGATGGAAGAGAAATCTTTAATCTCTTCACTTCTGTTGGCAAACGGATGAAGATGCGAATTGCTTGGTGGTCTTCTTCGGATCCGTTAGAGTGTTCGGTTGAACACAGAGTAATCTCAACTCGTCCAGTGAGATGGAGATTGTATGGCCACAGTTTCAAGCCGGACGTTACTTCCTTGTGCCACGAGGTTACACCTGAGAGCAGCAAAGAGCTGCGTCTATATTCGGTGAACAAAGTCGCTGGAAGTGAATTCTGGAATCATTTCAGAGGTATTTCAACTCCTGATGATGTCATGTTTGAGGGACGTTCTGTTGTGTGCCTCATCCAATAACAGTTGAGAGTTTGATCCTTTAGTGAGCAAGGCTTCATGGATTTGTAGTCTGTTTTGGACTCCCTTTGTTTGATTTTGGTGCGATTTTTATCAGTAAGATTTACGACATGGAATGTGGGGGCTGAGTTAGGTTTTTATGACTGTATTAGGCCTGCTTTTGTCTTCTATCTGAATACATGAGGCCCAACAACATCGACACAAAGTCGAGTGAGTGACAGATAGGGAATGTCCTGGTTACTTGCGTAACCTCCATTCCCTGATGGAGAGAACGAGACGTTTTGTCCCTCCTGCCACAACGCTGAACTACCCGCTGAACTGGCCGGGACCTTGTCTCGGCTCCTCAGCACAAAACCTGAATGAGTGGTTGCATACCAGCTCATTTCATACCCGTATGTCTGGGGGAGTGGTATGCAAATACCACTCGCCAATTTTCATTGGCCTTTTATCAAAGACTAGAGGTGTCTCGGGCTCCCAAGAGTGACCCCTAGTGTCACTACATCGACATGTCTCGTTCCCTCCATCAGGGAACAGAGGTTATGCAAGTAACCAGAACGCTCTTCTCTTCAGTCTTGTTTATTTTCTTGCCAGTGAGACAATAATCAGGTTTTAATTAATAAAGTTTAAGTGCCAGAGCTTGATCAGAGCATATTTCTAAAAGTCTGGTATTACCATTTATAAAAATGGGCTACTTCCTTAAATTACACAACAAACTTATTAATATTTTAAATGTTACAGAGTTCAAATGATATTCTGCATATCAGCAATGACCCAGGTATCGAATTGTATCCTCTATCTTTCCAAGCCAGTATTGTTTGTGCAGAATTTTTCTAAAGTGCATTCTGTGTCTCTGAGATCTCCTCTCTACATCGTAAGCCATCAGGAGCTGGATATCCCCCATGAAAGTGCTTCCTTCCTGCCAATCGCAGGAATCTCTACTCTGAATCTCTACTCTGAAGCACTACTAACAAACTTTTGCCTCCTCCAGCTATGGACTGGACAACCACTGTATGCTCAGTGTTGTGTTGGCAGCTCAGTCAGATTATAAAAGGCCAGAAATGAGCTCTGACAGCACAGAGGCATGACAAAAGGGATCTGTAGGCATCTACCTGAGGATGCTGGCAGCGCGGGTGTCTTCTCAAGGCAGGATCTGGAATAGCTGTTTCTGCCTCCTCTGCTGTCTGTAGGAGCTCAGTGCTGTTAAAGACATTGTGTGTGTGTGTGTGTGTGTGTGTGTGTGTGTGTGTATGATCTATAGCAATTCTGCCATATTTTCTTAAAAACTGTTTTCATGCATATACTAAATCTCTAAAGCATTTCCTCTACATATAGACTATACACCTGTTGTTTCTGTGTAGAAATCCACATTTTTATTCAATGTTTTATCATAAATACAGTTGTGCTCAATGTGAGTACAGTATATGTTTTTAGACTGGACAAATTACATAACACATAATGCTACGCACCCACTCTATAGACAATAATACAATTGGCACCTTTCCTTTTCCTATTTCCCCTTTCCTTTCCCTATCATAATTATTTCCATCTCTTTTTCTTTTCTGTTATATTTTAATTCCATTTCCTATTTCCTTTCCTCTTCTCATTGCTGTCCTTTAATTTTCCCCTTTTCTATTTCCTTTCCTCTCCCCTTTTTCCTTTCACCTTCATTTATTCTATCCCCTTTCCTCTTTATTTCCTTTTCCTTTTTTATCCCCTCATCTCATTTCCTTCCTTTCCTTTTCTTTTGTTGGAAACTTTACTTTTCCCATTTCCTATTTCCTTTCCTATTCCCCAAATGTTTATATTTTAATTGTTTTTCCTTTGCTGTCCTTTTCTTTTTCTTTCCTATTCCTTTGTTTCCTTTCCTTTCACCATTTCCTGTTTACTTTAATTTCATTTTCTATCCCATTTATTCTCCAATTTCCTTTCGCTCTTTCCTTTTGTTTGCCTTTCTCCTTTTCTCTTGCTGTCCTTTCAATTTCCCATTTCCTTTAATTCCCCTCTTTTTTCCTATTTTCACTTTCACTTTACTTTGCTGTCCTTCCCCTTTCCTATTCCTTTTCCTAGTTCCTTTCCTCTCCTATTTCCCTGTTTTTTTATTTATTTATTTTTTTTTTTTTTTATTACTTTTCCTGTCAATCCTTTTCCTTTCCTTGCATCAATTTACAATAAGTTTGTAGACCATTTGTTAACACACTGGTGTACATGCATTTTTTTTTTTTTTTCAAGTTAAATAAAGCATTAAGCCATTTGAACAAATACAACCTTATTGGAAACTGCTACATATGTTTTCTTATATCTGCTTCTATTTTTATTTTATTTATTGATTTGTTTATTTATAAATTAAGATGAAACATATTCTGCAACCTGACATTAGATGTTATTTAAGATCTCATAGAAAGTTGGTTTGTTGAGTAGGTGTATTCCCAGACTTAACTCACAGTAAAATCAGAAACAGTAGGTTGACTTTTCTTTAACTTAAATCGGTCTGTGATTACCGAAATTTGAAACACTGCCAAAGCATTAAGTGATGTAGGGCACATGGACACATGAGCTCCATTTTCCAAGTGAAATGTCCATGGAGGGGCACCAAAAGCGAGTTTTCAGCTGTACAGGCTGTAATACAGTGAAGAGGAATGCATATTTTATAAACTGTACTTCCCAACCCAAATGTCAAACCTAAACCTAATCAGCAGTGGAGTAAAAATGTAATGTTAGAGGGGAAAATGCATCCTCTGAATCGTGCTCGTCATTGATTATATGAACATTTCTTTGGTTACTTCTTGGTTTCAATGCAGGATCTGAACCTGTGTCTCCCATGCTGCTGACACAACACGCTTCCGGTCGCGCCACAAGGGAAGGTAAACACACTGGCACTGGAGCAAAAATGTCTGATAGGAGATGGTGCTCGTCCATGAGTTGGAATAACATGGCCAATTCTAGGGTACAAGAACTCTTGAAAACAACATGCCGACTTCTCGTGTGATCATGTTGGTACTCCAAGCCAAAGTCACACAGCATGTTCATAGGCTACTGGCACCATTGACTGTTTTGGATCAAACTTAGTATTGTGGAACACAATTCACATTTTTATGTTCCACAGGAACAAAAAAAAAAATAGCATATGGGTGGAATGACAAGAGGGTGAGTAAATGATCAAAATTTTATTTTTTGGCTGAACAATCTCTTTAAAAATTATCTTTAGCTCATCTTCTTTTATCTGTTCCAAAGAAAGGTGCACTTGAAACAAAGAAATCTGTTTTGGACTGATGTAGGCCTGGCTTCCCACATCCAGATAACAACTTGTAAGCAATTTAAAAGGAACTGAAAATGACATAAAAGATCAACTTATTAGCAATTTAAAAGGAATTGAAAATGACATAAAAGGTCAACCAATAGTTTTCAAAAATGTTTCCACATCTGCGTGAATACATATAATGAATTATTTTTTCTACAGACAACTCCATATCTATTCACTGTATGCATAAATTGCTATGCACATGCTCTTGAGGATGACAGATCAAAAGACTATTGGCATATCAAAGAGCCTAGTTACAGATCAGCTTTATATCTACACAGTTTCCAATTCACTAAAGAATAAGCAGAAATATGGGAATGGCATCACCCAGCACCCAGGCACTGTATGAATAATTAGATGTAATCTAATTGTGCTTTTTTCCTCACCCATGAGAAATGGAGTGTCAGTGGGCTTCACAGTTTGGGTGATAATTGCATTTCCCATGGCTGCGTTTGTTGATATGGGCAGCCCTCACTTTGGGGTGAAACAGATGATGGAAATGACTATGTACAGTAATTAAGGAAGTTCTAACGCACAGCATGTTTGCCAAATATGATGTGTACTTTGCTGCTAGCATGGCCTTGACCTATTTTTAAACTTTTTGTTAAAAAGAGAATTACAGTGCTTTAATTCACAGGGATTTTCCCACTGTCACATTGCATATGCACATAGTATGTAGACTGTGCACAGTATGCAAATGTTCCTTGTGCATGGAAAATTGGGATAACCTATTACATTTTCCAAAATGTAAAGTATACAACCAGACCACAGAACGCATCACGTAATGCAGTGCATTTGATATTTCATTGCAATAATGCAGGTAATTAACGATTTTGATACATTTTTAAACATCTCTTTTTTGACTCATTATATGACCTGTTTGACAAAGTTAAAGGGATAGTTCTCCTAAAAATGAAAATCCTCTCATCATTTACTCACCCTCATGCCATCTCAGATGTGTATGACTTTCTCTCTTCTGCAGAACACAAATTATGATTTTTAGAAGATTATTTCAGCTCTGTAGGTCCATACGATGCAAGTGAATGGGTGCAAGTGAAAATGCAAAATAGAGCCTGAAAAAGCAATTATCGGGGTCCAAGCAGTTTCTAAAAGTAGAGAAAATGAACAAAATCGCCCGATTTGAAAGAACATACTGTATCTATTCAGGGCAAAGTAATTTAATTAATCAATGAAATATTCTAGTTAAATTGTAAGTATGGAGTCTGCAGACATATACTGTAAGGATTAGTGAAAATAAAATGTATATCGCCGATTTCATTTCCATCCACCATAAGTTTTCCGAAAACCTACCTTTCTGAATTCCTCCTAGACCATTGGTCCGATTTGCACAAAATGTGGCTTTTTTTTTTTTTTGTTTTTGTTTTTTTTGTCAAATCATTTAGAAGATGAGAATGTAGGATTATCCATGAACAAAGCCATCAAATGAACACAACACCGCATTCCACAGACAAGAGACTTACACAAACTTAAACCCTCTGTAAGGCCAAATGGCCAAGTAATACCTTGTGACCTTAATGCATAAATCCGCGGCCATATCAGGAAACAGAGACTCGTGAAGACAGTTCCAAGGCCCGAAATCAACATAGACCTAAAACAGTGACATTTAATTTCTCCCCTGGGACACCTCCTCTCCCCATCTGTACATTCCAAAGACATTCTCTCTTAGCTCAGCAGAGACCGCATGGATCCCACTCTCATGGATCCCACTCTCAAGGTTTTAATAGGCAAAGGTCTCAAAATTGCTGCCAATAAGCTGTATTAATCACCAGTAGTTGCTTTAGATATATCTTATGTATCATGTATATTTTATATAACCTGTGATTACTTTTATAACTGACAAATCGATGATTATAATTTTTAATCTTGTATTATTCATCTCAGTCTACTATGAATGGTAACTATTCAAGGCTTAACCTGATAATATACCCTGACAATCAGGTTTCTCATAACGTGTAATGTTTTATCCATGTTGTAAAACCAATGAATTAACCAGTATGATTTTGTAATCAGGGATTTTCATGTTTTGTTACTTACACGTATAATATTCATGAAAGAATGTCATATTTAGTATGCTTGCTTGTTTACATAGAGAATGTTGATGACAACGAATGTCCTGTCTCTTGCACCATTTTCAAGATATAAAAGTTAATGATTAAACATGCACTATTTTGAGTGGGAGTTGGAAGAATCCTTCACACAAAGCATCGTAAATCAACTTTGAAAAGGACAGACCAGTCAACCATGTGACTCTGAAAAGCCACTTCTGATTGGCTCAGGACACCTTTGGGGTGCGGCCAATTTCAGTTCAAAACTTCCCTACCACGGAAGAACGCTCTCTTAGAACTGTCTCTTAGAACTGCTTTTTGGAACTCGTCTCTTGGTCCTGTCTCTTGGTCTCCTCTCTTCTTCAGCTCTCTTGGTCTTCAGCTCCGCAGCCTCCATGCCATGTAGAGTCCAAGAAATCTCCTCGCAATGTGGTAAGGAAAAGATACGAGCGATGTTCCTCTATCTCTTTCTAAATGGCCTTATTTTATAGCTAGATTGATGACATTGCGATGTTCCAGTGCATTCAACTAGTCTATCTTAACTGTCTGTGGAGTAATCATTGAAGTAAATGTTCGCATTTCTGTGTCTGCTCACTGAGCGAAGTTGAAAATAACTTGTATAATGTGCATCATTGTCCGAGTGTAATTCTGAACGGGAGTGAAAATGTTTGTCACGCTAGAGATTTGCAGTAAATCTGTTTAATTTCAGTGGAAAGATCCTGTTGCGTATCCAGAAACTGACACAAAATCCACTCTGATCAAATTACGTTGTTGTTTAAACATCCGCAGTGAACATGCCACTTAAATATAGATTAATCTTGCTCCGAACGAGTTGAAAGTATAAGTGCCACTCCGTAAAACAATTACTTGAGTTGTCTGTAACTTGCATTGCTGAAGAACTGCTCTTTAAAAGAACTAGAGTGATAAATACCACACTGCAAATGGCTAAGCATGTTACTTTATTTGTGCATTAAGATTCGCCTTGAATACACTGAGATCACAAGCGCCACGTTGAGCTACGAGCTGGACTTGGCGGCTGCGATTTGTGCATTGTGGAATGCGTTGACATTCACATGAATCGACGAAACTGTGTTTTCATTAGTGCTAAAGAAAGATCATAAATCACTGGTGTTGGATGCTATGACGACAAAGAGACTCTTCTGGGGCAACTAACTGTGTATGCGCAACCTGCCGATGCCATATTGTCAACACAGCACAGCTAAGCTAATAACACAGCACAGCTAAGCTAATAGCATAGCACAGCACAGCTAAACTAACAAGTTAGCAGTCTTTCATTGAAAGCCTATATTAAACCCTAGAATCAAATGCCAGCAGTTAGCATCCAGCGGCCTGTTACAGTTAAATACAGATTGTGTTTGAACAAACTTTAAACAATCTAACCCTTAATCTTCATAAACTTTAAACACACTTTTGACTCTCTCTCTCTTATGCATTTTATTCCATTTTTCTCTTTCTTCATTATCTCATAACACAAATTACTGTCTCAATGAACAATTGAGTTGAAGTTAATTTAAGCTGAGTTTTGAGAGCTGATTAAAATCTGTCTTATCTTCATGTTTTCTTTATTACCAATTTTATCAATTCCTTATCAAAGCTGAACTATTTGATAATAATAAGTCTGAAACAGTGAAAGTTTACAGAAAACTTACGGCTGCCTCTCATTCTTATTTATTATCTACCACCCATTTGTTCCAGCTTATTTTTAATTACTTATCGGTTGTTTTTATTTTATTTCACTTGTGTGTTGGGCACTGAGCTGATTCTGTTCTATGTGGAGGGCCCCCACTCTGGACATAATCAACTTAATCTCCTGGCCATACATAATAAGACTTCCCCATTTTGGAATTTTAAATTGATAAAATCCCTCCAATAAAATTCTGTTACACGATCAACGAACACCAAGCCTCAATCAGGATCCCTTTTATTGCTATTAAGCATAACGACAGAAATGTTGTTCATTTAGTCTTTATTTTCCATTTCATTTTTAATTCTCTGTCTCCCTCTAACTTTTCTCTCCCTACTGTTTACAGTCTAGAGACAAAGCCTATGGAACCACAGATAATTCTGGTTAAAATATTTGTCATCAATAAGAGTCATCTTGAAATGTCCATTTCAAATTAACCAAATTTTGTGTGTTTTCCCCAGTTTTAACCTCACACAACTACTTTCTTTGTGTTTATCAATGCAATCCAAATTCCGGCATCCAAATGCAGCCACATCCAGAAATAAATTGCAGAGAGAAGCACCAGGTAACCGTCACCACCCCCCGAGTGTGCCTTTGAGGCATCTGTGGTAAGCAGTTCAACTGTACTGCATAAACAGGTGTATGGTGTCAATCCTGCCAGATTGGTAAAGAAAGAAACATTTAATTACACTTCACTAGTTGTTCACATTCACTGAAAACAACACTTAGCTGTTACTACCCTTCATTTGTGTCTCCACACATTGTAGCCAACACCTAGCTGTAACACTACACCTAGGCCCTTAACTCCATGCAGATCTGTGTCAGCTCTCTCCCCCTAGTCTTCCATTACAGTGTGCCAACATGTGGCAGAAGACTGACCCCATGGCCCACTGGAAAGTCTTGAAGGTGATACTGAGTGACATGCTGGAAAATGTCACCAACTACCTGGCCCACAACCTCATAAGCCAGATGAATCCGAGCGACAAGAACGCCACCCATCTAACACAGGAAGTAAATGACCTAAAGCTGCAGTCCACAAAGACCCAAAAGGTGCTAATGCATGCCATGTGCTGCATAGACCAGCTAGAAGCTGAAGCCCAAGAACGATGCAAGGTGTCCAAACAACTTGAACAAGTGTCAACGAGAGAAATCAAATGGCCCCAGGAAGCCCTGACAGCTGCAAAGCACAGAGAGCAGCAGACTAAAGCCACCCAAGAGGACCTGGAAAAGAAACTCCAGCACACCAAGGCGCAACTGGAAAAGGCCATGTTTGGTTTGAAAAAGATGAACTCTCGAAACAAGGCCTTGGAAGTCCATCTGGAAATGTTAGCTAATACAAGAAGCTAAGCCAATTAGTGTGTTGGCCTTGACCCAAATTCACTTATCAACCTATATCTTCTAAATTATTTGACAAATCAAAAAAGTAATTACTGTTTTGTTATGAGGGTCTCTAGGTGATACGTGCAAAATTTTGTGTAAATTGGACCTACAGCCAAGGAGTTTGAAGAAGTAAGCTTTTCAGAAAAATGAGAATGGCGGAAACATTTTAAAAATATAAATGAAATCGAAGATATAGGTTTTTATTAATCTGACTCAAGGAATATATTACTAGAAATTTTAAAGTGCTTATTATAGCGCCACCTAGGGTCAAACTTGGGTGTGAGGGATGTGCAGTGGGTGGCGTTTGGGACCATCCTTCCAAATTTGGTGTCTCTAGGACATACAGTTTTTGCTGCCCAGGCACATTTATGACAGAAAAAGGATAATAATAATAATAATAAATATAGCCATAAACAGCAATCATCGGGGGCCAGTGCAATATATGTTTTTGGACAGGGATCTTACAGTCTTCTCAATGGGTTGTACTGTTGTTTAAAGTGTTTTCGATCATTATGCAGACAAAACATTGAAAAAAGCATCTTTCAAAAATATGTAGACAACAAACTCCACAAAGCACAAGCTGTGATTATTAGATGTGATCTAAGACCTTTATATGGCTTTATTCAGCACATGCAGTTGAAGAGACTGTAAGTCTATAATGTATAACACTGATATGTTTTTTTTACATAGATGGACTGCTTGTAAACTAATTCGCCCAATTCATCTTTTTGAAAGAATGGAAGCTACTGCCGAGTATATTCCAAAAGTATTTTGTAAAGTAAAGACTGTGCATGTTTGTTTTGTGTATTGTTTCTGTGAGAACATCAGAAATTAGCATAATAAATAGTAGTACAAATCTAATATGACAATCCAGCAAAGCAATAATACTGTAAAGAATAAATGTTGTCATATTACTTGAACAAAACAAGTTTTAAAGAGGTGCAGTAAACTAGGGTTGGGCACAATGGCTTCAAAAATTATCTCAAAAATGTTCATGCTATTGACGATATTCAATCTTAATAATTATATATTTCCTCTGAAACGGCCAAATCTATTTAAAAATAATGAAGGCATGTTTCCCCAGTTTTTCACTAAATGAACACAAGGGAGAATGAGATCTAATCACTTTCATTGATATGCACTTTTATATTTATATTTTATATATGATACATAGTAGCCTTATCTTCTTCTTCTTCTTCTTCTTCTTCTTTCGGCTTCTCCCATTAGGGGTCACCACAGCAGACCATCTGTGATCTGCATATTTGACTTGGCACAGGTTTTACGCCTGATGCCCTTCCTGACACAACCCCCAGTGACTGGGGGACTCTCACTACAAACCAGCCTAATAAAAAGCATTATTTACCTTCATATATTTTTACTTAAAAATGTATTGTGAATGAACAAGGTGTGTAAAAAAGAATTTTTGGAACTCAGTAGAACATTGCATAATACTAAAATATTACTGTGGGACCCAGTCAAGTTTATTATTCTAATTTAATACTGAATTATCAACATTGATTTGAGGATTAGATTTGTTTTATATACAAGTAATATCATTTCTTATTTTTTTAATTAACCTTTACCTGGGGCTTTTATTTTGAAACTGAAAGTGTGATGGTAGTGTGTGACAGCTTACAATGATCTGCATATGTAATGTTTAGATGTACGTAAATCTGGAAGAGTGGCTCTGAACACCAGTATGCGAGAAAGCGCTTGCCATCTCGGAAACATCGCAAAGACAGAACAAAACAAATTGCAGCCTCATTTCGTTGACCTCAGACATAACTTCTGAATATATTTAATTCCATGAACTTCGGAACTTTGGCAACTAGTTGTTCTCTGGTGCGGGCCGTTTGACACAAGACCCGCATGATTCCAGTCCATGATGCTGATATAGTAAATGCTGAGGAGATGTTTGTGTAGTTACAGCTGAATGTATCGACAAAGGAACATTTGTAGTTAATTTTATTCATGTCAGCAAATGCTGCTTTATGCTGTGTTGTTGTGAATTTGACAAGTGTTCCTGTATGCTGGTTTGGAAATCTCAAGGATTAACAGTGGTGTTTTCCTTATTACATTACGTGTTGTATGTTGAGCCCCGGTAAGCCCGTGTGTTAATACGGCCCTGTACACATCACATTATATAAGCGCAAAATGCAGTCATATTAAAGCGAGCGAGTCTCTCACTAACATGTGTGTCGGATTACAGGCTTGCGCTCTGCATTACATTTGCCAAATGGTGGGCGAGGGAGGGATTTGTAGCCATCCCGGAAGAGAGAGTAGCAATGGTCCAAAACCCGGTCCCCTCGTGTGTTGAAACTAATGTGCTGGTGGTATTTTGGTGCGACTGATTTTAAACTGGCTTTATTAAAGTCCCCGGTCACAATGAACTGTTGTGTCGGAGCTCGCAACGCAGCAGCCATACTCGGCGCCATCTTGAGTTCACTTTGGACGCAAATCAGACCACTCTTCCATTCTGCTTCTGCCCACTTACAGGCAGAAACTGAAACAGGAAGCACCCACCCTCAGAACGATCCAGTGCTGGTCGGACCAATCAGACTCTACGCTACAGGACTGTTTTGATCACACGGACTGGGAGATGTTCCGGTCCGCCTCTGATGACGACATCAAGCTTTACGCTGATAGCGTAATATGTTTCATCAGAACGTGCGTAGAGGACGTGGTTCCGACCAGAACAATACGGATCTATCCGAATCAAAAACCATGGATAAATAACGATGTTCGCGCGGCACTTAATGTGTGGACCTCTGCTTTTAATTCCGGGAACGCGGAGGAGCATAAACAAGTCAGTTATGCCCTCCGAAAAACTATCAGAACCGCAAAACGCCAGTACAGGAACAAGACTGAAGGACAGTTTAACACCACCAACTCTAGAAGCATGTGGCAGGGAATTAACATCGTCACGGACTTTAAAGGGAATAAAAACTCCGCCATGAACACTGCTGCCTCTCTCCCAGATGAGCTAAATACTTTTTATGCTAGTCTTGAGGAAAATAACACCGCCCTCGCGGAGAGAGCTCTCGCGGCCGAAGCTAAAGAGGTTAGTTCACTCTCCGTCTCTGTAGCGGATGTAACCCGATCCTTCCGACGGGTGAATATCCGCAAAGCCGCGGGCCCAGACGGCATTCCGGGCCGCGTCATAAGAGCGTGCACGAACCAGCTGGCTGGAGTTTTTATGGACATTTTCAACCTTTCCCTCTCTTTGTCTGTAGTCCCCACATGCTTTAAAACATCCACCATTGTGCCTGTTCCAAAACAATCAAAAATAACTTGCTTAAATGACCGGCGTCCTGTTGCACTGACCCCATCATCAGCAAATGCTTTGAGAGACTAATCAGAGATTACATCTGCTCTGTGCTGCCTCTATCTCTTGACCTGCTGCAATTTGCTTACCACAACAACCGCTCCACTGATGATGCCATTGCATCTACAATACACACTGCTCTCTCCCACCTGGAAAAAAAGAACACTTATGTTAGAATGCTGTTTGTAGACTACAGCTCAGCATTCAACACCATAGTGCCCTCCAAGCTAGATGAGAAACTCCGGGCTCTGGGCTTAAACAGCTCGCTGTTCAGCTGGATCCTGGACTTCCTGTCAAGCAGATGCCAGGTGGTTAGAATAGGCAGCAACATCTCCTCATCACTGACCCTCAACACTGGAGCCCCACAGAGCTGTGTTCTCAGCCCACTACTGTATCCCTTGTACACACGACTGTGTGGCAACACATAGCAACACATAGCTCCAATGCCATCATTAAGTTTGCTGATGACACGACAGTGGTAGGTCTGATCACTGATAATGATGAAACTACAGAGAGGAGGTGCACACTCTTGACACACTGGTGTCAGAAGCACAACCTCTCCCTCAACGTCAGTAAGACAACGGAGCTTGTGGTGGACTTCAGAAGAAAAGACAGAGAACACAGTCCCATCACCATCAATGGAGCACCAGTGGAGAGAGTCAGCAGCTTCAAGTTCCTGGGTGGCCACATCACTGAGGAACTCACATGGTCCATCCACACTGAAGTCGTTGTGAAGAAGGCTCATCAGCGCCTCTTCTTCCTGAGACAGCTGAGGACGTTTGGAATGAACCGCCACATCCTCACACGGTTCTACACCTGCACTGTAGAGAGCATCCTGACTGGCTGCATCTCCACCTGGTACAGCAATAGCACCGCCCACAACCACAAAGCACTGCAAAGGGTGGTGCGAACTGCCAGACACATCATCGGAGGTGAGCTTCCCTCCCTCCAGGAAATATATACAAGGCGGTGTGTGAAAAAAGCTCGGAAGATCATCAGAGACTCCAGCCACCCGAGCCATGGGCTGTTCTCACTGCTACCATCAGGTAGGCAGTATCGCAGCATCAGGACCCGCACCAGCCAACTCCATGATAGCTTCTTCCCCCAAGCAATCAGACTTCTGAACTCTTGATCTCCCACGATCAAAATACATCAGCACTGCACTTTATTACTCTTACTCTTATATCTCACACCGGACTGTCATAATTTATATTATTATTATATTATATTCTCTCTTAACAACTGACTATCAACCGACAGCCTGAATGTCAATACAGTACAATACTGTACATTCTATATATACTATATATACTTTTTTATATATATATATTTTTCTTTTATTGAATAATGTGTATCTATATAGTGCGTATTGTATACTGTACAGTGTATGTTATTATTTGTATATTGTTGAGTGTAATTATGTGTATATCAGATGTTTAAATTGTTTTGTGTTAATTTGATGTTATTGTAAATTGGTATATGTCTCATCACTGTCACGACTGCTATGTTGATCGGAACTGCACCCAAGAATTTCACACACCATTGCACTTGTGTATATGGCTGTGTGACAATAAAGTGATTTGATTTGATTTGATTTGCATGGAGACCTGCAGGTGCGCTCGGTATAATACTGAAGGGCTAACTAAGCTTTTAGTTTACAGATAACAAATAATAAACTTGTGAAGATGAATAAACACCTTTGATGACAAATAACTGAGAAATCAGTCAAGTCTATAAGCATTACAAGTGTTACATACTTATTTCCATGGAAACATTTCTGAGGTAAAATCAATTAGGTTAAACATGAACACTCTCTAAAATGCATTTAAAACAGTGATAAATATCACTCATGCACAGCAGCACCAGGTAAAGAAAACAGAAGTTTCCCTAACAAATAAACAAGAAGCCAGCAGACCTTTGCAAACCAAAACTTTTGCATGCGCTAATGTAGACAGACTGCATGTCGAAGCAGGGAATTTTGTAGAAGGATTTCTTGTCCTGTGGCTCCCTCTGGTGGACAAAATTGGTACAATATCCTGCATCTGCAATTCACATAGTTGAATAAACTAACAATTTTGATGTGTTGCTGACAAAAGAAATTGGTGAAATTTAGCATGTGTCATCAGACTGTCCTGGTGTTTATTATCAAAATAATCAAATCTGACAGAAAATATCATGTGGATGCTGTGGACGCTATTTGGGTATGACATTTCAACTGCTTCGTAGACAATTGAAAACAAATATGATTTTCTTGAATTATAGTGCCCCATAGCATAAAAAATTTACGAAACTCAGAAAGTTTCTTCAGAGTGTTCTCTTGTCTATATGTACAAAGTTTTGTTAAGTTTGAACATTGCGCTCACAATATACAGGCTAATTAGTCATTATAGGCCACACCCCAAAACGTATTTGCTTATATCGTCGGAAAGTTTTGACATATCAAAATTCTTTTAACAACTTTTTGTCTGTAGATGATGTATTCCAAGTTCCGTGCGAATCGGACAAAAGGCCTGGGATGAGTTCGAAAAAGGTTTTTGATACTTTGATAATTATATTTTTTTTAGGGCTTGACTTGAGGAATCAGAGGAAAAAATATTTTATTCCAGCCCTCACGGTTGCGGAGAAATAAGCCAAAACGTAAAGGTGCTTATTATAGCGCCACCTAGTGTTGGATGGGTGTGCGTGTATGCTCCTGAGTAGCTGTCAGGATTTGGGACCATCCTGCCAAGTTTGGTGTATCTAGGAATTACAGTCTTTGCTGCCCATTCACTTTTAGGGCAGAAAATAATATAATAAGTATAACTGCAAGCCACAATAATCGGGGTTCAAGCCGCTTAGGGCATATAAGTGCATATGAATAATCATGAAATGCAAAAATTAACAAATGGTTAACAACAGACAAGTTCTGTTGTACAAAGTACCCTGTATGTCATGATAACGAACTGGTATTGTCCCAGAATGTGATGGTTTGGAGATGAATGCAGGAATTGTATTTTTTTGGTTGCCATGATGTAACTGTTATCAGAATGAAAGTCTAGTCATTATGTTGTGTTACATGAAATTTGGATATAGAATATTTCTACTTGATATCTTTGATGTTTGATCATCAAAGATATTTGATCAATATTATTTGGTCATAATATTATAAGAAAATAAAATTGGTATGATCCTGTTAGCCTTGCAGGTGTTAGACTGTTATTTGAGACATGTCAGAGCAACCATATTATAAATGATGCTGCAATGCTCACATTTGCATTACAGGTACTTACAGAAAGAGTACAATGTAGCATGATTAGAGCACGTGTCTTTGCAAATGTTTAAGTGTTATCATCAATGCAGAACCTTTGCTTCACAGAGTGATATTTTTTAAAAGAAGTCATGGTATAGTACCAAGTTTTTGCATCTTTCTGGTTTTGGAATGTGACGAAATATTGGAGTGCAATATTTTGTAATAATTTCCAAGTTTGAAGTTTAACATCATGTGGTGTGCCATTGCACTTTTCCTAGTAGGAAGGTGGAATTATTTGTTTATTTTAAATTTATTTTATTGTGATATTGATGATAGATTGGTCTGTATGAATGAAAATAACAAGCTGCAGTAAATTAAAGTTAATTATTACAGGGCAGTTTATAATAAGTAGATAAAACACTCTGCCTTTTTTTTTTTTTTTTTTTTTTTTACCAGCGCTGGAACGCACGCTCAAATATGTCTTAAGTGAAAACAGACGAGACAAAAAATACATAAATAAATACAAAATAATGCATGTGATTAGATTGGATCTGTTTATTAAGCTTTGCAGTGCGAGTGAGTACTGGTGTCAGGTTACATCTGCACCAAACACTTCTTTGTCAAACACTAATTAACCTTTTCATTCACAGATCTAAAACAAATAATAAACTTGAGAAGACAAGAAACACCTTTGATGAAAAATAAATGGGAAATCCACTGAGTGTGTAATGTTGCTTTTGTATACCCGTTATTTCTCCATAAAACAATTTAACCATAAACAGAACTTGCCAATGACATACGCGAAAATATAAAACATTTTAACCCTTGCAGTATGTTCCGCAAAAAGTAATGCATGATAATGCAATATGCAAAATAGTTCTCGTGAACGAGCATGACTAGCAGAGGTGCCTCCGAATACTACATCCCGTGTATAACCGCCTATACATGCTACTAAAAGATTGTTTGTCATTCTATGACCCTGCTCTATTTAAACATGGATCTTTTAGCATGCACACAATATTTCATCTGTTGGTGTAATAAATATTAACTTTATTTGATATAAACCAGGAGTATTCAGTTAAAGTTCCAAGAGGTCCGGTCTCTACATTTCCTTCCCAGCAAAGGTCCGGACAATAACTTACATTGTGTCAGTAGACAGTATACTGTAGCTATGAAATTACATAAGGAATGCTTAATAACTTTTATGAAATAGTTATTATAAATGTTTAAAAAATCATAAAGTCAAAACAGTCTCTTCAAAATTAGGCAAGGATTGTGATATTGGGGCCCCAGAGACAAAGCCAAAGTAGTGGGATTTGGGTAATATTCTACCAAAAGATTACAATATTTCCATAAATTCATCAATCGAGTGCACTTTGATATGAATATTAAAAGATAAAATCAACTGTTTGTTTTTGAAGCTGAATGACAGCAGTCCAGTATTTGTGTTTGAATATTTTTATTTAAGGGGCATAGCAGGCCTTGTGACTAAAGTAAGATACATTATAGGGGTTCAGGACCCCCGAGAAAAAATGTGGAAAAATGTAAAAGCCTGATTGGACTGTTTTTATATTTTCCATAAAGCGAAAATCTTCCAAAAACAAACAATGAACATCACAATAGTAAAGCTAAAAATACGGATAGCTAAAGTTAAGTAGGCCTATAAATGTAATATAAATATCAAATAATGGAAACATTCTCATGAGAACTCCACTATACTACTAGTAATATCAAATTTCAGGTTGATTTCCTTGCCATCTATTCAAGAGATGATGACATCTTTGATTAATTTTCACAAAAAGAATCCATTTGTAAAAGACTTTAAACATGCTGATCATAATAAATGAAATTTTAAACGTAAAAAATGTAATTGTTTAAAGGCGCTCTGGAAGCACGTTGTCCTGTCACAAACATGGTTTAGCTGAACGGTCAGATTAAATTCAGACACATGAAGTTCACTTTGCTTCATTCTTGTTTTCTGCAGTGTGTTTTAGCGAAAGATTGCAGTATCTATATTGCTGCTCACTGTAGTTTTGCGTGCGCAGCGCGAAAGTGTATAAATGAAGCGTGTTCTGTAATAGTGAAAAATATTCGAGGATACAGCGCTGAAAGATCAGTGCTATCTACGCCCAAGTGCTTGCGCTATACACAGATCTGTTGTATTGTCACGCTGATCATTTGAAGTGCAGAAACGGAGAGATGGGTCAGCAGATGTCATGATGTCTCTCGGTCCAAATGGAACCCAGCTGAGGTCCGGAACCTGACCGTGGTTTGCTAATTGGTGACCGCTGGTATAAATCTTTTTATATTATTATTATTTGACATCCATGACAATTTATCAAAACATACATTTTAAAATATTTTTATTGTGCGACTGTTGAGCACAGAATCGATGTGCTGCTTTTTCACATTTTTACTTTTTTATAATACTTTTTGCTAGTGCTTTAAGCAACACAATAATCATGCAGTAACACACTTATGTAATGAGTGATGCTTGAAATCTGAACAAAATTTGTCAAAAGAAACATATTACCTTATGTTTATGGTACTGGTGACTTTTAAAAGAATTGTTCATCCAGAAATGATAATTCTCTCATCTTTCACTCACCCGCTCCATTGGTGCGATCCACAACTGCTGTGCACACAATGATAAACACATCAGTCTGGTTCACGAATGTATTAATCTTCAGTTCATTTAATGAATTGTTCAGAAAGACTCACAAACTGCTGTAATTTTGAATAATTCTAGCAAATTCTTCACTGTATCCACAGAGTTAAACATGATCTGACTCTGACTTAAAAAAAAAAAATGTCGTTATCATTACTTCCCTAACATGTCCAACTTGAAATGAACAGAGATAAGTATGTGCACTTGAGGTATGTGAGACTTAGTTAAGAAAAATAGAAACAGTTCAGAGCTTAAAAATTTTTTTGTTGCAATTTCAAGCGACGATAACCTGTCGCTTGTTACTGCTCTCATTAAGTGCAGAGTTAATGCTGTTTTCTCATTTCTTCTCGAGAGAACCAGCTTTGTCCCATGTCCCCGCATACAGGGAAGCAGTAATCACACAGACACTGAGATGAGCCAACGCACTCGCACCCTGGATTTGAAGGCATACATCTTGTGTTTTTTGTCTTGTGGCACCCTCTGGTGGACAAACAGTAAAACAACCTGTCTATCTCCATATTTCTAACTGCTTAAAAATGCAGTTGTAAAAATATCTATTTCTTCTGTTAAAGCACTGCCAAATTGATGAAATTTTGCATGTTACCTCAAAATGTCCTTTTGTGCATGAATATTTTTTTTCAGTTTAGTTTTGTTCAGTTTAAAAATTATTCTCACAAGATATGGGACAATTAGTCATAACAGGCCACACGTAAAAACCTATCGGCTAATATCTTCTGAACAATTTGACATATTAAAATTCTTTTGATAACTTTTTGTCAGGAAAGTCTGTAGATACTGTGTACAAAGTTTCATGTGAAATGGGCAAACAGCCTAGGATGAGTTCGAAAAAGTAGGTTTTGCAATTAAAAAAGTTTTTTGTGGAAATGGAAATTCATGTAACCAAATGATTTGGAGGCACTGATGGATTCACAGGAATACATTTATTTTTTATTTTTTATTTTTTTATCATATATGGTTCTGGAGTTAATTCAACTGCTTTGAGCACAGTTGCACAATTAGGATTTTCTTAAGTTATAGTGCCCCCTAACTTGGCATGTAACCTCAGAGTGTTCTCTTGTCTATGTGTACAAAGTTTTATTAATTTTGAAAATTGTGCTCACAAGATACAAGCTAATTAGTTATTGTAAACCACGGCCCAAAATATATTTGCTTATATTTTTGGAACGATTCGACATATCAACATTCTTTAAATTTTTTTGTCAGGAGTGTCTGTAGATTATGTATGCCAAGTTTCGTGTGAATTGGGAAAACAGCCTAGGATGCGTTTCAAAAAGTAGATTTTTTCCAAAAAATATACGATAAACAATCCATATGACCATATCATTGGAGGGCACTGGTGGATTCAGAGAAGCTATAACATTTTATTGTAGTCTATATCGTTCTGGAGTTATTAGAAAAAACGTGAATTAGCTAATTATAGCACCACCATGTGGCCGATTGTCACAAAATTTGATATGCAGTTTCAAGTTGACACCCTGCTTGTGTATGGTAATTTTCATAACCCTCGGCCATTCCCAATACGAGTTATAAGGTGCTGAAATTTGATTGGCCGTTGGCGGATATTTTTGTTAATTTGTCAAATCTGTTTTTTAAGAATATGTTAGCATTTGAACCAAAGAAGATGCATATTTAATTTGAACTTTGTAGCTCAAACTGCTGCAAATAACAGTTTTTTAGTTGTAGTGCCCCCAAGAGGTAGAAGAGTACGAAACTTTGCTAACATCTTCTAAACATCCTGTTGACTATGTATATATTGTGGTTATGTTTGGAGTTTGCGTTGAGTAAATATTGATCAATTACTCAAATTGTTTTAAACCCAAGGAATTGTATCATTAATATCTTCAGAACGAATTGAGGTACAAATAAATGTTTTTTTTATAGATGATGTATACCAAATTTCATGCTGATCGGACTAACGGTCTAGGAGGAGTTCAAAAAAGTATGTCTTTTTAAATTCAAAACGGCTGAAAAAACCTATAGACGGAAACAAAATCCAATGTGCATCAGGGCCAAGCACAGGAATGGCAAAAATTCGTGAAAACTGCATTTTTGTGAAGATTTTAGGCAAGCTGCTTGAAAAGCAATGAATAGAATCACTTGTAATGTAATATACATTGTTCTTGCCATCAGGCACTGTTGGGGGCGTTTACCATTTGCACTGATGCCTCAACACATTACCATATGAATAACGCGCTCTGCTGGTGGGTGTGATCACATTAGGGATAATTAGCTGAGCCAGGAGAAACTGTACATCACTTTGTTTCATACAGATTACATTGCAGGAGAATATTTGTTTTAAATTTGAATTGTTTTATTTAAAGTTAGACATTTTAAGCCTTCTTTAGACATATGTTTCATGTTTTTCTGATAAGTATTCGCAGAGTTTCAGTTCATTTTTGTGACGTGTTTCAGAAAGATGCTCGCGGAGACAGAGACGGCTGAAAGCGCACCCTGTTTATTTTATTTTACAAAAGCACAAGGTTTTGTTGTTATTGTGAGTGTACACAAATAAAAGTAGACCCTTAATAGTCTCTAATGATGTCTTACACTTATCTGTATGCCCAAAAATGATGGAGTATTTTAAGTTGTTTCCGCTGTTATAAGGAAAAAATCCAGCAGGACGCGCCGGCGCGTCCATCGACCCCAGCGGGTTAATGTTAAGGCTACTATGGAAATTGTTAATACATTTTAATACTCTAATAAACTAATTCATAATATGCAATAAACTGTTAAGCACTGTAGCTAATATAAGTGTAGTAATGTACACGTTAATATGTTATCTTGTATTACCATATAGCCTACATAAGAATGAATGGTTGTTTTATTTGTGTACTATCATGTGCTTTTCCATGTATAGTGAAATTGTTTTCCTACTTAGAAATATAAATGTAAATGATTTGATATCACGAGAAAAAGGCACCATGGACAGCAGTAAAAGGCAAAAAAGAGCATAGAAAACTAGCAGGGGTACAAAAACATGCAGTATTTTCACAAAGTTTAATTGCATAAGTTAAATTTAAATGTATATACTAGGGCTGCACGATTATGACAAAAATCATAATTGTCAATTATTGCCCTTGATATTGTAATCGCGATTATTAATGACAATTATTTGATGAAATTACTATGACATCACTAAGCAGGCAACCGCTTCCGGGTTCTTCAGAACAGCATGTTATGGGCTGCGCTGCAGTTTCTTTTAAGCAGGTTCTTTTTTCTCCCAATTTGGAATGCCCAATTCCCAATGTGCTTTTAAGTCCTCATGGTCGCATAGTGATTTGCCTCAGTCTGGGTGGTGGAGGACAAATCCCAGTTGCCTCCACGTCTGAGACTGTCAACCTGCGCATCTTATCACGTGGCTTGTTGAGCGTGTTGCCATGGAGACATAATGCATGTGGAGGCTTCATGCCATCCACCACGGCAACCACACTCAACCACACTCAACTCACCACTGAGAATGAACCACATTATAGCGACCATGAGGAGTTTACCCCATGTGACTCTACCCTCCCTAGCAACTGGGCCAATTTGGTTGCTTAGGAGACCTGGCTGGAGTCACTCAGCACGCCCTGGGATTCGAACTAGTAAGCTAGCGAATTCCAGGGTTGGTAGCCAGCGTATTTTACCACTGAGTTACCCAGGCCCCTGTAGGTTCTTTTTTAACTATTGACAAAACCAGTTTAAATTTCAGTCAGTATGCCTGTGTGTCATGTAACAGGTTGAGGTTTACTCATCCTCACACAATTAACACACTTCCAAAGCCTGATAATGTGGCATAAAAATAAAACACTACCATCAGACATGCAATATGTGTCTTTACTGCTTAAATTATTGGCCCACATACAGTAAATTATAATATTTGATATATTTATTAGTCAGACTGAACAGCCGATTTAGATTGAAGTTACTTACTGCATTTAACATCCCGAATTGTGATCTTGTTCACATAAGATCATCGTTAAATCATATTTGGCCTCAAATCTGTCACAGTGGTTGCACTTTGGAAGGTAAGATCAGCCGGTTTGTGAGTTTGTGTGATTAGTTAAAATTTCAATCTACCAACAGCAGTTGTGGGTCAAATAGGTAATTATTTGAGCAGACGCAATAACAAAGAAGATGGTCAATGAAATATGACGTTCAAAACTTTTTGATGTCCAAAACAAGCTGACTTCAAAACAAGCCACTTTATAGCTGTTTAATACATAAATACAACTGTTATTCTTTTTTAATAAATTGTACACAGAAATCGAGCAATGCAACAATATTCAAACTTATTATGACTGAAGATGTCACTCACTGTTTGAGCCCTGCAGTTCAGCGTGAGCTCACTGACACAGAGTTCTGCACTCACAAATGCTCTCATAATAAATACACAATAAACACAATAAATCAGTTATTAAGACCCTGTCTGTACCTTGATTATAATGGTCGGGATCATTTTAGTTTTGTTGCGTTGCTCGTTTGCTGTTTGTTTACCTACGGTAAATAAAACAGCGCGATATGCAACGATATGATACATCATGATGGCACCATGGATGGCTGCCTCGGTGTGGAGCGCTTCTATTGTTTTGTTGTTTTTGTTTGTTTGTCCTGTTTAGTAATCTTTCTTCAGTCAGTTTTACCAGAGACGTACTGCTGAACATTTGACAGCATACACCAGTCAATCTTTTCCCAGTTTTTGAATATTCTGATGTTTTGTTTGACATTTTAGTCTGAGGCGCAGCTGTGTTGTTTAAACGCGCTATGAGACGCAGGCGAGGGAGACAGGCAGGCGCGCTGGTCAAACTCCGTCAGCGGGGCTTTCGAACAACGCTGCCGAGCATTCATCTAGCGAATCTCCGCTCTCTCCCTAACAAAACGGAGAAACTACATCTCCTCACCTGCACAAACAAGGACTTTTCAAACTCTGCTGCCTTGTGCTTCACAGAAACCTGGCTGAGTGAAGCCATTCCGGACAGCGCGTTACATCTGCCGGGCTTCCAGCTGTTCAGAGCGGATCGCATCGTGGAGTTAACGGGGAAAACGAGAGGCGGTGGAACATGCTTTTACATCAATGAAAGTTGGTGTACAGATGTAACAACGTTAAAGAAGATGTGCTGTCCTAATTTGAAAGCTCTCTTTATTAACTGTAAGCCTTTCTACTCGCCGCGGGAGTTTTCCTCGTTTATTTTGGTGAGTGTGCATATCGCACCAAACGCGTGTTTGAATAATGCGCTGCAACAGCTGGCTGATCAAATCACAGACACGGAACAACAACACCTGGACTCAGTTATTATTATTCTTGGGGATTTTAACAAAGAAAACCTCACACGTGAACTGCCCAAATACAAACAGCACATTACATGCCCAACCAGAGTCAGAAATATACTGGATCATTGCTACACAACAATAAAGGATGCATATCGCTCTGTTCCTTGAGCAGCTTTGGGACTATCTGATCACTGTCTGGTTCATCTTCTTCCAACCTACAGACAGAAATTAAAATCTGCTAAACCTGTATTAAGGACTGTAAAGAGATGGACCAACGAAGCAGAGCTGGAACTACAAGCCTGCTTTGACTGCACTGATTGGAGTGTTTTTGAGGCTGCAGACACCAATCTGGATGAGCTCACAGATACTGTTACATCACTGTTATATCAGTTTTTGTGAGGATATGTGCATTCCTACTAGGACTTATTTAACATTTAACAATGACAAACCGTGGTTTACAGCAGAACTCAGGCAGCTTCATCAGCCAACAGAGTTGGGGATAAAGTCTTGTACAATCAGACCAGGAACACACTGAATAAGGGAATCAGAGTGGCTAAAAGAAGATACTCTGAGAAGCTGAAAAACAAGTTTGAAACAACTTACGAATTACAGCACTCCTGCCCCCAACCCTGTGGTGGACCAACAACTGGCTGATGATCTGAATGTGTTCTACTGTAGATTTGAAAGGCCCAATCTCACACCCCACACCCACTCTGACCTTCACTTCACACAAACACCAACACCTCCTGCAACCCCCTCCTCCACCCTCTTGCTACTCAACCTGCACTTAAGTTCTGTGAAGATGATGTGAGCCGCGTCTTTCGACAACAAAGGATAAGGAAAGCACAGGGCCCAGATGGCGTTTCACCTGCATGTCTTAGATCCTGTGCTAACCAGCTGGCCCCCATCTTCACACAGATCTTCAATAGATCACTGGAGCAGTGTGAAGTCCCATGCTGCTTCAAACGTTCCACTATCATCCCCATCCCAAAGAAACCAAAAATCACAGAACTTAATGACTACAGACCTGTCGCCCTGACGACTGTGGTCATGAAATCATTTGAGAGACTAGTGTTGGCCCACCTGAAGAACATCACTGGACCCTTTCTAGATCCCCTTCAATTTGTTTATCGAGCAAACAGGTCTGTGGATGATGCAGTCAACATGGGATTGCATCATATCCTGCAACATCTGGACAGACCAGGGACATATGCAAGGATCCTTTTTGTGGACTTCAGTTCGGCTTTCAACACCATCATCCCAGCTATACTCCAGAATAAATTACACCAACTCTCTGTTCCCATGTCTATCTGTCAGTGGATTACCAGCTTTCTGACAGACAGGCAGCAGCTTGTGAGACAGGGGAAACTCACTTCCAGCACCTGTACAATCAGCACTGGTGCCCCCAAAAGATGTGTGCTCTCCCCACTACTCTTCTCCCTCTACACCAATGACTGCATTGCCAAGGACCACTCTGTCAAGCTCCTGTAGTTTGCAGATGACACCACTGTCGGCCTCATCCGAGATGACGATGAGTCTGCATACAGAAGGGAGGTTAAACAGCTGGCTGTCTGGTGCAGTCAAAACAACCTTGAGCTGAAAAACAGTGGA
Organism: Myxocyprinus asiaticus; assembly: GCF_019703515.2. Taxonomy (NCBI): domain Eukaryota; kingdom Metazoa; phylum Chordata; class Actinopteri; order Cypriniformes; family Catostomidae; genus Myxocyprinus; species Myxocyprinus asiaticus. The sequence continues at coordinate 23,808,848 of NC_059351.1, forward strand.
AATGATTGTGGACTTTAGGAGGAACCCCCCAACACTGTCCCCCCTCACCATTCTAAACAGCACTGTGGCAGCAGTGGAGTCATTCAGGTTCCTGGGCACTACCATCTCACAGGACCTGAAGTGGGAGACCCACATTGACTCCATTGTGAAAAAGGCCCAGCAGAGGTTGTACTTCCTTCGCCAGCTGAGGAAATTCAACCTGCCACAGGCGCTGCTGATACAGTTCTACTCAGCAGTTATTGAGTCTGTCCTCTGCACTTCAATAACTGTCTGGTTTGGTTCAGCTACGAAATCAGACATCAGAAGAGTACAAAGGACAGTTCGGACTGCTGAGAGGATTATTGGTTGCCCCTGCCCCCCCCTTCAAGAACTATACACTCCCAGAGTGAGGAAAAAGGCTGGAAAAATCACTCTGGACCCCACTCACCCTGCCCACTAACTTTTTGAACTGTTGCCTTCTGGCCGATGCTTCAGAGCTCTGAACACCAGAACCGTCAGGCACAGGAACAGTTTTTTCCCTCAGGCTATCCATCCCATGAACAGTTAAATTGCCCCATTGAGCCATAACTATGTGCAATACACAGTTTAGTCTTTCTTATATTTATCCAACACATCCACCCTCTTCTGTCATTTCATTCCTCTGAGAAAAAAAAACGAAAAAAAAAAAAAACATTTGCACTGTGTAAGCATACTTGGCAATAAAGCTCATTCTGATTCTGATTCTGAATTGAAAATAATTCCAAATTACACACCTTTGTTCTACAGCTTCTTTTCAAGTGTCAGATGATGTTTCTTTAGCACAAATTTTCATGTGCCATCACAAACAGAGATGAAACATACTGTAAGCAAGCATCTGGACATCAGACTATTTAAAACTTGCGCATAAAGATTGGTTGTCATGACTGATTGGTCTGAAGACTCACCTTCTCTCTGATTGGCCATTGCCTTTTCATTGCTCAACGCACACGTCTGGGATTGGTTAGAAACATAACCGCTGTAAAAACACGTTCTAAATAGAAACCATTAACGCAACAGGAGTAGACTTAAATTGAATAATCGTCAGTTTTCACGATTACATAATCGTGACAGCCGTAATCGTAATCACCATTATTTTTACGATTAATTGTGCAGCCCTACTATATACATATATTTATGTTTAGCAGGGAAATAAAATTACAGTGCAAATTATGGTTACTCCTTGTGCATTAGATGCTGGAAATGTTCCGTCCCTTACTGAAAATGAAAATATGATTGGTTAGCAAATATCCAATCACGTCTGAAATGAATGTTCTGATTGGTGTATCAGCTTAGTCGGACTGTCTGTCTTGCCAGTGCCATCAGTTGCACTCCCGCAGCTCCATGCACATTTAGAGAGAATCTCTGTACACTTAAAAAAATAAAAATAATAATAATATTAAATATATATATATATATATATACACACACACACACAAACACACACATAAACACAATTCATTCAACGTTGCTGCTGCATCGCGTTAGCAGACTGAAAAGGTTCTGGGTCAAAAGACTACTCATTGTTTTGCCAGCCATACGTATCATCACTTATTTCAGGTGGGCATACGCAAAATCATAATAAAGATAGGTGGGCATAGAGCGTATGCCCTAGACTACACTTCTGTCCAGTTCTCTGATTTTCTATCATTACCTCAAAAAGACACTGATCCCCCTTGTTTGAACATGTCTTGTGATGTAGCAAGTGCTTGTCTGCTTATGTCTTTCAGCATTTATGCATGTTAAGATGAACAAGGAATAAATAGTTCACATCCTGCACAAGTATTTGCTAATATAGCCTAATCCTTTTTATTTTACTTTGAAGCTTATGATTATTGTTCACGTTTATGGTAACCAAATAATAATACCCTAGTTAAATTTTGTTTTTTAATTTTTTTTTATTTTTAGAATCGACATTTTTGTGTGATGATCGATATTTTTGATACAACATCAGTATCAGAAGTATCGATACTTTAGGATCGATCCACCCATCCCTAGTTGTCATATGAACAATCAGACATTAAGTATACTGAAGAGCTAGATTAGCCCTTTTTTTTATGTTTATTGGACTATATTACCTTCATATCTGACTTTAATCTTGACAAACCTTATATCATTTGAAAGCTACAAGTCTCTAGCTTAGATATATGCCCTGTTTTGTGATCTGAATGACATCATTACAGGAATGCATTAAAATACTGAAAGAGTGGATTTTAAAACATGCAACATGTGAGCGGTATTACTTATATTTTATATCTTCTGGTTATGATCCGATCGGATGATGGCAGGACATTCAAGCATACAATCCATGGTAAATGCCCACGATTGAAAACAGAGTCAACCATTTTATCTAAAACAGTAACAAATTTAGAAAAAAAACTGACTGATCATCCTTTGCTTGCATCATCACGTAAATTAAAATGTCAATTATCAATAAAATATTGATTATAAAAGATATTTTACCAATCAGCTTCGAGGTCTTGGGGTCTCCGCTATTTTGGTGAAACTTCTGCGTTGTTTGAGCCCACCCGTGTGTCTCTCTGTGATTCACAGGCGGAGCTGTCAATCAAACCAGGTCAAAGGCTCCATGGCATCTCCAAAATGCGCATTTGCTGTTTCAGTCAATAAATCCAGCCAATGGATCGCAAGTCAAGATTTGATTGACAGGTCATATAGCCATTGGTATGATGTTTCTATGGTTACAGGGGTTGGCCTTGCTCATTGCAGAACAGTAACGTCATCCTGGTGTTTGTTTGGATAGAGAACCTAAGGCCACCATTACGCTCTGAGATATTCTTAAATTAAGTTTATACATGTGTAATTTATTTCTGCACACGCAAAACCTACATATTTAAAATCACATCTATTAATTTCTGATTCATATTTGCTTAATTAGGGTTGTTGTTGCTGTTAATTATCATAATATTAACTATAAAAACAGTAATAATGATAAATAATACTGTTAATAATAAATACTGAGTGAATATTAATCCTGGATTTTATTGAATTAATTAATCTGTTTAACAAAATCACACACAATAATGTCATTCTGAGGTAAACCGTTGGTAGCTTCTCCTTCAATGAACAAAATCCATTGCAAGCAAAATTACAGTTCATCACGACTGCCACTAGGGGGAGAAATACGACAGTCATATGCGAATGTCGGAGACAGTGAAAAGACGGCTTCAGGCTACATGCACATGCGCTGATCAATGTGAATGAATGGGCTCTTTGGATCATTTATTATTTTATTTAGTGATGTAAACAAACTATTATATAATTTATGGCAGAAAAATATGATATATTTGTTAGAAATTTGAATAATTACTGGCTTCCACTGCTAACAATACTTACACTGTAACCATGCATTATAAATGAAATTATAAAAATTATAATCTGTAATTAATTTTATATAATATTTTGCAATAAAATAGTGTGTCCTCATATGTGGTGTTTCTGAAATTAGTTTTTCAAAAAAATTCAGAAATTACTTTTATTCACTCTTGCACCAATGGAGTTCTGATTTCATCCTGTGGCCACTTTAATGAAATAAAAGTTGAAGTGCATTGCATTTTCATTTCAATAAACTTAAACTTCTATAACTTTTATTTATTTATTTATTTTTTTTTAAATGAACTTAAATAACTGATTTCACTTGCACAATAATCTCCCATGTGTCTTCTTTAAAAAGAGTCCATAAATAGGTCTGTAAACCCAGGCATTTAAATCTGAGTATGTCACACCTGGAACAATGGAGCTTTGATGTTATCTCGTGGCCACATTTGGTACTGCGTCTACAATAATTCTAAGACATTTGGCATTTATAACTTATTTACATGAAATTTGGGCCACAACTTGGTTTGATATATGGCTTTAACTTTCTATAATTAAATATATATATTTTAATAAATTCAATAAAATTTTAGTGCATTGCATTTTCATTTCAATATACTTAAACTTCTATATCTTTTTTTTTTTTTTAAACTAATTTAACTGATTTCACTTGCACAATAATCTCCCAAGTGTCTTTTTTAAAAAAGATAGCAAAATTAGGTCTTTCATTCAAGAGTAACAACCATTTAAAGTTGAAAATGTAATTTTCTGGTAAATGCTAAAAAAGGGGAGTGCCAGTTAAGGGGATAGTGTAATGCTAATTTATTAATTGCTCTGGGCTGTGTTTCCCAAAAGCATCGTTAGTGGAAGGTGATCGTAGGTACCATAGGCACCAATTGTCTTTAAGAGCAACTTGGGCTAACAATACTTTTGGATAACACAGCCCTGAGTGATTCCATTCATTTAGTTGAATGATTTATCAGACTGAATCAACATGCATGTTTGTGAGTAAGAGTGAATTATGGTGATGCTATAGAGGCAATGCTATAGAGTATTTATTTTTTTAATATGAGTAAATTTAGTAGAATGAGTGAAAATGACAAGAAATAAGTGTTTTTTGGTATTATTTGGTGGTACGTTTTTTTTTTTTTTTTTTTTTTTTTTTTTTTTATTTATTTATTTATTTTTTTGGTGTTATTACATTCAGTTTAGACTGGAAGCTCACAAAAAATTTTATTAGCGTGGTCTGAAGATGATCTGAGCAAAATTTGGTGAAAATGCTTTAATCGCTGTGGGAGGAGTTTAAAAAAGTATGTTTTCAAGTAAATTAACCAAGACAAATGTGGTATCGTTCAGCTTGGCTTGACCCATGGAATCTATCAAGACCAGTGTCATACCAACAGGCTAAAATTATCAAAAGTTATTAGCATTTTTATATGTTTCATTATATTTTTGGACCACAAGCTAGCGCTGTCCTGTAATTTGTTGAGCACCTTCAGGGCATTGTGCTGATGACACATACATAGTTTCGTAATGATACGCCAATGCGTTTGTAAAATACAGCATTTTACAACAAAATTCAAAATGGCCAACACCCAAAATGGCCGACATAGGCAAAATTGGTATCATTCCTCATGGTATGCCCCATAGAATCTAAAGAGTCTAGTTTTGTGAATTTAGGACAAATCGTTCAGCAGCTATAAGTAAAAATAGCCATTTATTTTTTGTATCTCGTAACCAGTAGGTGGCACTGTGACAAAACTACTCAAGAACCCTCAGGTCATGGTTTTCAAACACATTAGCCTATATCTCCGCAACGCTTTACCATGGTCTGAATATGGAAAAGCGTTGCGGAGATATAGGCTAACAATTGATTTGGAGTGCTCATTGTCAGATTTCTTCGCAAGTTATTCGAGAATGGTTTGGTCTTTCAAAAATCTTTAAACAACATTTTGTCGGCATGGTCTAAAGATGATCTGATCAAAATTTTTTGAAAATCGGACCAACCGTCTAGGAGGAGTTTGAAAAGGTAGGTTTTCAATTAAATTAATAATGGCCAACAGTTATTTTGGCTGACTATGACAAATGTGGTATCGTTAAACTTGGCTTGACCCAAGGAATTTATCAAGACCAGAGTCTTAACAATAGGCTAAAATTATCAAAAGTTATTAGCATTTTTATAATTTCGTTATATTTTTGACCACAAGGTGGCACTGTCCTGAAACTTGTTGAGCACCTTCAGGGCATCATGCCGACATCGTGACACATACCGAGTTTCATAACGATATACCAATGCATTTGTAAAATACAGCATTTTACAACAAAATTCAAAATAGCCGACACCCAAAATGGCCGACATAGGCAAAATTTGACATGGTATACCCCACAGAATCTAAAGAGTCCAGTTTTGTGATTTTAGGACAGAAGTTATAAGCAAAAATAGCCGTTTTTATGAACATGATACATACCAAGTTTCATCACAATCCATCAAAGCATTGTGGAGATACTGCCTCAAATTCAATTTTGCGCATTCTTAGTTGAATTTGTTGAAGCGCCATTCAAAAATGGTTTGGTCTATCAAAATTATTTTAATAACTTTTTGTCCAGTGTCTCCAGATGATGCACGTCAACTTTCGTGCAAATCGGACTTACAGCCTAGGACGAGTTCGAAAATCTAGTCAGCCGGAAATTGAAAACATGGTATGCTTTTGACTAGGAATGAGCTCAGGAATCAGGGGACATTTTGTCTCTTGGACTTATGGTTCAAAAGTTATTAGCATAAACATGAGTGAAATTTTGAACTGTTGGTGGCGCTAGAAGGTTTGCCATAAAGACTACAAATTTGCTATGGTAGCACTTCGGACCATCCTCTACCTGTGTGCAAAATGTAATAACTTTCCCACAAACGGTTCAATGGGCTGCCATAGGAACCATATACAGAATAATAATAATAATAATAATAATAATAATAAATATAGCTGCAAGCAGCGATACCAGGGTCAAGCCATGAGCAGCAAAAGAAGCTTTGTGACATGTTTTTGGTTAGAGTCCGATGAACAGTGTATGAGGAGTTAGAAAAAGTAAACTTTCAATTATAAAACAAACAAACAAAAAAAAAAAAATTATTTTAAAAATAACTAAAAATATATTTTCCAGTATATGGCGCTGTTCTGAAACTGCTCAGGTAGTATCTGGGCATGATGGTTATCATGCAGGAAAGCATTTGAGAGTTATAAGCCAAAATAGCCATTTTTCTTTCTCCTGACCAGTAGGGGGCAGTGCCCTGAAACACAGGCTTGTAGAAAATACCATTGACTATGTCACTTACCTTTAGGGTGACCATATTCTGGTTTTCCAAAAAGAGGATACCTTTTGGGGTGGGGTGGAATAATAGGATTCAAAACATTGTTACTATGAATGCAAACTTTAATACATGAAAAAGACACTATTAGCATAACATAAATATATGTAAATAAATGAAAATTTCCAACATTCTTTTGAATGTCCATGTACTAAAATAAAATATTTGATGCCATGAGTGTACCTTCATTTACTATTGCTATAATTCTGAATGGCCATGGAAAATGAAGCAATGTGATAACAAATTTACCTGGTCACAAAAAGTAGTCCGTTAATTTACCTGATAAACTTCCACCTTTTGCTGACCCTTTATGCTTTGCAGAGCTAATGTGTGCTTCTAAATCACTTGCACCTTTATTAGCAACTGACACATACGTGCCAGCTTTACATGTCATACATTCTGCTTCCCACAGATCTCGACCTGGACGAAAGCATGGGAATTTTTGGTGCAAATCTACTGTAAATTTGCACTTTCGTTTGGGCATTGTTTCCACTCAGCTGTCATTTGCTTCTACTGTCAAGCAACTGTTTGATGCCGAACACAACAGCGCTTTGCGCGTTCACGGAGAGATTGACAGGCAGGAATTTGGCCAATAGTTGCTGCAAGCCTCTTATAATAGACCAATATTTGTGCGAGAAGGCGGGACTTACAAAGAGGGGTTAAAGCAATGCAAATATGCGCGCACGCACAGTGAAGTATTAGACCAGATGCACATCATAATTCAACTAAAGCCGAATCTCGGACATTTTCGCAAATTTAGAAATCCCGGCCGGACGCTTTTTTAAGGTCCGAAAAAGAGGACATGTCTGGGAAAAAGAGGACATATGGTCACCCTACTTACTTTGCGTCCCAATTCGCATACTACCCGCCCTAAATATATATAAATTGTATAATATAAATACATTTTATATATTATATAAATATTATATAGTATATAAATTAGAATTAGTGTGTCCCAAAGCATAGTATGTTGAAAACAGTATGTCAAAAGTCCCTGGATGGTCTACTATTTCCGGTAGATTTTCAAAGTGTGGATCCATGCACACTCTAACAGATGATATTGCCCATAATCCCTTGCGCTGTGGAGTAGGACTCATGATATTTCAATTCAGAACTGCAAACATGTTTTAAAAAAAACTACAAACATGGCGGATGTGCCTGAGATGCTGAAAACAGCGGATGTGTGTGAGATGAATGGTGCTTGATCACAAATAGTTTTTATAAAACTTAATTTCCACATATGTTGAATGGTTGAACACTATATATATATATAAAACACTAAGGTAGGAAGAATTGTTAAGCAGTGTAAATGAAATGTGAAGTGCGCATGTAAAAATGTTACCTGATGACACAATGCACGTTACTTGACAGAGCGGTCTGTGGTTTCAAGACGCAATTTTATGATCTGTTAGTATGTCCCAAAACTTGCATACTGTTCTGATACACACTCAAAAGTATCTACTTTTCTTATCAGAAAAACAGTACATACTTTTAGGGCATAGTATAAGTAGGCGAACTGGGACGCAGCATTAGGCTAGTTGTACTACTGTTAGTTGCACCCTGTGTTGTAATTAGTGTATTGTGATGTAATTCTTTATAACTGTCGATCACTAGGTTTTTCGGAAAATTCAAAATGGCGGAAACATTTTCATGATGGAAAATGACGTCATAGGGTGCAGTCAAATCATCTTGAGCCAAGGAATCAGAGGAAAAAAAGAATTTAGTTTCTAGGACTCACGGTTCAAAAGTTATTAACATAAACGTGAGTGCAAATTTGGGCAGTTGGTGGCGCTAGAGGGTTTGAGTCATAACTTCCTCACAAGCAGTTCTATGGGCTGCCATAGATTCAAGAGCGGAAGAAGAAGAAGAAGAAGAAGAAGAAGAAGAAGAAAACAAATGAAAACAATAGGGGTCTTTCAGTGGCGCTGTTACAATATTACAGTAGTTTGGTTATTGTTGGGTTGAGATACACAAAATGTTGTGTAAATTTGCCAAGTAGTAATTATTTATACATTTTTATGCATGTTTAATAGTATGGAACAGCAGAGATGTTGAAGAAATTATTCTTTTTTTATTAACATTAACAATTGTTCACATTGATGTACATTTTAATTTACAGTTGCCATTAACAAATGGCTTAATTTCTACTTATTTTTTTTTTCTCTATTCCAATGACTGAAATTTCGAACAATATCAATGTAAACATCTTTTTCTTTGCACATTAATAAGTAAAAAATAACATTCCTTTTTTTAACACTGTTTTTGAAGTTCTTAATTTCTTTTCTTTTTTTTTAAAGTCAAAAGTATACTAAAAGTAAACAGTAAACAAACACTTTGCAATGAAGCTGAGCAAGTAACTTTAACAGTAGTATTGTCCAAAAATCAGATTTTGTGAAAATAAAAGCAGAATATACTTAGTTTGGCTAATAGCATTCCTTTTTTTTTTTTTTTTTTTTTTTTCACATTTTTGAAAAGTACAAACTTTAAAAGTAAAACATTACAAAGTGTTTAACACTGTTTTTGAAGTTCTTAATTTCTTTAAAAAAAATCTAAAATATACTAAAACAAAGTAAATAGTAAACAAACAACACTGAGCTGAGCAAGTAACTTTAACAGCAGTGTTGTGCAAAAATCAGATTTTGTGCAAATAAATGTAGAATGTACTTATTTTGGCAGGTTGACATAATTGGTATCATTGTTCTCGGCATGAACCATGGAATCTATCAAGACCAGTCTTATGACAGTAGGCAAAAGGAGTCAATAGCTATTAGCATTTTTAGAAATAGCATTATAATTTTTGACCACAATGTGGCGCTGTCCTGAAACTTTTTGAGTCCCTTCAGAGCATGGTGCCAAAGAAACATACCAAGTTTCGTAATGATACGCCAAGTATTTCTTAAAATACAGCATTTTATGACTAAATTCAAAATGGGCGACTTCTAAAATGGCCAACATAGAAAAATGTGGTATAGTTCGACCCAGTATGTAGCACTTGATCTAAAGAGACAATTTTCGTTATTTTCGGCAAGCCAAAAAAATCAGTTTTTGCTTTCTCCTGACCAGTAAGGGGCAGTGTGCCAAAACGCTGCAGGTAACCTCAGGGCCTAATGGTGATGACACGTACCAAGTTTCGTCCCAATCCCTCAAAGCGCTGTGGCGATACAGCCTCAAATTCAATTTTGGCACGCTCTTCATCGAATTCATTGAAGCGCCATTCGAAAACGGTATGGTTTATCAAAATTCTGTGAATAGCTTTTTGTCGTGAGTGCCTCTAGATAATGCAGGCCAATTTTCATGTAAATCAGAAAAATGGCCTAGGACGAGAAGAAAAATTCAAAATGGTGTCAAAGGGAAATGCAATCGAATCGTCTTGAGCCAAGGAATCAGAGGAAAAAATACTTTCGTTTCTAGGACTCACGGTTCAAAAGTTATTAACATAAACGTGAGTGCAAATTTGGGCAGTTGGTGGCGCTAGAGAGTTTGAGGTAGAGACGCCAAATTTGCTGTGGTAACACATCAGACTGTCCTCTGTCTGTGTGCCAAATTTCATTACTTTGCAAGCCGTTCTATGGGCTGCCATAGACTCAAGAGCGGAAGAAGAAGAAGCGGAATAATAATAATAATAAGAACAAGAAAACTAATGAAAACAATAGGGGTCTTTCACCCCTTCAGGGCTTGACCCCAAATAATAATAAGAAAACTAATGAAACAATAGGGGTCTTTTGCCCCTTCAGGGCTTAACCCCTAATAATATTAATAAGAAGAACACTAATGAAAACACTAACAAACACAATAGGTGCCTACGCACCTTCGGTGCTTGGCCACTAATAATAAATATAGCTGCAAGCAGCAATTAATGGGGTTCAAGCCTTTAAGGTCCTTTAAGTACATATGCAACAGATATTAAGTATTAATTAGACAGTCTGTTTGCAACTAAAACATTGTTAAAGTGCCTTAATTTTGAGAAACATCAGGTGAGGCAGCACACAGAAATTGTATTTTCTTACATTACTGATTGTTATAGTGCCATCAAGAGGCATAGGTATGCAATTTTTTCATGTGTTCTCAGAATGACCCACTACATAATTGTTTCAAAAAATAAAAATGTAATAGCTCATTACATTCAAGAGTTATAACTGTTTAAGTAAAAGTTGCCACAGCAGATGTGTACAATTTGGTGTAGCTTTGCGATGATGAAATGAATGTTATTTTTTGGATGGGGATCATTATTAATTATTAATTTATTATTAATTATTAATTATGACTCCGGAGAATATTTCTTCACTGGTTTGGTTCCATTTGGGTGAGAACTAGAACTAGTTAAAATAGCTAATCAAATTTGATTTTGTTGATGCCAGCCATGTTTTTCAAGGTATACGAATATCCTCATATAACTTATTGTCACCATGGACAAGGACACTTCATGTAAAATTTGAAGTCGATCGGCCTAACAGTTCCATAGACAGAGACACTTTGACACTTTTTACTATTATAGTGACATCAAGAGTTAGAGATGCAAATTTTTTTGTGTGTGTCCTTAGAATGACATATATCATCATTCTAATATACATATCTGTACCAAATTTGGTGAAAATATCTGATTCCGTTCAAGAGTTATAACCGCTTAGTAAAGTGGACACTCCCATTACGTACGTTTTGGTGTACCGTTTGATAGTGTATCAAAATGTCAAAATTCCTTTGATAACTTTTCATTTTGGGACTCAAAATAATCTTTCTGCACTTGTTTCATTCCAATTGGGCAGACGGCTTAGGACAATGTAACAATGGCTGGCGCTGGCAATGACAATGACGAAGAAGTAAAAAATCCAAGTGCAAATTTATTCCAACAGTGTATCCAAAACCCTAAATACAATCATAAATAAACATAAACATGAACTTGACATAAAACAAACTTGGCTTGGCATAACTAGACTAGACATAAAATTGAATAATCCAACACAGTTACATTCACAAACAATACCTGACACTTGACCATGGAAAACATGAGGGTTAAATACATGACATGGGAGAACACATGACAAAGATAACTAATAAACACAAAGAACTCTAAACAAGATAACAAGACAATCAACCAATGAAAACAAGACACATGAACAAGGAGAGAATCACGAAATCACATGACAAGGGAACCACATGACATGAAACAGAAATTTCAAAATAAAAGACATGAAAAACATGATCCAACAAAATACACATGACAGACAAGTTTGAAAAAGTTGTTTTTTTAAATAATCAAGTATGTATTGAATGTTTTATTTCACACCAATGAGGCAAAGTTGTTCAGAATGAAGAGATCTACAATATGGTATGAATAACGTGTTGCTTTGTGAAAAACAGTGGTAATTATTTACATGCATGAAAACGCGATAGCGCCAATTTTGCACAGACCTCTTAGGGCCAAGAGACAATTACGCCTACCAGATTTCATTCCGATCGGCCTTATTTAACCCTATATAAAAGCTGCTGAAAGGTGATTGGTCGATGGCGGCCATGTTTTGAAAGATATGCAACTGTCCTCATAGTCCTTGATGGCATATTAGACAAAGACACTGCATGAAAAATTTCAAGTGCCTCCCGAACACCACAGCGACAATAATTTTTCCAAAAAGTAGGTTTTTCCCAAAAATTCAAAATGGTGGAAAAAAATTATAGCCAGAAATGAAATCGGAGATATACGGTTTGTAGGGCTTGCTAATCATTTTTCCAATTTAAACCTGTGGTCAAATATGGTACTGCAATGAGCCCTCATTGAGATGCAATGGGGCAGAAATGATTCTGCCCATAATGAAGTATAAAACCAAAGGTAACTTTAGCATTAGTGTGCTCGAGCAGTCTTACAGATTGCGAACATGGCGACCACTATTGATAAACTTGTGCAAAACAGCGTGTCCTTTCTATTTCAAATTCACACAAACTGGCCATCAAACAGCTTGGTTCTGACAAGCCAGACATAAAAAATGGTTTGAAAATCAAAAGACAAGGGCAGGTGATAAGACATTGTATTGATTGTATGGTGAAAAATCATATGTAAAAAAGCCTTAGCTCTCTATTTTTCCCACATGTAGCCTACTTTTTTGTTCTTATTTTGCAACGGGACAGGGGGATGTATATAGTAGTGTATACAGTTTATGCGTTTTGAAAATTTTCTACTGCAACTCTATTTACAACTGGAAACTTACTGTGATTTAAAACATTGTTATTATTATTATTAATATTATTATTAATAATATTATCGTTAACTCTGTGAAAACATGTAAATGGCATATAGTTCTGTTTATGTATGTAGATAGATATTTCTATTCATAGCTTTCTCTTCCTCTTCTCCCTGGGGTTGTTTAATAACACTTAACATTACAATGTATAAAACCATATTTGATTTAGATTTTGATCTTCAACAAATCAACATTCCATGGTAAAGTGTTTTTATTTAAAATAATAAAATCATTATGTTCTTAGAGTGCCGCCTTGTGGTGGAATAATGCAAGGACACTACATATTGTGAATGAGTTGAACGAGTTGAATAATGTGAAAAAAGAGGAAGTAAACTGGCACTTAGATCAAGATCTGCCCCACCTATATCTATAGGAATACATCAATCATTATGTTACTGTGTTAGTGCAGGATTAATGTGTTGCTTAAAGTGCAAGCAAAAATGATATAATAACAAAATGAAAGCATGGGAAGTAAACGGTGCATCGTTTCTGCACTCGGCATTCAGCAAGTCGCACAGTAAATTTTTTTTTTACATTTTCTGTTTTGATAAATAGTCGTGCTTGATGAAAAATCCAAGCGTTCAAATAAATAAGGGTAATAGATTTGCATATCATATAAAGTTAATATTTATTGCATCAATAATTAGATGAAATGTCATGTGCAGGCAAATAAGATCCATGTTTAAATTGAGCAGGGTCATAGAACAAAAAACAAAATAGTAGCGTGTAAAGGCAGTTATGCATGGGATGTTAGTATTGTCATACTTGTTCACAACAATTTTATTGCATCTATTGCATTTTTTTAACTTACTTTGGCCATATGCATGCAAACAGTTTTAAATAATGATGCAGAGAGCCCAACTCGGAATTTTACATAGGTTCGTGGAGTGAACTCGGAAGCATTAAGCGTGTTTTACATTTTCTGGCGTCTTATTAACCAACATAGCTGGAAAGTGCTGATTTACAGGCTTTTTACCAACATGTCAATTCAAATGCTATTAATATCACCAAGGCCTATTATTACAGGGCATTTTATAGTAGATAAAACATGCTGTATTGTTTTTTATTTATTTTTTTTTAACCAGTGCGGGAATGCACACACCATAAAAAGACTGAATAAAATTACTGACATGACAAGGAATTAAAATGACTGAAGCTCTGGTAATTATTAAATTCCCCCGCATCCACATATAAAACTAATACTGTCCAAATAGGGTTTAAATCTATCCTTCAGCCTTTGTTTTCATTCCCAACAAAAATAAAGAAGATATATGGCTTATGTATGCTTATTACCTTTCTTCATTAAGCAGACACTTTTATCTAAAGCAACTGACAAACAGAAGCTATTCTTCCAGACCTATTTATGTACAATTACAACATCAATTACAGTTGTAAAAATAGCTATTTCTTACGTTATTGCTCTGCTAAATTGATGAAAATTGGAATTTTAACTCAGAATGTTCATTTATCAATGTGTTTTAAGTTTTGTTAAGTTAGAAATTTTCGCTCACAAGATACAGGCCAATCAGTAATTACAGACCACACCCAAAAACTTTTTTGATTATATCTTTGGAACGATTTGACATATAAAAATTATTTTGATACATTTTTGTCAGGAGGGTCTGTAGATGATTGAAACATGACTTCACAGCAGAAGGGAAGGAGGACACAGGGAAGCGGGTTCCAGGCTCAAGTAAGACTTTTTAATCGGCCACTAAAATACTTTACAACTTCACAAACTCATCAGCTTCAAAGGCACGTAATCACTCAAACACATTAGCTTCACAAACACAATAGGGTAAACACAACAGCTTCTCAAGCACCGTGGGCTTTCTTGTGCCAGACTCTCTCTCCCCGTCTGCTGGTAGCGTGGCCGCTTATATGCCGCTTATATGCCGCTCTCCCCATGCTCACTGGAATTAGAGACAGGTGTTAGACATAATTTAGCTCAGGTGTCAGTGCCCTTACCACTTTCTCTCTCTCCGGCCGGACGCTCGACCACGCCGCCACAATGATATATACCAAGCTTCGTGAGAATCGGGCAAACGGTCTAGGATGAGTTTGAAAAAGTATGTTTTTCGAATAAATCAAAATTGTAAAAAAGGATTATTGCAGAAATGGAAATTCAAGTGACTATATCATTGTGGGGCACTGTTGGATTCAGAGAAGCTACAAATTTGTATTGTAGCCTAATCGGTTCCGGAGTTATGAGCAAAAATGTGAATTAGCTAATTATACCGCCACCGTGTGGCCAATTGTCACAAAATGTGATATGATGCTTCGAGTTGACACCCTGTTTGTGTATAGTAATTTCCATAATCCTTGGCCATTCCCAATATGAGTTATAAGGTGCTGAAATGTTTTTACAAATATATTAGCATTTGAACCAAAGAAGATGCATATTTAATTTGAACTTTGTCACTGAAATGGCTGAAAAGTTATGACAGTTTTTTTTTGTAGTGCCCCCTAGAGGTGGAATTGTATGAAACTTTGATGACATCTTCTAAACGTCCTGTTGACTATGTGTCCCAAGTTTGGTTACATTTGGTTTGCATAGAGTAGATATTGATCAATTACTCTAATTGTGTTAAATTGAAGGAATTGTATCGTTAATATCTTCGGAATGATTTGACGTATTGAAATTTTTGTCAGGAGGGTCTGTAGATGATGTATACCAAATTTCGTGCCTATCGGACTAGGTGTAGTTACAAAAAGTAGGTTTTTCAAAAAATTCAAAATGGTGGAAAAACAATATAGCTGGAAATGAAATCGGAGATATACATTTTGTGGGGTTTGACTCAAGGAATCAGAAGTAAAAATAATTTAGATTCTAGCCCTTACGGCCCCAGAGATATGAGCCAAAAAGTAAAAGTGTTTTATTATAGGGCCACCTAGGGTCAGATGGGGTGCATTTGTGTGCTTGAGTAGATGGGGGATTTGGGATCATCCTGCAAAGTTTGGTGTCTCCACGACTTATGGTCTCTGACACCGAGACACTTTTATGGCAGAAAAAAAAATAAAGAAAAATAAGAAAATCAGTACAACAATAGGGTTCCAGCAGCTTCGGTGCTTGGCCCCCTAATACTAGTAGTAATAATCATAATAATAGTAAGAAGAAGAAGAAGAAGAAATGGAAAGAAGAAAAAGAAAATAATTCTAAATACAAAACGGTTCCATCACCTTGGTCAAATAAATAACGACATTTATTTACAAAACGATAATTGCAACTTGCATGCAACAGCATGAGTTCAGCAACGGGGGAAATTAAAAATCTTTAAAATAAATAAATAAATAAATAAAAATGCAGATGATTTTCATTTCAAACCAACTGTCATTTCCTGTCTGCCTCTATTCTTCAGCGATCCTTTAGTATGATGAAGCGGAATCAATGACATGAAATTACAATAATGATAAAGACTGGAATTGTCAACATGTCAGAATGTAACGGATTGGAAACTGACAATAATCCCCTCAGTAATCAAAAATAAAATAAATGTGTAATAGTAAGTATTTAGACAATTAAAGGGACAGTGTCCGAATACTCTTTGAGACCACTGTATATCACAGTGTATTAACAGATGAAATCTGCATGTTTTTTCTTCCTTTGTCCTTCATTTAAATACTATCTCTCTCTCTCTCTGTCTCTCTCTCTCTCAAAGACTCTATGTGTCTGTCTGTCTTTCTCTCATACTCGTATCACAAAGCTATTCTAAGATTAGCAATATGTTTTTGGCGGTGGTACAATTAGATATAGATCTCATTAATTCCTCCCCCGCAGTATGTTTTAAAACAGCCCATCACTGGCCTCCCATCGCTCATGCTGCATTCTGTTTTATATGAACAAACAGTAAATAATTATACTCTGACAACATCAACAAGAATATGGTGAAGCAACATCTATTTCAGACCTTGTTAAGACAGACGAAAACAAAAGTATATTGGATTGTTTGTATGTAGTAATGAAGTTTATTGTTAGAGAATGCACTATCAGTGAAAACAGAATAAGTGAAAACAATACAGATAGCTCAAGCCATGCAGTGAAATAAATAAATAATAATGAAACTCCAGCTAAGAATGCGCTCTAAGCAATAACATTTCGGTAAACATATACTATACATCTGATAAACCTTGTACACAATTTCATAATATTCATCTTAACACAACATGACCATACTAATATTTTTGACGTATTAGAAGACATAACATTTGACTTTAGGGTAAGGGTCATGGGTTAGGGGTAGGGGTTAGGTTAAAATTAAATTATGTATTACATATTCCACAAACTAACAATTATGTATATACCCATATGAATTTGTCAGCAATACTATTGTTTTTTTTTTTTGTCAAGCATCTGCTTGAGGCTAATTAACGATTTATTTGTGCCTCCTCTTGGCTTATCTCCCAATGTTGATTGTTTAGACACTACAGCAGGAATAAGCAGAAGCATGGGAGGGGGTTGTCATATTGTCATAAGCACTTAACATTGTTAGTGTACACCCTGACCAGCACATTTTCTTTGGCATACTGTAATTTTGGCAACAGGTTTTGTATACTGACAACATAAATTAAAGAGCTCTAAGCTCACAACAAGCCTTCAGACTGTCAGCTAGTAGATATGGGCCTGCCAACGAACAGTCACACTTCAAACGTATATTGCTAAAAGAGTTAGGACATACAGCAAAGGATTGCAGTACTTCATCCAAAATAGTATTAACTTTACTGTGGAACTAAGAAGCATTTCTAGAAGTAGCAATCAAGTAAATAACTATATTTATCAAACTCAGTTTCTGAAAACCTAACTTGGTCTCATGACAAGTCAAAATAATTAGGAAGAGTCATAAGAAATTGTATATGTTGGCTAATAGAAAAAAAATACTTTTACTCACATATAGAAAATAATCGAACCAATGAATCCAAATCCCAAACCTAACTATGATTTAAACAGGAAAATAGCATATACTGTGTGTAGGGTTTGGAATGAGACCAGGGAAGTGTTACACCTACAGTGCCTGCTGCCTCTCCTGAACGCCGCCAGAGGTCGCCATCTCCAGAATTCCAACTGCTACTCACAAACAACATTTCCCATAATCCTCCGCTCAGACTGATTACTCTCTCACCTGTTTCATATCATCTCTGTCTATTTAAGTTCCCTATTTACACCCATTCATTGCAAAGTCTTGTTCTGCCTAGTCTGCAGTTCTGAGCGTTATTACCATTCCTGTTTTTCCTGTGTTTTTGACTCCTGCCTGTTGATCGTATTTCCCTGCATGTTTGTGAGTTTTTGGACCTATTGCCTGTTTACTGGATTACCCCTCTGTCTCTCGGATTTACTTGGTTTGCATTTCTTGAACTGTCTCCCGTTTACCGAACTCTTGCCTGTTTTGACGTTTATCCTTTTGTTTGCTACTTTGTTGTACTGTTCATACTTTTATTAAACTGTACATGGATCTTAACACTACTGCCCCGGCGTCTTCGCTACAGGAAGTGTATAACATTCTATTTTACAAACATCAGTCATTTGTATTGCATTAAAAAATACAGAATGAGTAACCAAATTTGTTCACAGACATTTCCTTTCTTAAAATAAATTGTTGGAAGGGGGCTAGCTAGAATTTGATGCCTGTATTGTTTTGATTTGAAATTATATCTGTTGAGTGGTTGATCTCTACTGGAATAAAAGTCGTACCTTTCCATATGAGCATCAAGTCATACAATACCTATGATTTTGCATTCTTGTCCAAATTATTACAAACTGTAATGAGACCATGTTGGAAAAATTTCTGGACAAGATTGTTGTCATCTTTTTATGTAAAAAGAGAAAATAAAAAATAAAAACTTTTGTTAAAGTCAAAAGAAATATATTTTTAGACATTTACAAAAAGAAGAATGCTGTAAAAAGCGTGCAGTTGTTACCTGAAAGTCAACAAAACAGAATCAACAACAAGGACAGCAAGGAAATCATTATCAGAGCTCTTAGGGATGCTTTCTTTTAAAGAAAGTTTGCTGTCTGAGGTTCTGAAACCAACATAGCTCCAATATCACTATGAGAACTAAATGTTTTTTTTTTTTTTTTTTTTATGTTCTAAAGAGAATGTGAGTGGTGTTTGTCAGTGCATAACTCACCACCACAATGATATCCTGAGTGGTTGCAAGGGTGTTACTATGCAGTAGTTAAGGTGTTCTGGGTGGTTGTTTGGTGGTTGGTTACTGGAAAAAGTCAAAGGAGCCCACCCCCAAGTCTTTATGATATTCTGGTCTCTAGTCTAGATATGTTTTTTTTATAGTCTATAGGTTTTTCTATCACCTGTTGTATAAGCTGACATGTGGGGGAAAAAAAATATTGCATCGCAAAAATCATAAATCTAATCATTTAAAAGTAACAGCACACATCTCCTCAACAAGCCTTATGATTTGAGATATCAATCATATCCGTAGAACAAACAGTGCAGACTAAGTCATTCACCTTAGTTTAATAAGGGTTAGAGGTTTTGAAAAGAAAAGAAGAATAGAATAGAGTAAAAGAGAATTCAAATAGAAGAGAAAAATGGAACAGAATAGCAATCAAAAATAACTGTAAAGAATAGAATTGTTTAGAAGAGAAAATAGAATTGCATTATAATAGAACAGAAATGAATAGAAGAGATGAGAAAAGAGAAGAATATAATTGTATTCTAATAGAATAGAATAGCATAGAAAAATGATATAAATAAATAAATAATAATAATAGTAGATAAGAATAGAATAGAATTGTATTCCAATAGATCAGAACATAATAGAAAGGAATGAAGAGAAGAAAAATATATAATTGCATTCTAATATAACTCACATATTCCCTGTTTTTTGTATTGACTTTTAAGTTGAAATTCTTGTTTAATTCCAGTGTTTCTGTTTCTTGTTAGTTTGTAGTCCTTTTGTAGTTTCATTTTATGATTGGTTTTCCCCTGATTGTTTCCACAGGTGTTCCTCGTTCCCTTGTTTGCCCTGTTTCCTTTGTCAGTCTTCACATGTATTGTCATGTTCTGTACCTGGTTCCCTGTGTTTTGTTTTCATTTTATTCTGAGTTACCGTGTTCATCTTTCGTTTACATTAAAAGCAGCGTTTAAATCCTAATTTCTCATCTGCCTCGTTACAAAAGACTGACAAAAGAATGGATTTAGCGGCCGTCAGAATTTTGCTCCTTCAACCAGGGGACTGTCCAGTTGAGGATCACGTACGTGAGTTTTTAGAGCTGGCAAATGTAGTGCACTATCCAGACCGCTCTCTGGTGGTTTTCTTCCGGGCCGGTCTGAATAGTGCACTGAGGGAACTGATGCCTCCGGCTGATCCTCACTGGACGCTCGGCGAATATGTGGAGAAGGCTCTGGAACTTTGCGGTTCCCTTTATACAGTGGATTATGGTGGGAACCCCGGGCCAAAACCTTCGTCTTTGGCTCCATTGTCCAACCGTTCCACGGCTCCGCCCCCAGAGTCTTCCATGGCTCCGCCCGCTCCCCCAGAGACTATTTCCCCAGCGGCTCCGCCCGCTCTCCCAGAGACTATTCCTCCAGCGGCTCCGCCCACTCTCCTAGAGACTATTCCCCCAGCAGCTCAGCCGCCTGACCCAGTCCTAACAGAAATGAATAGGCAGGAAGATAAAACAGTATGAATAAAATTGCATTCTAAGAAAAGTGAAGAAAAAGATTAGAATAGAATGTAATAGAAAGGAATATAATACAATTAAGGAGAAGATAGTAATAGAATAGGATAGGAGAGAATAGAATGGAATAGAAAATAAGAATAGAATCAAATTCAGATAGAAGAGAAGAACTGATAGCATTGCATTTGAATAGAATATGAACAAATAATAGAATTGTATAAAGAGAAAAAAGATGAGAAGAATAGAAAATGATTGCATTCTAATAGAACAAGGCAGAATATAACTGCATTTGAAGATAAGAGAAGAATATAATTGAATAGAATAGAGTAGAAGAGAAAGGAACTGAAGAGAAAATATGAATACAATTGCATTCTAAGAAAAGAGAAGAAAAAAATAGAACTGTATTTGAATAGAATAGAATAGAATAGAAAATCTTTCATGCTGTATCTGAAGCATAAATGAATTTAACCATGTTGGATTACATAGTCATTCAAAATACAGTATCATAAACTTTTTTTTTAATTAATTTATTTATTTATTTATTTATATGTCAGCTGTAATACATTACACATCCTCTTAGACTGTTGTATCTATCCACTCATGGATTTATAGCAAGATATGACCAACAATATGACCAAAATGTCTTCTAAAAATATTCTGATATTTAGATTCTAGTATTTACCGATTACTCACACATGACTCAGACAACCTGGATGACTCAAATTTCCCAAAAGCAAAACCACTCTTTCAGTCTATGTCAGGCAGCAGAGACACAAAGCAAACCGGTGCCTCAAAAACACACCAAATTTTTTTTCCCTCACTTTTACACTGACAGAGACACTCAGTATCTCTCTCCTCCACTAGCTTATCATCAGAGCAAACAATATAGTCCCATATGTAATAACAGCTATCATCATGCGCACAGGACCGTATTACAGACTTAGACTGTGGACTTTATTGAGTCCTCTTCGGGAATTCACCCAAGTTAACAGAAGTGTGGAGGGCAGAGCTGAATAGCCAGGTGTCAGAAATGAAATCCTGGTCTTGAGCTGCCTGCCTCTCCAGACGGGCCCTCATGCTTCACTGAGGAGTGGGGAGTCACAGTGGACTGATATTACAGACTCTGTGCAAAGATTAGATCAGGGATGTCAGGTCACAAAAATAGGGATAAAAGGATTCACTACTCTTTGTTGGTAAAGACTAACAGGCAATGCATTGCCGATTCATTTAATTTTACTTCTTGCTGTCTCAATTTAGAATCATGACCAACTGCACACATCTCTACTTTCTTCTTTTTTAACAAGTTTACAAATTGCGATTACAAATTTGCAAACAACATGAGCAACAGTCCTCATGCAGAGAAATCCCACATAGTGTCATATAATGCATTTGGCATACTCAACGAATGAAAATACCCATCAAAGCAGCTAAATGTTACCGAGTGCCATTTTCCACTGACAATGAAGGTCTTTTCCCAACAACAAAACATGTATCAGTGACGTACTATGACAGTAACAAATGTGGCATCCGTTGCACTGATCACTTCAGCTGTTCTTTAGAAAGCCCAACCCAGGAATTCTCATGAGAAATCATTCTCTTTTCTATGATCCCCCTTCTAATGACAGGCTATGTTCATGACGTTGGTTTCCCCTTAATGAATCGCATTTTTGAGGGTACAAATTTTCACCTACAAACTTTCAATGATGTGCGCTTTACGCTACATTTCACCTACATGTACGAAAATCGGTACACATGTGTAACATGCTAATACCTACATGGACCCATGCCCTACGCTCAACAGGAAGTCAGCCATTTTGATTTTTCTCTTACATTTTTGCTCAGTTTTTGCCATTTCCAGGCCTCGTACTTTAACGAACTCCTCCTAGAGATTAAATCAGATCAACATCATATTCGGTTATTCTAATCTAAAGGCCTTGGTGATGCTAAATTGCGAAGCTTTTGAGTTTTCACTGCACGTCATGGCCGTAACGGTCTGACAAAATTCGATGTTTTGCCATGAAACAGAAAGTTGTTATAACTCAAACATACAATGTCCAATCTGCCCCAAACTTCACATGTTTGATAACAGTCCCGGCCTGAATACACCTACATGCCAATATTCAGTTATATTCATAGCGCCACCTACTGGCAACAGCCAATTCCAGGTCTTGTACTTTAACGAGCTCCTCCCAGAGATTAAATCAGATCAACATCATATTCGGTCAGTCTAATCTAAAGGCCTTGGCGATGCTAAATTGCAAAGCTTTTGAGTTTTCTTTGAACAGCGTGTCCGTTGTGGCCTGACAAAGTTTGATGTTTCGCCATTAAACAGGAATTTATTGTAACTCAAACATACAATGTCCAATCTGCCCCAAACTTCACATGTTTGATAACAGTCATGGCCTGAATACACATACGTGCCAATATTCACTTATAGTCATAGCACCACCTACTGGCAACAGGAAGTGACATGTTTTGATGTATAGTTATAAAATGATTGATATTTCATTTGATGTCATTTATTTTCTCTAACTTCAGTAATACATTGAGAAATCACCGATTAGGTGCAAGTGTTTTAAATGTTGAGTTATGAACAAATATATGGCATAAAAATCATGGTCACCACAGGGAGTTGGCACAGCAGCCCCAACATGCACCAGGATGCGAGGGCCCATTCATCACTGCTTGCAGCTTTAATTATTATTATTATTATTATTATTATTATGTCTGTTTAACTTGATAATAAGTGTTGAACTTACATAAGTTATAACATTTAAACAAAAGTTTATTCTGTAAGTTATCAATTGGCTAGCAACAGATTGATAAAATAAAGCTGCAAGACACTTTTTTTCATTGAAACAACTCAGTTCATCTTCTAAACAACTAAGTTTACTTGGTTGCATGCATTTGTTGAGTAATATGAACAAGGGAGGATACTGTAGAACTGACAATAGTGAAAGTGTCTTTTTTGGAGTGGATGGCTGAATGCAATTATCATCAAAGCATAAGTTAAACACTCAATGTTATGGTGCAACAGTAATGTAAATTTCACTTATGTCAATGATTTTGACTAGTAGGCCTATTTACAAATCGAACAATATTAAACTTTTATTACTGTAAATATGTTAACTGAGTTAAATAAATGTGATGTGTTCAATCATTCTATGTGTTCAATCATTCTATTTATTATAAATACAATTAAAACAAACAAAGATATTAGAAAAAATTTACATTTGACATGGCAAATTTGCTGGTATTCAACGTTTCAGTTTACATTTTTTGTATGTTTACAATTTGTGTATGTTTTTACACTGCAAATAATTTCCTTATATATATATATATATATATATATATATATATATATATATATATATATATATATATATATATATATATACACACTGGCGGCCAACAGTTTGGAATAATGTACAGACTTTGCTGTTTCGGAAGGACATTGGTACTTTAATTCACCAAAGTGGCATTCAGCTGATCACAAAGCTTAGTCAGGACATTACAGATGTAAAAAAACAGCACCATCACTATTTTAAAAGAAGTAATTTTTAATCAAATCTAGACAGGCCCCATTTCCAGCAGCCATCACTCCAACACCTTATCCTTGAGAAATCATGCTAAATTGCTTATTTGGTACTAGAAAATCACTTGCCATTATATCAAACACAGTTGAAAGCTATTTGATTTGTTAAATGAAGCTTAACATTGTCTTTGTGTTTGTTTTTGAGTTGCCACAGTATGCAATAGACTGGCATGTCTTAAGGTCAATATTAGGTCAAAAATGGCAAAAAATAAACTGCTTTCTCTAGAAACTCATCAGTCAATCATTGTTTTGAGGAATGAAGGCTATACATTGCTTGAAATTGCCAAAAAAAAAAAAAAAAAAAAAAAAAAGATTTCATACAAAGGTGTACACTAAAGCCTTCAAAGACAAAGGACAACTGGCTCTAGCAAGGACAGAAAGAGATGTGGAAGGCCCAGATACAACTAAACAAGAGGATAAGTACATCAGAGTCTCTAGTTTGAGAAACAGATGCCTCACATGTCCTCAGCTGACAGCTTCATTGAATTAAAGTAAAGAGAAGACTCAGTGGTCCAGACCTTATGAGAAGAATTGCAAAGAAAAAGCCATTTTGAAACAGAAAAACAAAAGGTTAGAGTGGGCAAAGAAACACATACATTGGACAACAGTTAATTGGAAAAGAGTGTTATGGATCTTAATCCCATTGAGCTTTTGTGGGATCAGCTAGACTGTAAGGTGCATGAGAAGTGCCTGACAAGACAGCCACATCTATGGCAAGTGCTAAAGGAAGCATGGGGTGAAATGTTATCTGAGTATCTGGACAAACTGACAGCTGATGCCAATGATCTGCAAAGCTGTCATTGCTGCACTTGGAGGATTTTTTGATGAGAACTCTTTGAAGTAGTTCATTTGTTTCAAATTGTAATAGTAAATTTTCATGTTATTAATGTCCTGACTATACATTGTGATCAGATGAATGCCACTTTGGTGAATAGAAGTACCAGTTTCTTTCCATAAGAGCAAAATCTGTACATTATTCCAAACTTTTGGCTGCCAGTGTATATATATATATAAGTTTTGAAACACTTACTCATTCTTTATTATATATTTTTTTTTCTTTCACATTTTAGAATAATAGTAAAGTCATCAAAACTATGGAATAACATAAATGGAACTATGGGGATTATATTGTGACTAAACAAAATCCAAAATAAATCAAAACTGTGTTATATTTTAGCATCTTCAAAGTAGTCACCCTTTGCCTAGAATTTTCAGAAATGTACTCTCGACATTTTCTCAACCAACTTCTTGAGGTATCACCCTGGGATGCTTTTTTAAACAGTATTGAAGGAGTTCCCATCTATAAGCTGGGCACTTATTGGCTGCTTTTCTTTATTATTTGGTCCAAGTCATCAATTTCAAAAACTTTTTTTTTATTTTTTTTTTATTACATTTTAGATTTATTATGAAATAAATTAATATGGTTGCACAAATATATTTGTGTCTACAAAACTAATTTCAAACATTTAAGCATACGCCTTCAGATCAAAAGATTTTTAAGATCATGGGAAACATTTCGGTCAAGTGTTTCAAAACTTTTGACCGGTAGTGTATATATATCTTTTAGAAAAAAAAAATGTCTAAACATCCTTTAGAATAATCTAGCACAATTTGATGGGATTAATGCTTAAAACATGAAAAAACTTTGTAAATGATGTAAAAACAAACGTGTTTTCCAGTTGAATCAAGTAAAATTTTTTCTTACCTGATTGGCAAACTGTTTTTTTGTTTTGTTTTTTTATAAGCATGGAAGTTTTGTTAGATTTCTCTGTAAACAAGACAAAATATTTTGTGTCATTTTGCTTCTGATGAATCGGACGACCATTGTCGGCCTTTTGTCCTTTTATAGACTTTTATTTATTTTATTTTATTTTTTATCTCAGCGGCTTCAAAATTCATGATTGACTGTTTGTAATTTAAGTTATAGTATAAAATGTGAAAGTCTTTTCAAGTAATGTTCACCACAGTAAAAAAAATTTTTTTTTTTTTTCTAAATCGAAAAACCAATATTCAAAAACCCATTTGACATTTCTGAGGAAACCCTTGGTGAATTAGCCTTGCGGGAGGGACAACAAATTGACGTCATAACTGAACAGCTCTATATAGTGTCTGATATGACCCTGCTGTGTTACATTCACAGTGCTATTTTTAATCTAATTTCAATAATTGCCAATTATCACCTAATTTTGTTCACTGCAAGAATGGCCCTCGGGAGTTTCCACCACATTAAATTGTCTCGTCATTACACATAATGTTGTAAGGCAGAGTGCTAATGAATATGTTGAAAACAATTTAAATCACACCAAATTCTAATTATTATCTTATCACAATAGCCCAACGTGCACGGCAGCATTTCAGTGATGTATATTCCCCTGATCTGCACCGACTCGTCTCTAGATGCCTTCTGTTTGATGCGCACACATTATCGGGCCACGTTGTAATGATGAGAATCTCATTTGCTAACACAAAGTCACACATTATTTCTGTAACATCCTGCCAGATAAAATTCAAATTGAGAATGGCGATGCTATTCTTTGTCTCCCTGGTTGCCGAGATACGGTGGCGGATGCTGCCATATGGCGGGCCCTTCATTTGCATGTTTGCCTCAACAGAGCTTCATTTGAACAGCACAGAAATCAGAATGCAACTACTATGATCATTGCCACAGAACAACAATATTCCATCATTACACTAATGGCTTCCGTTGAAGGCCACATATTGCTACTATCATCAAGTGGAAGTCATATTGCTGTTAATATTGCATGATAATAATAATAAGTCAAATAATTAGTTTGCAATCCAAAATCTCTAATTTAAGTATTTGAAGCTGGAAAAAAAAAAAACTGTTGCAGTTTAGGGTAAACCAAAGTCTGATGCATGATAATAATATTGTTGCATGCCATTTTTAACCTCTCAGGGTGTGATGTGACATCCAAACCATCATGGGCATCATCTTTGATCCTTAATGACAATTATAAATACCTGTGTGTGTGTGTGTGTGTGTGTGTAATATATATATATTATATTCTTGTTCTTAAGTAAAACATTTTTTATTTTATTTATTTATTTAATTTAAAGGAATATTCAAAACTAATTAAGCTCAATTGACAGTGCTTGTGTAATATTGTTGATTACCACAAAATATTATTTTGATTCGTCCCTCCTTTTCTTTGGAGGGTTTGAAAGGCAGAAATGTGGAGCTCAGAATTTTGTAAAAACCCTTAAACCAATTGTTCTGGGAAAAATATATAATGTGAGCTGTTAAATTGTTTAAAATGTAATTTTTACAGTCATTTTAGGGTTTTTGGTTTTACAGTGTTATGTCGACATGACAACGAAGTTGTAAAATTGGATATACCTATTTACAGAAAAGGTTATTAAGCAATTTTATCACACTGAAATCATGTTTACACACATATTGTTTACGTCTTGTGGCTATACTTTTGAAGCAGTGAGTATTTTAATATTTGACTTCCATTGTAAGTGCCTCATGGAACCCAGATTATAATATATATATAAAAAAAAAAAACATTTTAAGAAAAGGAGGGGTGAGTCAAACTTAAATTTTGTAGTAATCAACATTATACCACAAATGCTGCCAAGTGAGTTTAACTTATATTGAACCTGGGATATTTCTTTGATAATGCTGGCATAAATTATGTTAAAAGAGTCATGTCATGAGGAAACACATTTTCCTTGATATTTTGACATAAAGATGTCTTTCTACTATAAAAACCTACTGTAAATTTCAGAACTCAAAACTTAATACCCAGTGCAATAAAAGCATTTATTGAAACCAAGCTGCCAAAACACCTCAGTCTCTACTTCCTAAATTCATGACTGCCTCTACAGAAACAACATCAATGCCTACTTTATATCATTGCACCCTTGGCCCTGCTCACTGGCCCTGGGGCTCAGTTTGTAAGCACACAGAGATTGAGCAGAGCAAACAGTGTGGCCTGTGGTCTAACTATTCCTAAACACCAAATGGGACCCATCTGGACTTATACAGGTGATGCAAGTTTGAATCCGGCTTGCAACATGTAAACATGATAACATCATGGTGCCCTTATCCCTGAGGTATAAATAAACATGACTAAAAATGAGTGTAATTTCTGAGATGCACCACAAATACCACAAATCCTTCACCAGCACTTTAGACACTACTAACACACTGGAAATTCAGCTTGTTCAAACACTAAGTTACTTCTGACTTGTCTAACCTACTTTTTAGGCAAGTCTGCACTATATTTTGACCTGGTTTTACCCTGGCCTGGCTTTCTTATAAAGGCATAATTTTACTTGTTAGATCCTTTGGTTTATCTCTATTTGGTTTGACAGAACTCAGTTGTTGTGAATTGACTTATTGGAGATCTCAGCTATAACTACTAATCATAATGTTTTTATTTTATTTTTTTATAGGCATATATATATATATATATATATATATATATATATATATATATATATATATATATATATATACACACACTATATTGCCAAAAATATTCGCTCACCCATCCAAATAATTGAATTCAGGTGTTCCAATCACTTCCATGGCCACAGGTGTATAAAATGAAGCACCTAGGCATGCAGACTGCTTCTACAAACATTTGTGAAAGAATGGGCCGCTCTCAGGAGCTCAGTGAATTCCAGCATGGTACTGTGATAGGATGCCACCTGTGCAACAAGTCCAGTCGTGAAATTTCCTCGCTACTAAATATTCCACAGTCAACTGTCAGTGGTATTATAACAAAGTGGAAGCGATTGGGAATGACAGCAATTCAGCCACGAAGTGGTAGGCCACGTAAAATGACAGAGCGGGGTCAGCGGATGCTGAGGTGCATAGTGCGCAGAGGTCGCCAACTTTCTGCAGAGTCAGTCGCTACAGACCTCCAAAGTTCATGTGGCCTTCAGATTAGCTCAAGAACAGTGCGTAGAGAGCTTCATGGAATGGGTTTCCATGGCCGAGCAGCTGCATCCAAGCCATACATCACCAAGTGCAATGCAAAGCGTCGGATGCAGTGGTGTAAAGCACGCCGCCACTGGACTCTAGAGCAGTGGAGACGCGTTCTCTGGAGTGACGAATCACGCTTCTCCATCTGGCAATCTGATGGACGAGTCTGGGTTTGGCGGTTGCCAGGAGAACGGTACTTGTCTGACTGCATTGTGCCAACTGTGAAGTTTGGTGAAGGGGGGATTATGGTGTGGGGTTGTTTTTCAGGAGCTGGGCTTGGCCCCTTAGTTCCAGTGAAAGGAACTCTGAATGCTTCAGTATACCAAGAGATTTTGGACAATTCCATGCTCCCAACTTTGTGGGAACAGTTTGAGGATGGCCCCTTCCTGTTCCAACATGACTGCGCACCAGTGCACAAAGCAAGGTCCATAAAGACATGGATGAGCGAGTTTGGTATGGAAGAACTTGACTGGCCTGCACAGAGTCCTGACCTCAACCCGATAGAGCATCTTTGGGATGAATTGGAGCGAAGACTGCGAGCCAGGCCTTCTCGTCCAACATCAGTGTCTGACCTCACAAATGCGCTTCTGGAAGAATGGTCAAAAATTCCCATAAACACACTCCTAAACCTTGTGGAAAGCCTTCCCAGAAGAGTTGAAGCTGTTATAGCTGCAAAGGGTGGGCCGACGTCATATTAAACCCTATGGATTAAGAATGGGATGTCACTTAAGTTCATATGCGTCTAAAGGCAGATGAGCGAATACTTTTGGCAATATAGTGTATATATATATATGTATATATATATATATATATATATATACGCAGTTGCAATCAAAATTATTCAAAATGTGATGCCTTCAGTGTGTAAATTGAAGCTCGGTGATCACTGGACTTTCCAGCAAGACAATGACACCAATGATACATCCAAGTTGTCCAAAATCTGGTTCAGGGATAGGTTGTGGAATGTCCTTAAATGGCCATTTCTGTCCATCATTAAAATCCCATTGCAAACCTTTTTTGGGGTTTCAAGGAAGCAGTGGCAGCACAGAAACCAAAGAATGTCAATGAGCTGGAAGCTTTTGCTCATGAGAAATGTGTAAAAATTCTAATAGAGAGGTGTCCGAAGCCTGAGAACACTTACCTGAAACATTTATTTGCTGTTTTTAAGGATAAAGAATGCTCCACAAATGATTGACTTTGGGGGTTGAATATTGTAGAACAGCTTCACAACAGGCGGGAAGGAGAACACAGGGAAGCAGGTTTTTCCTGGGTCAGGTAGGACTTTTAATAGGCCACTTCAGTGCTTTACAACTTCACAAACTCATCAGGTTCACAGGCACATAGGCATTTAACAGATCAGCTTCATAAACATAACAGGTTAAACGTAACAGCTTCAGCTTCAGGAGCACTGTGGCCTTTTTTGTACCAGACTCTCTCACCCTCTCTGCTGGTGGTGTGGCTGCTTATATGCTGCTCTCCCTGAGCTCACTGGAATTAGAGACAGGTGTTACACATAATCTAGCTCAGGTGCAAGTGCCCTTACCGCTTTCTCTCTCTCCGTATGGATGCCCCCGCTGCCACCACCCCCCCATTTCTGGAAAGGAAGTCGGCAACAGCCATCTGCGCTCCTGGTCTGTGGACCACCTTGAACTTAAATGGCTGAAGAGCCAGATACCAACGGGTGATCCGCGCGTTGGTATCCTTCATGCGGTGGAGCCATTGGAGTGGGGCGTGATCCGAGCAGAGGGGGAAGTCCCGCCCCAACAGGTAGTACCGGAGAGTGAGGACTGCCCACTTGATGGCGAGACACTCCTTCTCTACGTTGGTGTACTTAGTCTCCCTCAGTGAGAGCTTACGGCTAATGTACTGCACCGGGCGCTCCTTCACTTCCACCACCTGCGAGAGTATGGCACCCAGCTCTCTGTCTGAAGCATCTGTCTGCAAGACAAAAGGGGGAGAGAAATCGGGTGAATGTAAAAGCGGCCCCCCGCGAAGTGCGGTTTTAACTTGCGTAAATGCCTGTTGACACTGCTCCGTCCACTGGACCGGGTCTGGAGCTCCCTTTTTTTAGATAAGTCAGCAGGCTGGTGACATCCGAATAATTAGGCACGAATCTCCTATAATAGCCAGCCAGCCCCAGGAACTGTCTCACCCCCTTTTTGGTCTTAGGCCTCAGGCAGGTCGCAATCGCCACAGTCTTGTCAATTTGGGGACGCACTTGCCCGTGGCCCAAGTGGAACCCCAGATACCATACCTCCACCTGCCCAATTGCGCACTTCTTGGGGTTTGCTGTGAGTCCCACTCATCTCAGTGATCTCAGAACTGCCCTCAGATGCTGCATGCGCCGCTGCCAATCATTGCTGTAAATGATGATGTCATCTAAGTAGGCAACGGCGTAAGCCGAATGCGGTCTGAGGATTCGGTCCATGAGACGCTGAAACATTGCCGGGGCTCCAGACAAACCAAACAGAAGCGTCACAAATTGGTGTAATACAAACGGCATGGAGAAGGCTGTTTTTTCACAGGAAATTGGTGTCAAGGGGATCTGCCAATAACCCTTTGTCAAATTCAATGTCGAATAAAATCGAGCAGTGCCCAACCGATCGAGCAACTCATCAATGCGAGGCATATAATCCACACAGAACCGTACAGACCCGTCGCTCTTAGGAACTAGAATGACCGGGCTGGACCAATCGCTGTGGGATTCCTCTATTACCCCCATATCGAGCACTGCATCCAATTCTTCCCGGAAAATTTTCTTTTTGTGCTCGGGCAATCGGTAGGGACAGCTACGTACCACCACCCCTGGCTTTGTCTCAATGTGGTGCTGTATGAAGTTCGTACAACCCGGTAGAGGGGAAAACATGTCTGCAAACTCCTTTTGCAACTTGGCAACCTCTGAGAGTTGATACGGTGAAAGGTGGTCCCCGCAAATGACCGGGGTGAAATTATTGTGTTTTATATTCACCTCTGGCCCGAACTCCGCCCTCTCTGGGACTACCGTAGCCAACATCACAGGGACCGCCTCCCTCCACAATTTCAGGAGGTTGAGGTGATATATTTGACGTGCGTCCCCTCTATCGGTTCACTTTACCTCATAATCGAGATCCCCCTCTCGTCGTGTGACCTCAAAGGGTCCTTGCCACTTGGCGAGTAATTTGGAGCTCGACGTGGGAAGTAATACGAGTACCTTATCTCCCGGTGCAAATTCCCGCAGCCGCGTACCCCTGTCATACAGGCTCTGTCTTTCTTGAGCTTGGAGCAAATTCTCTTGTTAGTTGCCCCAAAGTGTGGAGATTTGCTCTAAGATCAAGAACGTATTGAATTTCATTCTTACTGTTTGAAGAACCCTCCTCCCAAGCTTCGCGCATAACATCAAGCACGCCGCGTGGGCGCCGCCCATATAGCAGCTCGAATGGGGAAAATCCCGTGGAGGCTTGCGGAATCTCTCATACTGGGAATAACAGGGGATCGAGCCATTTGTCCCAATTTATAGCATCCTTGTGCACGAATCATATTTTTAAGAGTTTTATTAAATTGCTCCACCAGGCCATCTGTTTGTGGATGGTAAACGCTGGTGCGGATTGATTTAATGCCCAATAATTCGTAAAGCTCGCGTAGTGTTTGTGACATAAAGGTTGTGCCCTGATCGGTGAGGATTTCTTTCGGAATCCCCACCCGGGAGATTGTTTTGAAGAGTGCCTCCGCAACACTGTGTGCTGAGATATTGCGTAGAGGCACTGCTTACGGATATCGCGTTGCATAGTCCACTATGACCAATACAAAGTGATGTCCGTGTGCTGACCGCTCTAATGGCCCGATGAGGTCCATTCCAATTCTCTCGAAGGGGACCTCGATCAGCAGAAGAGGGCGCAGTGGCACTTTTGGGTTGGCCAGTGGATTCGCCAGCTGGCATTTGCGGCATGCCGCACACCACCTGCGGACATCGCCGCCAATGCCTGGCCAATAAAAACGGGCTATTAGGCGGTTCAGTGTTTTTCTTACCTCTAGATGACCCGCCATGGGATTATAATGAGCTGCCTGGAACACCATTTCCCGACGACTCCGCGGTATCAAGAGCTGGGTTGTATCTTCCTTTGTTTGAACGTCCTGCGTCACTCTATACAACCGCTTATTTATAATTGCAAAATAAGGATATGAAAGGGCGACACCCGGCTGGAGATCATCGATCACTCTCACTTGGTCAAAGGTATGCTTGAGGGTTTTGTCTCATGACTGCTCCAAAGGGGAATCCCCTTCGGGAAATCCCCGAGGACAGGAGGGGCTGTAGCCTCTCCCCCCCTCACGTCATCCTGACGTGGAGCAGACGAAGATGGCCCTGGCTCCGCCTCCCCTTCCAGAGCATCGCACATCTCACATCTCATTGCTTTAGTGCAGGACCCATCCGCGCATATTCCCTTTAATACATTTCTAAATTCAGACCAATTAGTCCCCAAAATCAGTGGATGGGTGAGGCGGGAACTAACCGCGGCCTCCACTCTATGTTTTGTTCCCCGAAATTTAATACCAAGGGTCACCACAGGGTAGTTGTGAATATCCCCATGCACACATTTCACCCTCACCATTTTAGCTGTTCCCAAAGCCTCGCATTAAACCAAGCGTTGGTGGATAGTGGTTTGGTTACAACCCGTGTCCACCAATGCTTGGTGAGTACCCCCCTTGACACTTACCGGTATCCGGTATGCTCCGGCCCGATCGGGGAAGCCTGCGGAGTGTCGGGGATCCAGACCACCGTTCCCAGCTCCATCACAGGGCATTGATCCCGGAAGTGTCCCGGATCCCCGCAACTCCAGCAGACCGGCCCAGGCGCCACGCCCGCACCTGCGTTGTCGGACACTTCCACCAGAGGGGGAGAGCGGCGGGGCACTGCGGTGGCAGAGGGTGTGTCCCCCACCTCGCTCGGGGAACTGGCCATGGTGGAGGAGCTCCTCGCCTCCGCATGGCAGGAACGGGCTCTGGAAAGAGAGCAGAGTGAGAGGGGAGGGGGGAGCACACAGGGGGAAGAGGGAGAGAGAGAGAGAAGAAGAAGAGGGCTCTTCTGCCCTCGGGTATGCCACCATATGGTCCTCCGTGAGTTGGAAAGCTTCCTCCAACGACGCCGGGTGGTGGCACTGGACCCACTCCGCCATTCCCTTTGGCAGACGAAGGATAAGCTGCTCCAGTACCACTTAATCGATGACTCCCATGACGTCGCAGTTCCCCGCCAGCAGCCATATCCGGCACGCGTCTCGGAGCCGTTGGGAAAAGGCAAACGGGCGGTCGGACTTCCCCAGCTTCAAGGTCCGGAAGAGCTGTCAGTACTGCCCCGGACTTTGACCCACCCGCTGCAGGATGGTCTTCTACAGGTCATCATAGGCTAGGAGGTTAGCCGCCGGCAGCTGTTGGGCAGCAAGCTAGGCTTCCACGGACAAGAGCGTAAGGAGCCTGGCCACCCACTGGTCACGTGGCCAGCTCCAGACCTCAGCCGTCCACTAAAAAAGGTCAAGAAAAGCCTCCGCGTCATCTTCCGCCCCCATTTTCAGGAGCGTGGTTGGGGGCAGGGGGCTACTGTTGTCCGGGGTCGCAACTGGGGCTCTCTCCTGGCCAAGAAGGCTCTGGATCACATGCCGGTCCTCTGCTTGAGCTCGCAGGATCTCAAAGAAGCAGCGATCCTGGTCTTGGCGGAGCTCAAGCAGGGATTGTTGGTGGTTCTGATGTAGGCTGGCGAGGGACTAGAGAATCTCGGCCAATTGGGAGGGCTCCATGGGGTGTACCTCAATGATCCCAGGTTTCAGCACCAGTGTAGAACAGCTTCACAACAGGCGGGAAGGAGAACACAAGGAAGCAGGCTTTTCCTGGCTCAGGTAGGTCTTTTAATAGGCCACTTCAGTGCTTTACAACTTCACAAAGTCATCAGCTTCACAGGCATGTAGGCATTTAACACATCAGCTTCATAAACACGTAGTCACTTAAACACATCAGCTTCATAAACATAACAGGTTAAACGTAACAGCTTCAGCTTCAGGAGCACCGTGGCCTTCTTTGTGCCAGACTCTCTCACCCTCTCTGCTAGTGGTGTGGCTGCTTATATGCCACTCTCCCCATGCTCACTTACTGGAATTAGAGACAGGTGTTACACATAATCTAGCTCAGGTGCAAGCGCCCTTACCGCTTTCTCTCTCTCCGGACGGATGCTCGACCATGCCCCCGCTGCCACAAATATTTTTGACATGACATTTGTGGAGAGAATTATTTATTTTTTTTTTTAAAATTTGGGTAAACTGAACTCTTTGTTCTCAAAATTACTCAAATGTGTATTAAAAACTTACTTTGTTTACTGAGGTTTTAATTGATGTGTTTTAATTCACATCACCAGAATGTATTGCTGGTCAGGGGGGTTGAATAATTTTGATTGCAAATGTGTATATATATATATATATATATATATATATATACACACAGGATATATACAGGTGCATCTCAATAAATTAGAATGTCGTGGAAAAGTTCATTTATTTCAGTAATTCAACTCAAATTGTGAAACTCGTGTATTAAATAAATTCAATGCACACAGACTGAAGTAGTTTAAGTCTTTGGTTCTATTAATTGTGATGATTTTGGCTCACATTTAACAAAAACCCACCAATTCACTATCTCAACAAATTAGAATACATCATAAGACCAATAAAAAAAAAAACATTTTTAGTGAATTGTTGGCCTTCTGGAAAGTATGTTCATTTGCTGTATATGTACTCAATACTTGGTAGGGGCTCCTTTTGCTTTAATTACTGCCTCAATTCGGCGTGGCATGGAGGTGATCACTGCTGAGGTGGTATGGAAGCCCAAGTTTCTTTGACAGTGGCCTTCAGCTCATCTGCATTTTTTGGTCTCTTGTTTCTCATTTTCCTCTTGACAATACCCCATAGATTCTCTATGAGGTTCAGGTCTGGTGAGTTTGCTGGCCAGTCAAGCACACCAACACCATGGTCATTTAACCAACTTTTGGTGCTTTTGGC
Organism: Myxocyprinus asiaticus; assembly: GCF_019703515.2. NCBI lineage: Eukaryota > Metazoa > Chordata > Actinopteri > Cypriniformes > Catostomidae > Myxocyprinus > Myxocyprinus asiaticus. The sequence goes on from NC_059351.1 coordinate 23,844,994, forward strand.
AGTGTGGGCAGGTGCCAAATCCTGCTGGAAAATGAAATCAGCATCTTTTAAAAGCTGGTCAGCAGAAGGAAGCATGAAGTGCTCCAAAATTTCTTGGTAAACGGGTGCAGTGACTTTGGTTTTCAAAAAACACAATGGACCAACACCAGCAGATGACATTGCACCCCGAATCATCACAGACTGTGGAAATTTAACACTGGACTTCAAGCAACTTGGGCTATGAGCTTCTCCACCCTTCCTCCAGACTCTAGGACCTTGGTTTCTAAATGAAATACAAAACTTGCTCTCATCTGAAAAGAGGACTTTGGACCACTGGGCAACAGTCCAGTTCTTCTTCTCCTTAGCCCAGGTAAGACGCCTCTGACGTTGTCTGTGGTTCAGAAGTGGCTTAACAAGAGGAATACGACAACTGTAGCCAAATTCCTTGACACGTCTGTGTGTGGTGGCTCTTGATGCCTTGACCCCAGCCTCAGTCCATTCCTTGTTAAGTTCACCCAAATTCTTGAATCGATTTTGCTTGACAATCCTCATAAGGCTGCGGTTCTCTCGGTTGGTTGTGCATCTTTTTCTTCCACACTTTTTCCTTCCACTCAACTTTCTGTTAACATGCTTGGATACAGCACTCTGTGAACAGCCAGCTTCTTTGGCAATGAATGTTTGTGGCTTACCCTCCTTGTGAAGGGTGTCAATGATTGTCTTCTGGACAACTGTTAGATCAGCAGTCTTCCCCATGATTGTGTAGCCTAGTGAACCAAACTGAGAGACCATTTTGAAGGCTCAGGAAACCTTTGCAGGTGTTTTGAGTTGATTAGCTGATTGGCATGTCACCATATTCTAATTTGTTGAGATAGTGAATTGGTGGGTTTTTGTTAAATGTGAGCCAAAATCATCACAATTAAAAGAACCAAAGACTTAAACTACTTCAGTCTGTGTGCACTGAATTTATTTAATACACGAGTTTCACAATTTGAGTTGAATTACTGAAATAAATGAACTTTTCCACTACATTCTAATTTATTGAGATGCACCTGTATATATACAGTTGTACTCATAAGTTTGCATACCCTGGCAGAAATTGTGAAATTTTGGCATTGATTTTGAAAATATGACTGATCATGCAAAAAAAAAAAAAAAAAAAAAATTGTCTTTAATTTAAGGGTAGTGATCATATGAAGCCATTTATTATCACATAGTTGTTTGGCTCCTTTTTAAATCATAATGATAACAGAAATCACCCAAATGGCCCTGATCAAAACTTTACATACCCTTGAATGTTTGGCCTTGTTACAGACACACAAGGTGACACACACAGGTTTAAATGGCAATTAAAGGTTCATTTCCCACACCTGTGGCTTTTTAAATTGCAATTAGTGTCTGTTATAAATAGTCAATGAGTTTGTTAGCTCTCATGTGGATGCACTGAGCAGGCTAGATACTGAGCCATGGGGAGTAGAAAAGAACTGTCAAAAGACCTGCTTAATAAGGAAATGGAACTTTATAAAGATGGAAAAGGATTTAAAAAGATAGCCAAAGCCTTTAAAATGCCAGTCAGTACTGTTCAATCACTTATTAAGAAGTGGAAAATTCGGGGATCTCTTGATACCAAGCCATGGTCAGGTAGACCAAGAAAGATTTCAGCCACAACTGCCAGAATAATTTTACTGGATACAAAGAAAAACCCACAGGTAACCTCAGGAGAAATACAGGCTGCTCTGGAAAAAGACGGTGTGGTTGTTTCAAGGAGCACAATACAACGATACTTGAACAAAAATGAGCTGCATTGTCAAGTTGCCAGAAAGAAGCCTTTACTGCGCCAATGCCACAAAAAGCCCAGTTACAATATGCCCGACAACACCTTGACACGCCTCACAGCTTCTGGCACGCTGTAATTTGGAGTGACAAGACCAAAATAGAGCTTTATTGTCACAACCATAAGCGCTATGTTTGGAGAGGGGTCAACAAGGCCTATAGTGAAAAGAATACCATCCTCACTGTGAAGCATGGTGGTGGCTCACTGATGTTTTGGGGGTGTGTGAGCTCTGAAGGCATGGGGAATCTTGTGAAAATTTATGGCAAGATGAATGCAGCATGTTATCAGAAAATACTGGCAGACAATTTGCATTCTTCTGCATGAAAGTTGTGCATGGGACACTCTTGGACTTTCCAGCACGACAATGACCCTAAGCACAAGGCCAAGTTGACCCTCCAGTGGTTAGAGCAGAAAAAGGTGAAGGTTCTGGAGTGGCCATCACAGTCTCCTGACCTTAATATCATCGAGCCACTCTGGGGAGATCTCAAACGTGTGGTTCGTGCAAGATGACCAAAGGCTTTGCATGACCTGGAGGCATTTTGCCAAGACAAATGGGCAGCTATACCACCTACAAGAATTTGGGGCCTCATAGACAACTATTACAAAAGACTGCACGCTGTCATTGATGCTAAAGGGGGCAATACACAGTATTAAGAACTAAGGGTATTCAGACTTTTCAGACACGGGGTCATTTCATTTTTTTCTTTGTTGTCATGTTTAGTTTTATGATTGTGCCATTCTGTTATAACCTACAGTTGAATATGAATCCCATAAGAAGTAAAAGAAATGTGTTTTGCCTGCTCACTCATGTTTTCTTTAAAAATGGTACATATATTACCAATTCTCCAAGGGAATGCAAACTTTTGAGCACAAATGTATATATATAAATATATACATACTATATGGACAAAAGTATTGGGACACCCCTCTTAATCATTGAATTCAGGTGTTTCATTAAGTCCCATTGCCACAGGTATATAAAATCAAGCACCTAGCCATGCAGTCTGCCTTTACAAACATTTGTGAAAGAATGGGTCGTTCTAAAGAGCTCACTGAAAAAAAAAATATTTTGACACTTTCTGGTTGTGAACATGTTCATAGGTAATGTGATTAAAAGTAAGGACAAAATGGCAAGTAAGTCTTAGAAAATGTTCTTATGGAGTACTTCTGTATTTTTTCATTAAACAATACTAAACATTTTTAAAACAAGATAAATTTACTTGAGAAGCAAAATCACATAATATATTGTTTTGTTTTCAGAAAAACTGAATTTAGCATGTTTTATACTAATATCATGAAGAGAGAAAAAAAAATCTTTGCCAGTAGGGTGGAAGGGAAAAAAAAAATATTTTAAAGGAAAACAAGTTTGATTTTATTACCAAATTAGCTTATTTATTTATGTATTAACGTATTTATTTTGTTCTTGTTTTCAGCATCAACCACACCAAATTTTGTTAGATTTCTCTAAAAACAAGACTATATTTATTTAATAACGCCATTCTGTTTCTCAATTAATTCATAATTCATTTTTGTTTAAGAATATTTAGATATTATTACTGCAAAATAAGACAAAAAAATACTCAGTAAGAAAATGATTCGTTTTCAGTGTAGCATTATTTTTTTGCAGATGCCACTTGGTTTGATATTGTACATACTGTATAATGCAATAAAATTCATCCATTTTTAATTTAATAAGAGTCCAAATAATTTTTGTCACCACTGTGGTGTCTTGTGTAGTTGTGTTTTTGCTGAAAAGGTTTAGCATGATAATTCTGTTGTGACATTCTCCTTTACTAACTAAACTTGTAGGATTAAGTACAACATTGCCAAATGGACAGTTAAGGTTAGTATTTTGCAATTCAAATGTTGTACTTTGCCCATTTACAAGTGCTCCAAACTTTCAGTTCACAGGTCAAACTCTGGGCATCAAACAGAGAAGGATATTCTACAAGGACACGTCATAAATGCCTTGTAAATAGAGAGCAGCATATCTTGTTATTTGAATTCTTGCATGCCGTTCAGCCCTTCTAGTGTTGATGGTCCTCTAGTGAGTCCAGTTTCAAAACACTGACCACAAACACATCATATCTGATTAAATCGGCGCTTAAGGCAACACTACAGCAACTTGTGACCTCACTGTGTGCACTAAGACTCTTTTTGTCTGATATAACACTGAAAAATTTCCAAAAAACCTTCTTGTTTTGTGTAGAGTATCAAGGGATTACACAATCGGCCGTGCACCAAACATTTACAGACTGTGCTTTATGATTTGCTTGAACTTTTGGCTGGAGTTCAGCCTTAGGGTACCTTGTTTGAACACTGTCAGACCAAGACACTCTGTCACAGAAAGCTCAACACTTCTCCTGTCTTCTTTTTGAGCTTCCTTCATGAGTCATCCTATCCTTGTCTAAGGAACTGCCTCTCAAGTTCATTTGTCCCTGGAGGACCATGGTTGAACTGAACTGTGGTTTTCATGCATTAACGCTCTGACTACATACGCTGTTCACAACTTTCAGCCTGATCTCATGAAAATTATGTGATTTTGGCAATATCAAATGGACATTACGGCAGTTCTAAGGCCAAATGTCCACTGTGTGGTGCTAAAAGCCAGGTACATTTTCTCCCAAACAGATGAGGACTTTAAAGATCTATCGAGTTTTAAATCAACAAAACCGACCTCCCTACTCTAAACCTTAAACCTAAACCTAACCGATAGAGTCCGAAAAAGCAAACGTGAAATGAAAAGTGCAATTTCTTGAGCAACCACATAATTATGGGGTGCTTCTATGACACTTTTGTCTCTCCTGAAAAGAAATGACAGGGCAGGATTTTTTTTTCTAAAATAGTTTTGCATGCCCTCGCAATAGTTTTGCGTGCCCTCGCAAGTTTTGCATTCCCTTGCAATAAGTTTACCATTGTTTTACTACAGTAACCATATTTTAACTGTGATATTCGTAGTAGAACAATAGTGGTAATACAGGAAAACAAAAACTATGGTAATAAAAACAATACTGTTGTGGTTATTATGGTTTTACTATACAAATACCATAGTTTAACTATGGTTTTACTATAGTAATATTGTAGACTGTAACCATAGATTTTGGCAGAAATCATTTTTCTATAGTAATATTGTAGTAACCATCACTGTTGTAGGCAAACCATGTTTTGTTTTTTGTTTTTTTTGGCAGAAACCATTGTTTTAATACAGTATACTGTACAATTTTCTTTTTTATTTATTTATTATTATTTTTTTTTTATTATATATTTCTGCATTTATAGAACTCATGACAGTTCGATGCATCCAACATCATCATCATCTTTTTTTTTTTTTTTTTTTGGTAAATGTCCGAAAAGGAATAGGCTGAAGCTAAACCTTATTATGCCTACCGTTTTTACCTCACTAGTTTTATATTCTCTCTTTAAATACTTCCATTTACAATCCTATTCACAAATCATAATTAAAATAAAAAAATAAAAAATAAAAAAAAATAAGAACAAAATGGCTATATAACATTTATAAATGTAACTTCACACTAACAAATACATTTCACACTATCAAACTTATTTAGCAAATTTGCAGTTTGCTTTATCTGCTTAATTTCTAGATGACACATATACATTTAGACAAACATATGCATTCGCATAACTCAGAAAACAAAGAGAAATATACAGTTCTTCTTGGGAAATATAGTTATACACTTATACAGGTGCATCTCAATAAATTAGAATGTCGTGGAAAAGCTCATTTATTTCAGTAATTCAACTCAAATTGTGAAACTCGTGTATTAAATAAATTCAATGCACACAGACTGAAGTAGTTTAAGTATTTGGTTCTTTTAATTGTGATGATTTTGGCTCACATTTAACAAAAACCCACCAATTCACTATCTCAAAAAATTAGAATACATCATAAGACCAATAAAAAAAAACATTTTTAGTGAATTGTTGGCCTTCTGGAAAGTATGTTCATTTACTGTATATGTACTCAATACTTGGTAGGGGCTCCTTTTGCTTTAATTACTGCCTCAATTCGGAGTGGCATGGAGGTGATCAGTTTGTGGCACTGCTGAGGTGGTATGGAAGCCCAGGTTTCTTTGACAGTGGCCTTCAGCTCATCTGCATTTTTTGGTCTCTTGTTTCTCATTTTCCTCTTGACAATACCCCATAGATTCTCTATGGGGTTCAGGTCTGGTGAGTTTGCTGGCCAGTCAAGCACACCAACACCATGGCCATTTAACCAACTTTTGGTGCTTTTGGCAGTGTGGGCAGGTACCAAATCCTGCTGGAAAATGAAATCAGCATCTTTAAAAAGCTGGTCAACAGAAGGAAGCATGAAGTGCTCCAAAATTTCTTGGTAAACTGGTGCAGTGACTTTGGTTTTCAAAAAACACAATGGACCAACACCAGCAGATGACATTGCACCCCAAATCATCACAGACTGTGGAAACTTAACCCTGGACTTCAAGCAACTTGGGCTATGAGCTTCTCCACCCTTCCTCCAGACTCTAGGACCTTGGTTTCCAAATGAAATACAAAACTTGCTCTCATCTGAAAAGAGGACTTTGGACCACTGGTCCAGTTCTTCTTCTCCTTAGCCCAGGTAAGACGCCTCTGACGTTGTCTGTGGTTCAGAAGTGGCTTAACAAGAGGAATACGACAACTGTAGCCAAATTCCTTGACACGTCTGTGTGTGGTGGCTCTTGATGCCTTGACCCCAGCCTCAGTCCATTCCTTGTGAAGTTCACCCAAATTCTTGAATCGATTTTGCTTGACAATCCTCATAAGGCTGCGGTTCTCTCGGTTGGTTGTGCATCTTTTTCTTCCACACTTTTTCCTTCCACTCAACTTTCTGTTAACATGCTTGGATACAGCACTCTGTGAACAGCCAGCTTTTTGGCAATGAATGTTTGTGGCTTACCCTCCTTTTGAAGGGTGTCAGTGATTGTCTTCTGGACAACTGTCAGATCAGCAGTCTTCCCCATGATTGTGTAGCCTAGTGAACCAAACTGAGAGACCATTTTGAAGGCTCAGGAAACCTTTGCAGGTGTTTTGAGCTGATTAGCTGATTGGCATGTCACCATATTCTAATTTTTTGAGATAGTGAATTGGTGGGTTTTTGTTAAATGTGAGCCAAAATCATCGCAATTAAAAGAACCAAAGACTTAAACTACTTCAGTCTGTGTGCACTGAATTTATTTAATACACGAGTTTCACAATTTGAGTTGAATTACTGAAATAAATGAACTTTCCCATGACATTCTAATTTATTGAGATGCACCTGTATATCTTTCAAAGAGTTAATGCCATGCACTATCCTGACGAACTTCGGCAACTCCAGTGAAGTAATGTAATTTGAGTTTTCGTGGTGGACATTTTGAAGCATGCTTTCAAGTGAAAAATCTTGTTTATAACCAGTTCTTATAAAATTAGTCAATGTTAAGTATGCTTTTAGCTAATAAAAGGTGCTTGGTGCCTCCCAAACTGCAAAAAAAGAACATTTTCTTAATGATTTTTGGTATGGCATTCCAGATTTTTTATTTTATTTTTCCCCCCTCTTTACCCTTTAATTAATTCCCTCCCAGCATCCTATACAGGTAAAAGGACACTGGACTTTTAGTATACTGGCCTTTAAATAGATATATCACAGGTTTTAATATTATGCATTGCATATTCAATTAAAACTTAAGTGCTGAGCACCGTTTTGCCTAATATTTAGTATGAAAAGTGCTAATCTTCACTTTTGCCCACAAACACAGTCTGTTTGTCCACCAAGAGACCTGTTTATGCAAGAACTCAATGACCCCGTTTACATGCACTTATGTCAGGGTTTTTGCAGAAAGTGGCATTTTGAAACGCCATGTAAACAAGAATGCGAGTTTCCTTACGTCACTTAAGGGATTAAGAAGGGATGGGCGGATCGATCCTGAAGTACTGTTACTTCCGATACTGATGTTGTATCAAAATATCGATCCTCACACAAAAATATTGATTTTTTTTTTTTAACTAGGGATATTATAATTTGGTTACCATGAACATTAACAATAATCATAAGCTTCAAAGTGAAATAAAAAGGATTAGGCTATATTAGCAAATACTTGTGCAGGGCGGGAACTATTTCTTCTTCCGCTCATCTTAACATGCATGCTGAAAGATATGCTTGTGCCGTCACAAGTCTTGTTCAAACAAGAGGGATCAGTGCCTTGAGGTAATGATAGAAAATCAGAGAAACAGCTTCTGGAGTAAATTCACACTAAAATAACAATATATGTAAAGGTGACATTTCTTATAATTGTGTGTAATGGTTGTTAATAAGTAATTTAAAAAAAAATAGTTAACCGTGGTTTTACTACAGTAATATTGTAGTAGTAACCGTGGTTAATTGTGTGGTAACTATGGTTTAATTAAAAACCATGGTTAAACTATAGTTACTGCAGTGAAACCATTCATTTTTGTAAGGCTCACAAATGTAAAAAAAAAAAAAAAAAAAAAAGACGAATTATAACTAAAAACAATATTTTCAATTATCCATTTTATCCCAAGAAATCGCAAGACAATCAATTTAATAGAAGTATTGGTATTGGTATCGGTATAGACGATTTTGGAAGAAAATAAGTGGTATCGCCCATCCCTAGGATTAAGAGAAAGTGGTTTAACACACCAAGGTTTGTCCCAAAGAACACGGCTTACCTGGTCATGTAAACATAAGTGGCATTCTCACAGGTTTTTGAAAAGTGCGCATGTGCGTGAACAGACAGGAGTAATACACGTCATCGGATGGAGCCGAACAAGAAGTAAACAAAGGATAAAGACTTAAACATTTCCAGGGGTGCTGTAGGGAAAGCACATACACAATAAACTATACTCATTTATAAACACCAGTGCAAATTATCAACTGTCCCTTATCTCCACGTATATGCGCTTTTACATTTGGGGAATACCGGTGTTTTACATCAGAGAGAAAACTCCACCATTTCTGCACAATTCTGCTGCAGGTCACAACAGAAATGTAAGGAAACAAACACAGCAACAACTGTGGAATATATGTAAATAAAGCGAAGCAACAAAGAGAAAAATAGCAAAGTCTTTCTCAGATTGATTTCTCAGTTTGTTATTTACACAAGCATCAGAGGGATATTACGTTGCTATGGAGAACGCTGCTTTCTCACCAAGCCACATGTATTTACCCTATGCGCCAGAGAAATTAGCGCGCATCCATCTTGAAAATGTTGTCTCTGAACTTACGTTCTAGCGGTTGCTATATAGACATCTATGGTGTTGATGTCAAAGTATAGTTAACAAGCGAAGTGGATTTACAGGTAATAGAGTTATCATGAGTATTTTAAAGTGTTCTGGGGATGAACTGGAAGCAGAGCGGGGAGATTTTAAAACGAGTACTTCATAAAGCCACAATATTCTACCTTCAAGCTGTGGACGTATTGATATTCTTCTGTGCACATGAAACTCCAAGAGACGACACACAGTCATTAAAAATATCTCTGTGCGACACCTCTGTCCATCTTCTCGTGTCATTCACCAATCGCGTTATAGTTAAGGTAAGCAGATTTTTTGAGTATTATACCGGGACGGGGGAGGGGTGCAACTATATTCAAACACACATACAGTGCAAGTGTATGTTTTATTTTATATTCCTTTTACAACAATTTTAATCACATTTAAGCCTCTAAAAAATGTAGGGTGATAAATTAATTTACAACTGTAATTTTCTTTAATGTTATGAACTTGCATGTGTAATAATATAAGCCGTCACTGGTGGAAATTTCATGTCAGCTGCACATTTTCATAAATAATTAACAACTTGAAACCTAAAAATTAAGCAGAATTAAACATATAACAATTAAAGTGCAGTGTGTAATAGCTGTCTGAATGTAATCTGCCAGTTCCAATTTACCTCCGCGTGTGTCGGAAAAAACGAACATATAGAGTGACATAAACACCTCACAAGCATTTTCATGTAGGCTAGTAAAGGGGTGGTGTAGACTCACACCATCAACTCTTGGGGAAAAATACTTTATGTGCTCACACGTAATCCATTTTGATCGACTCTTCTCAGTGGCTTCAATATAAACAGGAAGTTAGATGAGAAAATTCGGAAGAGTGGAGCGCGGAAAAGGGGCGGGCAGAATAAGGTAAATACACGAGTTAAGAGTATGCCGTTTATACAGTACATATAAACAGTGCCCCCATGTCAACAAGCTTGCCCCCCCTTCTTAAATCTGAAACTGAATGCAATGCACGGGTTGTCCTGTGGAGGCAGTAATGGCAAAAGTCATTCTTCTTCCACATAGAAGAAATTACTTACAGGTGTTTTCAAAACAGCAAAAAAAAAGAATAATAAAAAAAGAATAATAAAAAATAAAAAAACATAAATCCACAGTAAAAAAATAATTTATATTTTCATGCACTATGATTAATACTTTCATGTGGTTTTATTTATTGTTTTTTTTTTATTTATTTTTTTTAGCCTAATAGACCAGAGTCACTATTCACTTTCATTTTAGGACAAATAAATCCAGTAAAGTCTTTTTAAAAATACACCATTTGTGTTCCACAGAAGACAGAAAGTCATATGGGTTTGAAACAACATTAGGGCTAGTAAATAATAGAATTTTCATATAGACTCAAAATATTTTCAACCTTTTTTCCTTTGTAGTTAAAATGAAGAGAAAAACCCAAAAGGACATAATGTCCTTTTTTAGTTAGAAAAATAAAGACAATGGCCAGTCAAGGCTGGAGAGAGAAGATGATTGTGAAAAAGAGGCAGAAACACACGAAAGCTTAGAGAAAGATGAAACTCCTGAAGAACAGAGAGACCATCAGCAAGATGATTTAGATGTGGAGAGAGTCAGCAGGCCTGGAGACAGAGAGCAGGCAGACAACTATCTGGAGAGTGAGAGCACTGAACATGAAGAGCAAGAAGAGAAAAGAGATGAAGCCATTGACAGTGAGGCTGAGTGTGACTTTGAGACAGAATGTGAGCAAGAGGAGCCCTGCCATCTACAAGCACTCCATCTGAACCATCAGGTTTGTGATGCAGCTTAAAATTGCAGAGCAAGTTAGTTTACTATAGGCATATATAGGCTTGATGACATGAGTTGAATACTGAGCTTTAGTTCGGTTTAATTTTTATATATATATATATATATATATATATATAATTTTAACTTGCCTAATGCCCATGAATACTTAAGTAATTATTCACTGCGTTTTCTTGATCCTACACAGATATTTCCAAGTGTAGAGATGATCCACCAGCACAACCACTCTTTTGAGCATTTCCAAAGACACAGATGAGGAACAGGAGAAGGAGCGTCAAAGCAGAATGGTTAAAGATTCATCCCTGGCTTAAGTATTCCAGAATATCTGACACTGCATATTGTTATGCCTGCCGACATTTTAGCCCTCCCAACAGACCAAAGTCAGTTTTTGATATTCCATCTGGTTTTAAAAACTGGAAGAAGGCAACCTACAAGGAAGGGGGATTTGCAATTCATGCCAGGTCAGAGCAACAATTGTTGCATTGAAAGACTATGAGACAGCAGCAAAAAGCAACAGAACATTGCTAAATGTCTTAAAGAACAAAAAAATAAAAATAATATGAAAACTATAGCTGAAGTTCTCTTACTTACTGCCACACAGAACATTGCTCAGAGAAGACATGATGAGTCGGTAGAGTCGGACAACAGGGGTAACTTTATGCCGATTTTAGAAACAATTGCCAAACATGACAAAAGTAAAAAATAGGTTACATTCCATCCATAATGCCAAATACACCAGCAAAGCTATTCAGAATGAGGTTTTGACTTGTTTGGCAGACATGGTTAGAACAAAAATATCTGAAGAAGTTAAACAGAGTGAAGTCTTCAGTATTATGGATGTTGAAACTCAAGACATTAAAAAAATAACAGATATCCTTAGTGCTCAGGTACAATTACAGTGGAGCCGTCGATGAGAGTTTTCTCCACTTTGAAGCTTACTGAAAAGATTATCCACATGTTAGAAAGCCATGGTCTAGAATACAGGGAGAATTTACTAGGCCAAACCTATGTTGGCACATCTGTTATGATTGGCAAACATGCAGGTGTACAGGCACGAAATGTGGCAAAGCATGCCTTTTACATTCACTGTAGTGCACACTGTCTAAATTTGGTACTTGTTGACACAGTCAAAGCAATCCCTGAGGCTGACAGATTTTTCTCTCTGCAGGAAAGACTTTACGTGTTCATGTCTGGGTCACATGCACATAATAAATGGCTTGCTGTACAAAGAGAAATGTTCGAAGGTGCGCCTAAAAAACTTCAGAGACTAAGCGATACTCGGTGGGCATGATGTTATATTTCTTTGCATAATACCCTAGATAGATTGCCTGCCATTAAGAGAGTTTTGCAGGATAGTTGAGGAACACAATGGTGACAGGTCTGTTGAAGCACAAGGTTTGCTTGCACAGTTAGACTTAAAATTCATTGTGCATCATGTTACACTGTAAAATCTTTGGAGAAGCAAGATTGTTTTCAGATATGTTACAGTCATCATCACTTGATCTCTCAAAGGCTGTTGATTTAGTTCAAGCTTTGACTCAGACTTTGCATGAGTACTGAAATAAGTTCACAATTTGATGGACATTGTGTTCTTTCTACAACTGGTGAGAGAAGGGCAGAGGTGGATAAAGCTGGTTTTCACTCTTCCTTTTTTTTTACCCAGTGTTAGACCAAATGCTTTCTGAGCTTAACAGATGGCTGTCTTCACACAACTGTAATATTACAAATGGCATCCAAGCCCTAAATCCTAAAAGTGATGCATTTCTGAAACAGGAGGTCCTCTTTCTTTGGGTAGAATGTATAGCTCAAATATTGATTATTTGGGGCATGAAATACATCAGTTTAAAAGGTTTTTAGACAGGAAAATAGAACAAGGCAAGAGACCCTCAAGTGTGGTGGAGCTGGCATCATTCATGGAACCTTACAGAGAGGAGGTTTTTTTAGCACTATAAACTTTGTAAAATAAGTGTTACAATTCCAATCAGCACAGCTTCCTGTGAAAGGAGCTTCTCCACTTAAAAAAAAAAAGAAAAAAAGTGTATTGATGTTATATCTGTCACAGATGCAGATACAGTAAGTGCACAGATATGACAGTATGAGTGTATATTGATGTATCTGTTACAGATGCAGATACAGTAAGTACATAGATATGACGTACAGTAAGCGCATAGATATGACGGTAAGAGTGTATATTGATGTTATATCTGTTACAGATGCAGATACAGTAAGTGCACAGATATGACAGTACGAGTGTATATTGATGTTGTATCTGTTACAGATGCAGATACAGTAAGTACATAGATATGACGTACAGTAAGTGCATAGATAAGACGGTAAGAGTGTGTATTGATGTTATATGTTACAGATGCAGATACAGTAAGTGCATAGATATGACAGTAAGAATGTATATTGATGTTATATCTGTTGCAGATACAGTAAGTGCATAGATATGATGGTAAGAGTGTATATTGATGTTATATCTGCCACAGATGCAGATACAGTAAGTGCATAGAAATGATAGTAAGAGTGTACAGTTATATATGTCACAGATGCAGATAATTGTTTTGGCATTAAGAGAGTACAGTGTTATATCTGTTACAGATGCAGATAAGTGCGTAGATATGACAGTAAGAATGTATATTGATGTTATATCTGTTGCAGATACAGTAAGTGCATAGATATGATGGTAAGAGTGTATATTGATGTTATATCTGTCACAGATGCAGATACAGTAAGTGCATAGATATGATAGTAAGAGTGTATATTGATGTTATATCTGTCACAGATGCAGATACAGTAAGTGCATAGATATGATAGCAAGAGTGTACAGTTATATGTCACAGATGCAGATAATTGTTTTGGCATTAAGAGAGTACAGTGTTATATCTGTTACAGATGCAGATAAGTGCGTAGATATGACAGTAAGAGTGTATATTGATGTTATATCTGTTGCAGATACAGTAAGTGCATAGATATGATGGTAAGAGTGTATATTGATGTTATATCTGCCACAGATGCAGATACAGTAAGTGCATAGAAATGATAGTAAGAGTGTACAGTTATATATGTCACAGATGCAGATAATTGTTTTGGCATTAAGAGAGTACAGTGTTATATCTGTTACAGATGCAGATAAGTGCGTAGATATGACAGTAAGAATGTATATTGATGTTATATCTGTTGCAGATACAGTAAGTGCATAGATATGATGGTAAGAGTGTATATTGATGTTATATCTGTCACAGATGCAGATACAGTAAGTGCATAGATATGATAGTAAGAGTGTATATTGATGTTATATCTGTCACAGATGCAGATACAGTAAGTGCATAGAAATGATAGTAAGAGTGTACAGTTATATATGTCACAGATGCAGATAATTGTTTTGGCATTAAGAGAGTACAGTGTTATATCTGTTACAGATGCAGATAAGTGCATAGATATGATGGTAAGAGTGTATATTGATGTTATATCTGTCACAGATGCAGATACAGTAAGTGCATAGATATGACAGTAAGAGTGTATATTGATGTTATATCTGTTGCAGATACAGTAAGTGCATAGATATGATAGTAAGAGTGTATATTGATGTTATATCTGCCACAGATGCAGATACAGTAAGTGCATAGATATGATAGTAAGAGTGTACAGTTATGTATGTCACAGATGCAGATAATTGTTTTGGCATTAAGAGAGTACAGTGTTATATCTGTTGCAGATACAGTAAGTGCATAGATATGATGGTAAGAGTGTATATTGATGTTATATCTGCCACAGATGCAGATACAGTAAGTGCATAGATATGATAGTAAGAGTGTACAGTTATGTATGTCACAGATGCAGATAATTGTTTTGGCATTAAGAGAGTACAGTGTTATATCTGTTACAGATGCAGATAAGTGCGTAGATATGACAGTAAGAGTGTATATTGATGTTAAATCTGCCACAGATGCAAATAATTGCTTTGGCATTAAGAGTGTACAGTGTTATATTTGTTAAAGATGCAGAAGATAACTGTTAATGTTTCAAGAGTGGATAGTGTTTATATTATATAATGAGAGCAACTCATTTCTCTTAATAATTAAAACAATCAATACAATGAAAAATGATTAAAAGAAGATTAAATATGAGTGATTAATTCTGAAAATGAGTTAAGATAAATGTTAATGGACAAGTGCCCCCCCTGTTTCAAACACCGACTCTTAGCATTCCGACAGGAACAAGGCAAAATTAAAGCCTCTCATTTGTACGGAGCAATTCATTTTATTAATATGAAACACAGAGGATGCACATCTCACTATAAGAACATGAAATTGAAGGGGGATTCTTGTTTTTATTATGAATGTGTGCCGATCCTTCATTACCTTTCTTTTAATTAACTTTTACACGGACCTCCCACATCTCAGCAGCTGCACTTTAATTATCTCACACAGCCTTATCGTTTCTGCATAATTTTAGTTAACAGCGAATTTACGGAACTGCTTAAAAGGCCCTCTCGCCGTGCAAGCAAAAGTTGCAGTTAAGTTCAGAAAGTTGGGAGCATCTGAACTTTCTCTTTATGTGATACTTTTTATTATTATTATTATTATTATTATTATTATTATTATTATTATTACCCAGCAGATGCAGTTTCTTTAATCATCTCTAATGTATGATAATAAATAAAGTTACAAACTTTCAAATTAAAATATTTATTTTCTTTAACTAATATTTTGCCCACGTGAAAATGGGTTTCAGGTCTGTTCTGATCATGTCACGGGCTGAAGGGAAGAAAACAATGCTAAATGCAGGGCTCGAGTTCAGGGGGATTGCGAGGGAATGCCATCCCCCTTGTTGTTAGAAATACCAAAAAACATTCCTCTTGTAAAACCACTATCCCCCCTTACCAACCCCTTTAGATCAATTGTGTTATGTATTACTTAGAACTAATCATGTAATAAAATATTTAATTTTCTAAGTTTGATAAATAACAGACTTTAAATAAGGGCGATTACCAATCAGAATTATATTTGGACATGTGAGGTTGCCATATTTCTATAGCTGAAATCCCTCAGTCAGATCTTTACACTTGTACAGTTTGGAAATATTCTGCCAGTGTGATGCTTTAGTCACGCAATCTGGCAACCTTGAGCGTGCAAGCTCCCACTCCAGTGTGAAAAGACGCCGGTTTTCTGAAAACATTGGCAAACAGGTATGTCGGAGTTTAGCGATGGGTTGATTTGTCTTTCCTAGTGTTCACATGAAACGCCACTGTAGGTAATGCAAGTTTTCAAAAGTTTCGCGCACTTTCAAAAATGGCCAAGAGAACAGTTCAAGAAAATATTGTCTTTCTTTTAAAAGAAGAGAACAGAAGGTGAGATATTGCAATGACGATTGTACAGTTACAACATGTACGTTTTTAATTCAAACCATTTTCAGGGTTTCGCCCATAAAACGCTTTTGTGTGTAGAACAACTTTTTTACCACTGTTTAACCTCCTGAGACCCCCGCGTGACTGCTGTGTGCATTTTCCTGCTTGATTTGTAACTAGTAGCACCTTATAAACATGCAAAGAAAAACAAATTCTAGAGCAAATAGTTTTACTAAAAATGTCCACATATGTTTAATACGTTGTGGAATTTTAAATAACACTAAGCTATAGAAAGTTATATTTTTTTCATCAAATTTTATGTTTCCAGGAGTGTTGGTTATTCATGCTTTTGAGACGTTACAGACATTACAGCTTATTTTCTCTAAAGTTGAATAAATAATTATTCAATGTAATGCCCAGCATCATCCAAATCACTGCCAACCATGTTAAAATAAAATGTTGCATTATGAAATTCTGAATCTATGTACTGATTTCCATTGTTCCATGTCTGCCAAAAATGTTCAGTAGTCCAAACATTATTTTCATCCAAAGTCCATATAAAGCCTCTGAAAGCAATATTTTTCAGCTTTTGGATGTACCCAGTTCTGCAAAGAAGAACTGGAGAAACTGCCCAAAAATAGGTGTGCCAAGCTTGTAGCATCATACTCAAAAAGACTTGAGGCTGTAATTGGTGCCAAAGGTGCTTCAACAATGTACATGTGATTTTTTTTTTTTTTTTTTTTTTTTTTGTTTATTTTTAATAAATTTGCAAAGATTTCAAACAAACTTTCACGTTGTCATTATGGGGTATGGTTTGTAGAATTTTGAGGAAAATAATGAATTTAATACATTTTGGAATAAGGCTGTAACATAACAAAAATGTGGAAAAAGTGAAGTGCTGTGAATACTTTCTGGATGCACTGTATGTACCATCTGCAAATATCTCTGTTAAACAGATGAAATTCACAAACTTCGTGAAAATCCAGAGTTTTCTTCTCGTTGAGCACTCATCTAATATCTTCCTCTGAAGCACGTATTCTATCAGCCAGAATCAAAACTTCAGGATCAGGACCAAAATTTCCTCTCATTCACAAATCATGACAATCCAAGCAGGCAAAACAGGCCATTTAAACAGTCAAGAGATTGCTGCTTGCTGGATACACGAGCACATCCAAAGTCTTTCTAGCAAGTAAGTCCACTGTCGGCCATGTTTGGAATGCTCTCGGGAGACTATTTCCAATCATGAAAGTGCAGCACCTATCTACTTGAATGAAGGCCAAAAAAAAAAAAAAACTAAAAAAAAAAAAAACTCCAAAACGGTTAGTCAAGATTACGATCAAATAACATATTTCAAATCAGCAGTAAAATCTGACAACATTGGTATCATAAATGGTGATTCTTTACCTCAGATTATGCTTAAAACAAATTTTCCCAGCTTTTATAGCTAATGCGCATGCACCTTCTCGAGTTGTTTGACAGGCGATGTCTGTATCTAAAAGGTGATTGTCTCTTTTACCTGTAAGGTTGGACTTCTTATCTACATCCATTGACAGTTGGGCTATAACGTTTGGGCAAGGCAGGAACGGACGAGGCAATGACGAATTGAGAACCCAAGTGCAGTTTTATTTTAGAAAGTGCTGGTATCCAAACACGTGAATCCAAAACACAAAACTTGACAATATTACACCAAAACAATACTTGAAAAAAGACAATGGAAAACATGAGGGCTTAAATACATGGACATGGGTAACCACATGGCATAGACAACCAATGACCAGACTAAACTAATGAACAGGATAACAAGATACTAAAACATGAACCAAATGACACAAGACTGATAATGAGTTAAGACAATAAACCAATGAGAACAAGACACATGTACATGGAGGGAAACAGGCCATGATAGGAACAGGAAACGTGGCAACTAAACTTTCAAAATAAAAGACATGAACACAAAACATGATCAAAAACACATTTAAACGTGACACGGGCTTTCTCATTTTTCCCATTCATTTTAATAGAAGTGGGCCATCTCTGCTAAATAGTCTCTGGTGTAACTTCAAGGTAAAAGGGCTTCACGTGCACTATGAGTAAATGTCATATTCACTAAGCACTGTATGTACAATTGGTTTGATTCTGTATTTTTTGAGAAAATGCAATTGCTAACGTGGACATGCCATCTATGGTTGCTGGACTACTGTGTGTACTGTTATGTCCTTCTTCCTAATATATCAACAATTTCTTTATGTTCAAATAAATTACTAAAATTTGATGACTAAACAGAAATCAGAAGAAACTGCTATCCACCATTTAAAATACAATATTATTTTTTTAAGTTTTGTGTGAAATTGAGTAAATATAGTGCTAAATAAGAGATTATTATTTTTAGCAATTTTATGTTTATGTTATTTACTATATTAAATTGTGTTATATATCAGCATTGTATCTGCCTATCAGCCACCCTGTTCTCTTGATATCGGCATCAGCCATTAAAAAAACCCATATCGGTCGACCACTACAGACTACATTAAATACAGGCTAATTTGCAGCGAGGATACACACGGTTTGTGTCGAGGTAAATTATTGGATGCCAAGAGCATGAAAACATTGAAATTCAAGATACATGTCATTTAGAAACCAAACATTCAAACTATATATACTGTAGATAAGCCAGAAGAAAAGTATGTTAACTGTTTATATCACACAAATCATCACAATATACTTTATGGTAAAATTAAAGACACCTGTGAAATCTTCACTAGTGCAGTTTCCTGCTCTGTGTTGTCCCATTTCCTATTGGAACAGGAAATTTTGGAGGGACATATTAAAGGCATGGTCAATCTTTTAATAGCCACTTGGTTTCACTTTCTTAATCTAAAGTTAATTTGGACTAAACATGGACATGGACTAAAAGCCGACTTTCAGGTCTAAAACTCCAATTTTTATTTCACTGGGTCTTTATAAAATGTTGATGTTTGTTTTTATGGACATTTCTGTTTACTGTTGCATGATGAACAAATCTGGAAAAGTGTTGGGTCGCCACTTGATGTCCAATCCAATCTGAGACCTAAAGCAAAACCTATTGAGATCCATTGTAAAAATCAGCCTGATCCTATGAAAATTACATGACTGTGGTGACATTTTTGCAAAATGATATTATGTTGTTCATTACACATTGTCCACTGAGGTGAAATGTCCACTAAAAGCAAGTTAAATGTTCTCCCAAACAGATGAGCTTTTAAAGATTAATGCTGTTTTGAGTTTTAAACTTTGATGCTGCGTCAGTAGATGCCTACTAGCCAACAGGATAGTAAAAAGGCATTGATAAAACTATCCATTCATACTGAAAAATAGTTAGGAAAGTTGGGAATAATAAACCAGTGGCTCAGTGCCAAGACATGCGTTGAGTCCTCACCCAAGGAGGAACACCAATCAGCAAAGCCACCTTATTGAGGGAGCCCTGGCCTGTAGTATGGTGTTTAGCACCAGTTGCGAAAACCCTATAGGGTTTCAGTCTCCATAGTTTTGGCCCAGGATGCCAGATTGTGCGCAAGAAGAAATTATAATCCACGGAATAAATTATAGGGTCATAAATCATATTTTGTTATGACCTAACAGGTGTTTCTCACATTTGACCTTTGCTTGCTCTTCCTCCCTCCGGCTGTTGTACAGGATATGGTATGATGTGTTTGGTCAGCTGTTATGATATTCCCACACTGTAGCCGACACCACCCCTCCCTATTGTACCATCTGTGTAATTAAAAGAGTTAAAATGATACATCTTTAATGGTGTGCAATGCTTAGTGGAAAAAGGAGGTGACAAAATAATGCATGGTATAAGAATTTTTTTTTTTCTCTCAAACTCAAAAATAGTGATTGATTAAATAATACAATGTTGTAATCACCAAGATGTTTTTCAACACATGATAAAGTAATATGTGTGGGGGCATATTATTTTTATTATTATTGTAAAACATAAAAAGTAGTATTACATTTAAAATGTGTTTAAATTATGTATCTTTAATAGTGTACAATGCTTAGTGGAAAAAATCTGAGGTGACAAAATAATGCATAGTATAAGGCTTTTTTTCTCTCAACTCAAACTCAAAAATAGTGATTGATTAAATAATACAAAAATAAAAATTAGTAGTATTATATTAAGGAGCTGTGGTGTGTTCCAATTCATGGTGATGTTTATCCTGGCCTTAAGATCAGGAGATATCCGAAAAAAATGTGTAAACGTAGACCAGAGGCTGGATAGTGGTAACAAACTCTTGCAGGAAATTGTGTGGTTTCACGTTAGACACACCCACCCTGGCGATATTCTGGAACGATATCTTAAGTGTAAACCAGGGTGTCAGCATTCCCGTGGGAATATGTTTCAGCCAAATGCTTTTGCTGTGTTTAGGAAGTTTGTGTTTGTTAAAAAAAGTAATTGTTTAAACAGGATGAGGGCACCTGTTCACACTTTAGATGCTGGGGACAGGAAAGTTCCCTATCTGTCACTCACTCGAAGTTGTGTCGATGTAGTGACACTAGGGGTCGAACTTGGGTGCCCCAAACACATCTGATATTTGAGAAAAGGCCACTGAGAATTGGCAAATGGAATTTGCATGCCACTCCCATGCCAGGGTAGACCTGACTCGGGATTGATGCAGGAGCTGCGCTCGGCGACCGACTTTGCCCTGCGGGCAACGAAGGTCACAACGCGGGCTCTTGGGGCAGGCGATGTCCACTATGGTGGTCCAGGAGCGCCACCTGTGGCTCAACCTTGCAGAGGTGAGCGATGCCGACAAGGTCCGCTTTCGTGACGCCCCCATCTCTCAAGGTGGCCCATTCGACGACACTGCCGAGGACTTTGCCCAGCAGTTCTCAGCAGTCAAGAAGCAGACGGAGGCGATCCAGCACATCCTGCCCTGGCGTGATTCCTCCGCCACCTACAGGCAGCCGAGATCCAGTACCTCATCTGCTCGTCGCCGAGGGGGTCCACCTGCGACAGCAACACCGGTTGCGCCACAGCCCAAGCCGATGGCTCGACCTCAGCGTAGAGCCTTCCACAGGAAGTTGACGCCCCCCGTCCCTCGTTCTGGCGCCATGAACCCCAGGAGGGCTTCAAAGCGTCCCTTAGACGGGTGACCCAGAGGTTAGGAGACCCGTTGTCAACCAGGAGGTGGTACACAGACCACTCCGTCCCCCGGTGGAGGGCCGGGAGGGGAATCTTTGGTTGCTGCATACCCAAGGAGCACCGTCACTTTCATAAAAAAAAGAAAAGAGCCGTTTCCTCATTCTCTGGGTCACACAATCAATATCTACCACCGTCGTTGTCACGACAGCCGTGCATCGAACACTCTCAGCAGGGGTGCTGAGGATATGAGTCCCCCGCCTTCGCACCCAGCTGCGACACACACATACCCACAACCAGGTGTATGCCCCTTGCATGGAGTCTGGAGGCGTGGTTAGCGCTCTCTGATCCGTCATGCTGGCTGGTCAGAACGATCCGACTTGGTTACGTGATTCAGTTCACCCGGCTCCCGCTCAGGTTCAAAAGCATCTGTTTTACTTCGGTAGCAGGCAAGGACGCCACTGTTCTGCGTGCGGAAATCGCAGTCCTTCTTGGGAAGGAGTCGATAAAGACTGTCTACAGCCCCTACTTCATCGTACCAAAGAAAGGCGGTGGGTTGCAGCCAATCTTAGACCTGCAAGCTTTGAATCGGGCCCTGCACAAGCTTCCGTTCAAAATGCTGATGCAGAAGCACATTCTGTCATGCGTCCGCCTTGGCGATTTATGCTCATGTCGAATGTTGCAACTCGCCTCCTTTGGAGTCAGCAGCGACTGAAGTTGTTGTGGGCCACTCACATCCCAGGTGAACCCAGTCGCATGGCGGACGCGCTGTCGTGACAGGTGATGCTCAGAGGAGAGTGGAGAATCCACCTCTAGGTGGTTCAGCTGATTTGGAGTCGATTCGTGAAGCGCAGGTAGACCTGTTTGCTTCCCAGGAACCCTCCCTCTGCCCGCTATGGTACTCCCTGGCCGAGGCACGGATGCGTTGGCATACAGCTGGCCCCGGGGCCTGCACAAATATACATTTCCCCCAGTGAGCCTGCTTGCACAGACTCTGTGCAAAGTCAGGGAGGACAAAGAACAAGTCGTGTTGGTGGCACCATACTGGCCCTCCCAGACTTGGTTCTCGGAGCTCACGCTCCTCGCGACAGCCCCTCCCTGACAAATTCCCCTGAGGAAGGACCTCCTTTCTCAGGGACGGGGCACGATTTGGCACCTGCGCCCAGACCTCTGGAACCTCCGTGTCTGGCCCCTGAATGGGAGACCTAAGTGGGCTACCACTAGCAGTGGTAGACACTATCACTCAGGCCAGAGCTTCCTCTACGAGGCAGCTGTATGCCTTGAAGTGGCGACTGTTCGTGAATCGGTGTTCTCTCTGAGGTGAAGACCCACAGAGGTACGCAGTCGGGTCGGTGCTTTCCTTCCTGCAGGAGAGGTTGGAGGGGCAGCTGTCCCCCTCCACCTTGAAAGTGGGAACGAACAGGTAAGTATGTAGATGGTAAGTCCTTTGGGAAGCACGACTTGATCATCAGGTTCCTTAGAGGTGCCAGGAGGTTGAATCCTCCTAGCCCATGCCTCACTCCCTCATGGGACCTCTCTGTAGTCTTGCTGGGCATACAGAGAGCCCTGTTTGAGCCCCTAGAATCAGTCGAGCTAGAAGCCCTCTTATTGAAGTTGGCCTCCTGACTGCGCTCACTTCCATCAGGAGGGTTGGGGACCTGCAGACGTTCTCTTTCAGCGATACATGCCTAGAGTTCGGTCTGGCATACTCTCACGTGATCTGAGACCCAGGCCGGGCTATGTGCCCAAAGCTCCCACTACCCCTTTTAAGAATCAAGTGGTGAACTTGCAAGCACTGCCCCAGGAAGAGGCAGACCTAGCCTTGTCATTGCTGTGTCCAGTACGTGCCTTTTATATTTGCTTGGACCGCACAGAGAGCTTTGGATGCTCTGAGCAGCTCTTTGTCTGTTTTGGGGGACAGCGGAAGGGGAAGGCTGTCTCCAAACAGAGGATTGCCCACTGGATTGTGGATGCCATTGCTTTGGCACACCAGGCCAGGGCGTGCCGTGGCCCTGGGAGTATGAGCACACTCCACTGGGAGTGTGGCATCCTCCTGGGCTCTGGCAAACGATGCCTCTCTAACAGACATCTGTAGAGCAGCGGGCTGGACGACACCCAATACTTTTGTGGGATTTTACAATCTTCGGGTTGAGCCAGTTTTAGCCCGTGTGTTAGCAGGTATGAACAGGTAAGTATGCAGACAGCTGGCTGGGTGTACCGCTTGCACACAGCACATTTCCCCTCCCTGAAGGGATAACGTGCGCTTTTTTGTCCACGTGATTTCCTGGGAGCGGTGAACCCTGGATGTCTTTCTTCCCACAGCACCCTGCGGCAGGCGAATTCAGCGGAGGAATTTGATGCCAGGCCCAGTACTTGTGAAGTATGCCCTGTCAGGTCAGCCCGTGAACTTGGGATAGGTGATTCCTATGTGGTGGTTCCCTGTCGGTAATCCCATATGAGGTATTTTCCATGGTACAGTTTCCCTTACGGTAAACCCGTGTCTTCCCTTGGGCAGAGTTCTGCTCTGCCACCAGTCGCTGTACTTGTAGAGCTCCTCCCTTCCAGGTAGGACCTTCCACGGGAACTTCTTTCCATGTGTGGTACTTCCCAGTTGGTAAGTCCATGTGATGTATTTTCCACATGTTAACCTCCCCTTCGGGCAGGATGTGGTCTCTGCAGTGTCTTTTCTCCATGGGGAAAAAGAACACCTTCCCCGGCGCGAATATATCTTGGTCCCAGCTATGAATTTTTCATTTTCAAAGAGGAAAAGAGGGAAAAGGTCAAAACGGCTGATGTGACCTATTACCATTGTAAGTACGTCTTGTCCCCCCCTTGGAGTACGAGGGACTATGTGACTTATCTGGGGTGTTGGGAAGGTTACCACGGGGCTGTGTGCACTTGTTACTAGGCATGCTGTAGCTTGCCTGCATCTGCACCGCCGAGCCGCGTAACACAGTTCAGCTGGTTGTGGCATTTTGTATAGGGACCCCTAGTGTCACTACATCGACACAACATCGAGTGAGTGACAGATAGGGAACGTCTTGGTTACTATTATAACCTCCGTTCCCTGATGGAGGGAACAAGACGGTGTGTCTCTCCTGCCACAACACTGAACTACCTACTGAAATGGATGGGACACTGTCTCAGCTCCTCAGCACAAACCTGAATGAGTGGATGCAAGCCATCCCCTTTTATACCCGTATGTCTGGGGGAGTGGCATGCAATTTCCACTCGCCAGTTCTCATTGGCCTTTTCTAAAATATCAGAGGTGTTTGGGGCTCCCAAATTCGACCCCTAGTGTCACTACATCGACACAAAGTCTCATTCCCTCCATCAGGGAACGGAGGTTACAACAGTAACCAAGATGTTTTTGATTCCCAACTTTAAAGTGTCATTTCTCTTAAGATGATTTTTTTTTTTTTTTTTTTTTTTTTTTAAACCTGTTCATGTTTTTGGTGTGGGTCAGGATAAGGGGCGTTTTTTATTTGATTGGGATAAAATTAAGAGGGGTAAAATTTGTTTCTAAAATGATACGTAAAGGATGTGCTGCAAACTAATCCACATATTTACTAAGCATTACAGTATTTTAGCAAACAGGTTTGTGTTACGTCAACTACGATTTTATATAATTCTAGTTGTATCTTTAACACTTGTATCTTTAAGTTTGTTAATTTTTTCCTTTTAACAAAGTGGATAAAATGTGTTTCCAAAACAAAAAGTTGAAGGTTGTGCAACAAACTCAGTTACTTTAAAGATAACGAACAAATGGTTTAACAAAAATAATTCTAACATAACGTTATGTAATCAAATGTCATGTTACTATAACACAGTAATACATTTCATGTCATTTTAGATGTAGCTTTAACACAAACAGTCTTACAAGAAGAAAATTTGATTTTTAAACAATAGGTATTAGATTGTGAACCACATCTCTAACGTTGTCACTTTAAAGATGATGAACAAAAGCATTCCAGTGTTTTATCAAACTAGTTTGTGTTATTGCAACACACTATTCCATTTTTATATATGTATGTATATTATATATTAAATATATAATATATATATATATATATATATATATAAATATATATTATATATTTATGTATATTATATATTAAATGTAAATGTAAATGTAATGTAAATGTAAATATATTTCTAGCTGTATCTTTAATACAATGTTTGTTTGTTTTTTACTTTTAACAATGAGATACAATGTGTTTCTAAAACAAAGACTACTGTTATGCAGCAAAACTCACATCTGCTTTAAGTATAAACAGTTTAACAAAAATAAAGTTTTGTGTTTGATTATTTTAACAAACAGAGTTATGTCACTAAAACACAATAAAGCATTTTGTTTAATTTTAGATGCAGCTTTAACACAAAATGTCAAGTTGTCAAGCACATCACTAACATAGACACTTTAGAGATGATAAACAAAAAGGTTTAACATAAAATGTTTAACATTTTTATTTCAACAAACACTATTTAAAATAAAATAATTACACTAACACATTGTTTTGTGTTAATGTCTTTTATTTTGAAGTGTTTCCATGTCATGTTATTTCCTGTTTCCCTGCCATGTCATGTGATTCCCTGTTTCCATGTCAAGTCATGTGATTATCCTGTTCCCATTGGTTATAGTCTTGTTATTAGTTCTGTTATGTCATTGGTTCATGGTCATTATCTTGTTAGCTTGTTTATTATTTCGGTCTTGTGATTGGTTGTCTTGTTATCTTGTTTATTATTTCAGTCTTGTGATTGGTTGTCTTGTTATCTTGTTTATTATTTCAGTCTTGTGACTGGTTGTCTTGTTATCTTGTTTATTATTTCAGTCTTGTGATTGGTTGTCTTGTTTACTTGTTACCCATGTCTGTGTATTTAAGCCCTCATGTTTGGCATTGTCTCTGGTCAGGTATTGTGTTAATGTAATATTGTTGGGTTTTTTCATGTCAAGTTTAGTCAATTTATGTTTTTGTTCACATTTGGCTTTATGGTTTTTGGATTTCACATTTGTAATAAACTGCATTTGGGTTCTTCACATCTCATCTTCATCTGTCTGTCATTGCCAGCCCAACGTTACAAAAATAGCTAGCATTAAATTTAAAATGCATCTTTAGCACAAAGAATCTTTTTTTCTTATCAAAGTCCTTTCACAAGCGCTTAAAGCGATAATGAGTTCTTAAAAGCACTCAAAGGCCTGGGGTGGGAGGGGTTTCAAGTTAGGCACATACCCCTGTTCACACCTACGACCAGACAGGGTCTTGTGTGATCCTGTTCAAGAAAACAAGATTGAGTATCCTGGCCTTTAACGATTTCCTTTCACTAAAAAAACATTATGACAACCAAACGTGGGGGGGGGAAGAGAAGTGTTTAGAAATGTTTTTGTCTTTTCCCCTCTTTTTTTTCAAAGCAAAATATTAAACTGTTTTAAAACCTTGTTCATTGGTTTTCTCTGGTACATGTTTCTGT
The DNA here is from genome assembly GCF_019703515.2 of Myxocyprinus asiaticus. Classification (NCBI taxonomy): domain Eukaryota; kingdom Metazoa; phylum Chordata; class Actinopteri; order Cypriniformes; family Catostomidae; genus Myxocyprinus; species Myxocyprinus asiaticus. The sequence goes on from NC_059351.1 coordinate 23,871,801, forward strand.
TAACATGTATTTTATTACTCATGGCTCTGTATTTGGTACATGCATGTCCTTAATGTGTGTAAAATTTATATCAGCAAGAGAAGTACAATAACAGGTTTGCAACATCTTTAACAGACAAAAATAGGTCTCTAGAGTATTTTTTTTTTAGTTTGTAAAAACTGAGTTGAATAATCAAATACCTCCATAGAAAATGTTATCCATTTCACACAGTAGTAAAGTGATAACTCTGATATAGTGATCAGGCAGTGTCGCAAATGCTAGTCATATTACAAATAACAGAGTTATAATTAAGAATAATAATAATGTGACATGCGTAGGCTCTGCTGTGTATGTTACCTATATCATAAATTTACTGACTATTTTAAATCTAGAGCACACAAGCAACTACTGGGCCTGGTGCTGTAACTCCTCCGCCGAGTTCATCACCGAACAGTGCTTAAGAATTAAAGAAGCGTCCGGGGTTCACCGGATACGGGGAACTGTTGTGGACAAAAGGTGTACATTATCACCTTTGAAAAAGGGGAAAGGCGCAATGCAAGTGGTACACCCAACTGGCCGCCTGGCCTATCTGCTGCGTAGGTTGTAAAACCTCGCGAAGGTATTGGGTGTAGCCCAACCCGCAGCTCTGCACATGTCTGCTAGAGATGCTCCCCTTGCCAGTGCCCAGGAGGACGCAACACCTCTAGTGGAGTGTGCCTGGACTCCCAAGGGGCACGGCAAGTCCTGTGACTGGTATGTGAGGAAAATGGCATCCACAATCCAATGGGCCAGCCTCTGCTTGGAGACAGCTTTCCCCTTCTTCTGCCCTCCAAAACAGACAAAGAGCTGCTCCGAGCAACTAAAGCTCTGTGAGCGGTCCAGATAGATGCGCAGGGTGCGAACTGGACACAGCAACGACAAGGCCGGGTCTTCCTCCTCTGAAGGGAGCACTTGTAGGTTCACCACCTGGTCCCGAAAGGGAGCGGTGGGAACTTTGGGTACGTAACCAGGCCGGGGTCTCAAGATCACGTGAGAGTGTGCTGGCCCAAAATCCAGGCATTCACTGGTGACAGAGAGCGCCTGCAGGTCCCCCACCCTCTTGATGGAAGTGAGCGCCACCAGGAGGGCCGTTTTCAGAGACAAAGTGCTGAGATTGGCCTGCTCCAGGGGCTCAAAGGGGGCTCTCTGTAAAGCAGGTAGGACCACAGAGAGATCCCAAGAGGAAATCAGGCACAGTCTAGGAGGATTCAACCTCCTTGCGCCCTTGAGGAACTGTTGATCAGGTCGTGCTGGCGTGAGGGTCTCCCGTTCAGTGTATCGTGGTATGCTGCTATGGCAGCCACGTACACTTTCAGGGTAGAGGGAGACAGCCATCTCTCCAGCCCTTCCTGAAGGATAGACAGCACAGACCTGACGGCGCATCTCTGTGGGTCTTCCCCACGGGAAGAACACCAGTTCACGAAGAGATGCCACTTCAAGGCATACAGCCACCACGTAGAGGGGGCTCTGGCCTGAGTGATCATATTTACTACTGCTGGCGGAAAACCAGCTAGGTCTTCCACGTCCCGTCCAGGAGCCAGACGTGGAGATTCCAGAGGTCTGGCTGTGGGTGCTGGAGTGTGCCCTGCCCCTGAGTGAGAAGGTCCCACCTCAGGGGAGTGTGCCAGGGAGGTGCTACTCATAAATGCAATGCTATTGTGTGCTCTACCTGGGGAAGCTCGACATATCCCTTAGCCGCTCCGCTGTTGAGGTTAGTCAGAGTGGACGAGCCCGCGAAGCGTGTACTGGCAGAAAGAGGTGCCTTCCACGACTTCGTTAGCTCCTTGTGCACTTCCGGGAAGAAAGGCACCAGGGCGGGACATGGCTGTGAGTCACGCTCCGAGCCCAGAAACCAATTATCCAGCCGCAAACGCTCAGGGCAGGGTAGGGGGTTCCACTTTAGCCCGATGTTCGCAGCTGCCTGGGCAAGCACGGCTGCCATCTCAGGGTCCGCCTCATCCTGTGCTCTACCACCCATGGGCGGGAGCTCAGAATATTCATCCACTTCTGATAGCAGAAGCTCATCCTCATCACGAGCCGTGAACGACACATTAAACCCGTCCTGAGGTGGGCCGCCTGCATCGCTTGACAGCTCTTCCGGATAGAACGAGCGTGCTGGGGGATGGGAGGTCCGTGGGGGCTGAGCTGGCAGAAAAGATCCCATGTCCACCTCCGGGTATGAGCCCGGTCCGGCTGGCACTGGAGGCGATTTGGGGGCTTCAATGGGCGTGGCTCCGCCAGGTAAATCCCCACGGACCTCCCATTCCCCAGCACGCTCGTTTTCCCCCGGCGAGTTCCGAGAGGAGACCAGCTAGCCCCAGGGCCAGCTTAGTGTCCCTTTCGGAGCTCCGGAGCGGGATGAGTGCTCGATCGCTGCGTCGGAGAGCGTAATGGCGATGTCAGATGCCGAAGACTCGACTGGGCTGCCACCTTCGGGTCGGCCCGCCCAGTCTGAGGCTGACGGCGAGATGACCGCCATGCTTGCCTGTGCCGCTGCGTGTGTCGGGTTGGAGTGGAACCTTCCACCCTCCCCTGAGCCCTCGCGGCTAGATGATTGGTTCCTGGGTTCAGGGCGCCGCTCACAGCCACGCCCATGGTCCCTTTCTTCCCGGAAGTGCACGACGAGCTGATGAGGTCGTGGAGGGCACCTTTTTCTGCTGGAAACTGACCTCCCAGCTCATCCGCTCTCACTACCCTCGATGGCGGGGTGGCTCATGGGTATACGGAGGTCCCTCAGGTGGATAAGGCGGTTGCAGTGCACCTGTGCAAAATACTGTACCTGTGCAAAGCGCACCCCCCGACGCCAGGTACATGGAGCAAGGTAAGTGCTTCGAGGGTCCCCTCAGTGCAGCCACGAGTTCGAGACAAAGTGAGGCTCCTCAACGTGGTATCCCCTGCTCCCTACCACCGTGAGGCCCCACCCACAGGTACGTTAAACACGATCGTCCCCTTAGTGCCCCTCGCCCGGAGCTTGGACGCGTGGTTAGCGCTTTCCAACCTGTCGCGGTGGTTGGCCAGGACCATCCGACTCGGCTACATGATTCAGTTTGCCAGGTGCCTGCCCCGGTTCAGCGGCATCCGCTTCACTTCGGTGAGGGCCGAGAATGCCGCCAACTTGCGTGCAGAAATCGCGACCCTTCTGTGCAAGGGCACGATAGAGCCTGTCTCTGCAGCTGAGATGAAGAAAGGGTTTTACAGCCCTTACTTCATCATACCGAAGAAAGGCGGTGGGTTGCGGCCAATCTTGGACCTGCAAGTTCTGAACCGGGCCTTGCACAGACTCCCATTTAAGATGCTGATGCCAAAGCACATTTTGGCGTGTGTCCGGCATCAAGATTGGTTTGTGGCGGTAGACCTGAAGGATGCATACTTTCACGTCTCGATTCTACCTCGACACAGACCCTTCCTACGGTTTGCTTTCGACGGCCAGGCGTATCAGTACAAGGTCCTCCCCTTCGGCCTGTCCCTGTCCCCTCGCGTATTCATGAAAGTCGCAGAGGCAGCTCTTGCCCCGTTAAGGAAAGTGGGTGTCTGCATACTCAACTACCTCGATGACTGGCTGATTCCAGCTCACTCTCGAGAGTTGCTATGCGCACACAGGGACCTCGTGCTCAGGCACCTCAGCCGGCTAGGGCTTCGGGTCAACTGGGAAAAGAGCAAGCTCTCCCTGGTTCAGAGCATCTTTTTTCCAGGTGCATTGTCATTACGACAGACGCCTCCAAACGAGGCTGGGGCACCATGTGCAACGGGCATGCAGCCGCTGGCTCCTGGACAGGACCGCGACTGTGTTGGCACATCAACTGCCTCGAGTTGCTGGCAGTATTGCTTGCCCTGCAGAGGCTTTTGCCATTGATCCGGGGCAAGCATGTGTTGGTCCGGACAGACAATACAGGGACAGTAGCATATATAAATCGCCAAGGTGACTTACGTTCACGTCACATGTCACAACTTGCCCGCCGTCTCCTCCTGTGGAGCCAACGGTGACTGAGGTCACTGCGGGCCACTCACATCCCAGGCAACCTCAACGCCACAGCGGACACGCTGTCGTGGCAGGTGACGCTCAGGGGAGAGTGGAGACTCCACCCCCAGGTGGTCCAGCTGATATGGAGTCAGTTCAGCAAAGCACAAGTAGACCTATTTGCCTCCCGAGAAACCTCCCACTGCCCACTCTGGTATTCTCTGACATGGGCCCCCCTCGGTCCAGAAGCACTGGCACACTGTTGGCCCTGGCTGTGCAAGCATATGTTCCCCCCAGTGAGCCTACTTGCACAGACCCTATGCAAGGTCAGGGAGGACGAGGAGCAGGTCACCTTCGTGGCCCCGTATTGGCCCACCCAGACTTGGTTCTCAGACCTCACACTCCTCATGACAGCCCCTCCTTGGCAAAATCCCCGGAGGAAGGACCTTCTTTCTCAGGAACGGGGCACCATCTGGCACCCGCGCCCAGACCTCTGGAACCTCCACATCTGGCCCTTGGATGGGACGCAGAAGACCTAAGTGGCCTACCACCAGCAGTGGTAGACACGATCACTCAGGCCAGAGCTACCTCCACAAGGCAGCTTTATACCCTGAAGTGGTGTCAGTTCACGAATTGGTGTTCTTCCCGAGCTGAAGACCCTCAGAGATGCGCAGTCGGGTCAGTGCTTTCCTTTCTGCAGGAGAGGCTGGAGGAACGGCCGTCCCCCTCCACCTTGAAGGTGTATGTGGCCGCCATAGCAGCACACCACGATACAGTGGACGGTAAGTCCTTAGGGAAGCACGACCTAATCATCAGGTTCCTGAGAGGTGCCCGGAGGCTGAATCCTCCTAGGCCACGCCTGTTCCCCTCATGGGATCTCTCCATGGTCCTCCTGGGCCTTCGTGGAGCCCCCTTTGAGCTGCTAGAGTCAGTCGAGTTGAAAGCTCTCTCCTTGAAGATGGCCCTCCTGATTGCGCTCACCTCCATCAAGAGGGTCGGGGACCTGCAAGCATTCTCTGTCAGCGATACCTGCCTGGAGTTCAGTCTGGGTGACTCTCATGTAATCCTGAGACCCCGGCCGGGCTATGTGCCCAAGGTTCCCACAACCCCCTTCAGGGATCAGGTGGTGAACCTGCAAGCACTGCCCCAGGAGGAGGCAGACCCAGCCCTGTCATTGCTGTGTCTGGTGCGTACTTTGTGCATCTACTTGGATCGCACGCAGAGCTTTAGACGCTCTGAGCAGCTCTTTGTCTGTTTTGGTGGACAGCGGAAAGGGAACACTGTCTCCAAACAGAGGCTTGCCCACTTGATCATGGATGCCATCGCTATGGCATACCAGGCCCAGGTCGTGCCCGCCCCTTCGGGAATGCGAGCACACTGCACAAGGAGTCTGGCATCCTCGTGGGCACTGGCCCATGGCACCAATCTAGCAGACATCTGCAGGGCAGCGGGCTGGGCGACACCCAATACCTTTTTTTTTACAATCTCCGGGTTGAGCCGGTTTCGTCCCGTGTTCTGTCAGGTACGAACTGGTAAGTTTGGGAATACGGACAGCTGGCTGGGTGTATCGCTTGCGTATAGCACCTTTCCCCTCCAAAGAGGCGAAGATGTGCGCTTCTTTTCCCATGCGAGTTCATGAACAAGTGAACCCTGGATGTCCTTCCTCCCTAGCCCTGTGGCTCACGAATTCAGAGGAGGAATTCTCAGCCGGAACCAGTACATGTGCTAATATGCCCTTACTGAGGTAGGTGCTCCACCGGTGCCGGTTACTCCGGTAACTCCCTGTGATGTATTTTCTGCAGTACGGTCTCCTTGTCGGCAGACCTGCGTCTCCCTTCGACAGAGCCCTCTCTGTCCCAGTCGCCGTGTTTGTAGAGCTCCTCCCCTTTCAGGCAGGAGCTACCACCGTGCCTCTTCCATGTGCGGCTCTGAGCCCACGTGACGTGCTTGCCACATGTTACCTCCCCTCCGGGCAGGATGTGGTCTCTGTGGGGTCTTTCCCCCCTGAAAGAATAGGATAGGAAAAGAACACCTTCCTTGGTGCATATATTGAGCGTTAAAATGGCCCCAGCCGAATAACTGAATACTCTGTGGAGAGAAAACATAGAGAGAAAAGGCCGCGGCTGGCTACACGATTATAGTTCCCCATATCCCAGGGATATGGGGAACTATACAACATTTTTTGGGGCTTTGGAGGAGGCTACGTGCAGACCAGTGCACCTGCTACTACGCACGCAGCAGCTTGCTTGCACCTGCACCGGCAGTCCACGTAACACGATTCAAAACGGTTCATACGGCGTTTCGTATAGGGACCCCTTGGGTCACTACATCGACACAACGTCGAGTGAGTGACAGAAGGGGAATGTCTTGGTTACTGTCGTAACCTCCGTTCCCTGATGGAGGGAACGAGACGTTGTGTACCCCCTGCCACAACGCTGTACTACCCGCTGAAATGGCCAGGACCCTGTCTCGGCTCCTCAGCACAAAACCTGAATGAGTGGTTGTGAGCCAGCTCCTTTTATACCCGTATGTCCGGGGGAGTGGCATGCAAATTCCACTCACCAATTCTCACTGGCCTTTTCTCAAAGATCTGAGGTGTTTGGGGCTCTCAAGAGCGACCCCTAGTGTCACTACATCTACACAACGTCTCATTCCCTCCATCAGGGAACGGAGGTTACGACAGTAACCGAGACGTTTTCTATACTACTAGTTTCAAGTATATATTTAGAATAAATGACTGCTTCAAGGAGAGGGACATAGTTTCACTAATAATTTGTTTATTTTGCACAAGGCAATAAATCGTTTTAATTATTTTGGTGTTATTGGACCACTGTATCATGTAAAGATCTATCAGCATACAACAAACTAATAGAATGGATAGTTATTAGATGAGGAGCCTGCGATCAAAATTATAAAGTTACTGTTTAAGCAGGACACTTTTTTCATGTAGTGGTCAATTTTGAGATTTTGATCCATTTTGCTTCCATGTCTTCTTTTACTCTAATGTAAAGTAAACTTCCAAAATACACATTTAGGTGGTGTTTGTTTTAAGCCTACTACCCTCCATCTGTTTGCATCTGTAGATTTCTTCTAAATTAACCAAAACAAGCTAATCTGCATATTTAAACATAACATTTCAGGGGAAAAGACTCTTAATGTAAGTCATTAACTGGGGAAGTTCTGTGGTGATATGCTTTAGTTATTTTGTTTATCCTATTCACCTGCAGTGCCTTGCCAAATGTATGAAAATTAGCGCATTATAATTAGTTAACACCAAATTTGCATATCAATGTGGCGATTGTGATGACGTTATTAGACACAAATTTTACTGTATTCACCTGTAGTGTCTCCATTAAGTACAGTACATCAGCCTGTATGGCCATGATATATTGCCTTAGCTAAACTTTAGCTAACTTATTACATTAGCTAGTAGCTCATGAGTCATGCATTTTAGCAAGACACAAGTTAACTATATTTGGCTTTTGGCTTTTGGCTACTTAGCTGCAAAGTCGAGGCACTGGTAGCTTAGTCTTTGTTCATCACCAATCACCTCCACACAAGCCAAGAAAAACTGGGATATGAGCTGGGAGGGGCTGCTGCTTGCCTGTCTGCCTGTCTGTGTGTCTGATGTGTGCTGCACTGCTGCGCAGAGACGAGGAGGGAGAGAGGGAAGGCATCGGAACTCGACACAGTCTCATCTCCCGACCTGATATTTAGATTTTTTAATCAATAAATATATTTGTTTGACAGGGAAGCTGTGCGCAAACAGGTATATATATATATATATATATATATATATATATATATATATATATATATATATATATATATATACATTTATTAAAAAAAATAAATAAATAAAAGCACCCCAGAAAAAAGGGCACTTTCTCTCGAGGAAGAAAAAGGGCAGGTGCTCAAGCCCCCTTTGATGTCTATGTGTGCACGTGCCTGGCGTTAAGTGACTGTAGAACTTTGTGAAAGTGAACTTTCTGAAAAGAAAAATAACATCAAGCTTTATATAGTAAGTCAAAAGTGATAAAACATCTGACTAAGCTTTCTATCATTTCATTCTGAATTGTAGGGCCTGTGTCCAGATTTGTGTGTAAACACTGATGACAAATGTAAAAGTAGAGATATTATGTCCACACAATAGCAAAAATAAGAGATTTACATTTGAGAATAACTCCACAACAAACAAAAATCCTTTTGTGGAAATAGAAGAACTTTGTGAGTAAATGCAGTACTGTAAACATGTTATTTAATCATTTATTGGTAGAAGTTTAGTTGTATTCTTGAAATAAAAACCAGTAAAGCTAAGATGCTGTAGTTAAGATCAGTTGGCATCACAACAGTACACATTTTCTTTTACTTGTACAAGTTTCTGAGTGTGGGGTTTGATCCAGGAATGAGTAAGTTAATACCAAAAACATGTGTGTCAAATTAAACTCAGCCTGTGCATTTGTGTGTGACACCCCTCTGACTTAGCAGGACCATGAATGTATAGTTTCAGGGGTAATAATTAGAGTTAGGCTGCCTTATGTGTGCGTAACAGAAGTAATTTGATTGTTTTCCAGTATGCTAGCATCCCATTTATTTGTAATGTTCACACTTGAATTTACATGGGATTTTATGACAGCTGTGTATAGTATACTATAAAAATAAAATAAAAAAAACCGTTAAATTTTAACTATTGATTTTTCAAGTGAATACAAAAATCTTTCTGTTCTTTAAAGTAATTATATTTAATTGTTGTCCTGTATTACAGAGGGTAATACTTCTTTAGCCACATATACTGTATACAGTATGCCTTCATGGATCACAGCACCACATGGAGCAATTGATGGACAAAAAGAAAAAAATGTTTTTTTTTTTTTTTTTTTTTTTTTTGTCTTTTACCTTTGCTTGTGTTCTCTAAATTAAAAATAGTCAGAACATTTATGATATAGGTAACATACACAGCAGAGCCTATGCATGTCACGTTATTATTATTCTTAATTATATCTCTGTTATTTGTAATATGACTAGCATTTGCTAGTTTCATTTGGAGATATTTGATTATTCAGCTCTCAGTTTTTACAAACTAAATGTGAAAAGACTTTGTACTTTAGAGACCTATTTTAGTCTATTTGTTAAAGATGTTGCAAATCTGTTTTGTACTGTACTTCTCTTGCTGATGTAAATTTTACACACCATCTTATTAAAGACATGCATGTATCAAATACAGAGCCATGATGAGTAATAAAATACATGTTAACAGAAACATATACCAGAGAAAACCAATGAACAATGTTTTAAAACAGTTTAATAACATTTTGCTTTGAAGAAAAAAAGAGGGGAAAAAAGACAATAAAAACATTTCTAAACACTTTTTTCTTCCTTTTTTTCACAAGTTTGGTTGTCACAATGTTTTTTCAGTGAAAGGAAATCATAAAAGGCCAAGAAACTCATCACACAATCTTGTTTTTTTTAACAGGATCACACAAGACCCCTTCTGGTCTGGTTGTAGGTGTGAACAGGGGGTATGTGCCTAACTTGAAACCCCTCCCACCCCAGGCCTCTGAGTGCTCGTAAGAACTCATTATCGCTTGGAAGCTCTTGTGGAAGGACTTTGATCAGAAAAATGTAAGATTCTTTGTGCTAAAGATACATTTTAAATTTAATGCATTATATTTTATTTAAATAGTGTTTGTTGAAATAAAAATGTTAAACACATTTTATGTTAAACCTTTTTGTTTATCATCTTTAAAGTGTCTATGTTAGTGATGTGCTTGACAACTTAATACATTTTGTTTAATAAACACATTTTCTCCTCTGTTAAAAGTAAAAATGCAAGACAATTTGTGTTAAAGCTACATCTAAAATTAAACACAAAACTTTATTTTTGTTAAATTGTTCATATTTAAATCGGATATGAGTTTTGCTGCATAACAGTAGTCTTTGTTTTAGAAACACATTTTATCTCATTGTTAAAATGTTTGTTCATCATCTTTAAAGTGACAATGTTAGAGATGTGCTTCACAATCTAATACCTATTGTTTAAAAATCAAATTTTCTTCTCTTTTGTTAAAAATAAAAATGTAAGACTATTTGGGTTAAAGCTACATCTAAAATTATGTGAAATGCATTACTGTGTTATAGTAATATAACTCTGTTTGATTACATAACGTTATGTTAGACTTTAATTTTGTTAAACCATTTGTTTGTTATCTTTAAAGTAACTGAGTTTACTGTACAACGTTCAACTTTTTTGTTTGGAAACACATTTTATCCTCTTTGTTAAAAGTAAAAAAATAACAAACTTAAAGGTACAAGTGTTAAAAATACAACTAGAATTGTATAAAATCATTGCTGACGTAACACAAACCTGTTTGCTAAAATACTGTAATGCTAAATGAATATGTGGATTAGTTTGCAGCACATCCTTTCCTTATCATTTTAGAAAGATACTTTCTTATCTTTGATAAATGTAAAAATGTAATACACTTCTGTGTTAAAGACAAAACTAAAATTAAAGTAAATACATTATTGAGTTTTAGTAACAACCCTGCTTGTTAAACTAATTTTAAACTTTATCTAGGATAAACCATTTATTCATTATCTTTAAAAGTGAAAATTTGAATGAGTTTGCTTCACAGCCAATATCCATTGTTTTAGAAACACGTTTTCTCCTCTTTGTGAAAAGTAAAAATGTAAGACTTTTTTGTTAGAGCTATAGCTAAAAATAAACTTAATACATTATTGTGTTTTAGTCAGATAAACCTGTTTGTTAAACTAATGCCAAACATTATCTTTGTTAAACCATTTATTCATCATTTTAAAGCGAATATGTAAGTTGCTTTGTGGCACATCTTGTATGTATTGTTTTAGAAAGACACTCTTATCTTTGTTAAAAGTAAAAAATGTAAGACACTTTTGTGTTAAAGCTACAGCTAAAATTAAATGAAATGCAATGTTGTGTTTTAGTAACATAACCCTGCTTGTTAAGCTAATGTTAAACTTTGTCTTTGTTATCCCATTTTTTCATCTTCTGTATAGACTATGAAAGTGAATTTTGTTGCACATCACATTTTGTTTTAGAAACACATTTTAACCCTCTTAATTTTATCCCAATCAAATAAAAAAACAGCCCTTATCCTCACCCACACCAAAAGCATGAACAGGTTTTAAAAACACTTCCTAAGAGAAATTACACTTTAAAGTTTGGAATCATAAATTTTCCTGTCCCCTGCATCTAAAGTGTGAACAGTTGCCCTCATCCTGTTTAAACAATTACTTTTTTAAAAAACACAAACTTCCTAAACACAGCAAAAGCATTTGGCTGAAAAATTTTCCCATGGGAATGCTGACACCCCTGTTTACACTTACGAAATCGTTCCAGAATATCGCCAGGGTGGGTGTGTCTAACATGAAAATACACAATTTCCTGCAAGAGTTAATTACCACTATCCACTATCACTGTTTGACACACAAACTGTAAGGAAGCCTCTTGTCTACGTTTAATTTTTTTTTTTTTTCAGATATCTCCTGATCTTAAGGCCAGGATAATCATCACCATGAACTGGAACACACCACAGCTGCTTAATATGGTGTGGCAGGATGAATGAGGCACAGGCAAACAATTCTCAAGTGCACGGTCCCACAAGGGCTTTTTTATTATGACAGTAGCAATAGTGAGAGGATGAGACTTAATAGTGCGTGGTGTCTTTGGTGCAGGGGTGGGGTGAGCATGCCACGATGTCTGTGCTCATGAGTCCTGTGTGCGGTGAAACTTTCCCAAAGTCCACGCTGTGATCGGTGCTCATTAGTCACAGGAGCCTGGAATTAAATGAGACAGAGAAGAGGATTAGTGTCATTCTCTGGAGTCGTCACTCACTGTCTTCTTCTTCCTCCGGTGTTTAAATCCTCTCCAGCTGATTGATCGCAGGTGATGCCGATCAGCGTCTGCATTGCAGGATTGATTGGATAATGTGCTCCAATTCCAGGGTGACGCTGAAGCGCACGGGATACTCGCCACATTTCCCATACTGCCTCCACCTTCTGTTCCTGGGGCATGATCAGGCCCCTTCTGATCTGATAGCCCAGGTAGCGTGCCTCCGATACTCCTAGGTGGCACTTCTTTGGGTTGGCGGTGAGTCCAGCTTTCCTCAGTTTGGTCAGCACCCTCCGCAGACGGTCTAGGTGGTCCTCCCACCACTCCGAGTGAATCATTACATCGTCCAGGTAAGACGCTGCGTATGCCTGGTGGGGTCTCAGGAGGATATCCATCATCCGCTGGAAGGTGGCAGGTGCCCATGTAGTCTGAAGGGTAGCACCCGGTACTGCCAGTGGCCACTAGGGGTGCTGAATTCTGTCTTTTCCCTGGATGATGGGGCTAGGGTCACTTGCCAGTATCCTTTGGTAAGATCCAGGGTTGATATATATTGTGCTTGGCCCAGCCGCTCGATGAGCTCGTCCACTCGGGGCATGGGGTATCCGTCAATGCTGGAGACTTAATTCAATTTCCGGAAGTTGTTACAGAAGCGGAAGATCGGGCTGGACCACGGGCCTCTGGACTCTTCGATGACCCCAAGTTGTAGCATCCATTTTATTTCCTCCTCTATAGCCTGTCGGTGAGCCTCCAGCACCCAGTAGGGACGCTGCCATACGATGGTGCCAGGGGGTGTGCGAATTTCGTGATGGATCATGTTGGTCCGCCCGGAGTGACTTGGAAATACATCGCTGAACTGTCTGACCAGGGCTTCCAATTCCTTCTTCTGATAGGCGGAGAGTTGGTTCCCTACATCTACCACTGGGGCTTCTGTCTGGGCAAACCCTGCGACCCGTCTCTCGGGATCTGTCCAGTGTTTGAGGAGGTTAATATGGTAGATCTGCTCCGCTCATCTTCATCCCAACTGCCGCATTCGATATGTTACCGGCCCCACCCATTCCACCATGGTGTAGGGTCCCTGCCATGAGGCCAGGAACTTGGATGTGGCACAGGGAATCAGCACTAGTACCCGGTCTCCGGGGTGAAATTCACGGGCTTGGACAGTCATACGTGCGCTGCTGGGCCTGTTGGGCCTCCGCCAAATGTTCGCACACCAGGGGCATCACTTGTCAATCCTCTCTCTCATTAAATGTAATACTACTTTTTATGTTTTAAAATAATAATAAAAATAATATGCCCCCACACATATTACTTTATCATGTGTTGAAAAACATCTTGGTGATTACAACATTTTATTATTTAATCAATAACTATTTTTGAGTTTGAGTTGAGAGAAAAAAATTCTTATACCATGCATTATTTTGTCACCTCAGTTTTCCACTATTATTAGCATTGCACATCATTAAAGATGTATCATTTTAACTCTTTTAATTACACAGATGGTACAATAGGGAGGGGTGGTGTCGGCTACATCGTGGGAATACCATAACAGCTGACCAAACACATCATACCATATCCTGTACAACAGCCGGAAGGAGGAAGAGGAAGCAAATGTCAAATGTGAGAAACACATGTTATATCATAAATCATAGGGTCATAAATCATATTTTGTCATTCCGTGCATTATTATTTCTTCTTGTGCATATTTGATTTTGCTGGCCATCTTTGAGCTACGGCATCCAAGCTTAGTGGAGCTTGTGTCATGGAGTAACATAGATGACAATGCGTGGTGTGTAGGGAGGAAAACAGGTCCAGCCGGGCTTACCCTAATGACTCCCAAACCCTCTGAACTGACTGAGGGTGGAGTCTCCATTCCCCCACCCTGGGACACTGACATGAGAGTAACTCTGCTCCACTGTTCAGGTAGCTGGGGCGCAGGACCGTATCGATAGGAGACATGAATCACCCAAGAAGACAATTCTACTCGCCGACTTCTTGCTGATTTATAAAAGCCATAACTGCAGTGTAGTCTGTATATAACAGAACTTGATATCCTTGTACTTCTGATTGAAAGGCCTTTGGAGCTAATAGGACTGCCAGCATGATACGTTGTTTGTGTACCAGTCCAGGTGCCAAATGCGTGGTGTCTGCATTCTGTGTGTCCGTGGTGACAAGTTTGCTTGCTTATAATTGTCTTAGCGAGTGTTACATCTTGTCGGTAAAACTTGTCTCTCCTCAAAATAGCTAGCGTGGATTTACAGGTGCATCTCAATAAATTAGAATGTCGTGGCAAAGTTCATTTATTTCAGTAATTCAACTCAAATTGTGAAACTCGTGTATTAAATATATTCAATGCACACAGACTGAAGTAGTTTAAGTCTTTGGTTCTTTTAATTGTGATGATTTTGGCTCACATTTAACAAAAACCCACCAATTCACTATCTCAAAAAATTAGAACATGGTGACATGCCAATCAGCTAATCAACTCAAAACACCTGCAAAGGTTTCCTGAGCCTTCAAAATGGTCTCTCAGTTTGGTTCACTAGGCTACACAATCATGGGGAAGACTGCTGATCTGACAGTTGTCCAGAAGACAATCATTGACACCCTTCACAAGGAGGGTAAGCCACAAACATTCATTGCCAAAGAAGCTGGCTGTTCACAGAGTGCTGTATCCAAGCATGTTAACAGAAAGTTGAGTGGAAGGAAAAAGTGTGGAAGAAAAAGATGCACAACCAACCGAGAGAACCGCAGCCTTATGATTGTCAAGCAAAATCGATTCAAGAATTTGGGTGAACTTCACAAGGAATGGACTGAGGCTGGGGTCAAGGCATCAAGAGCCACCACACAAAGACATGTCAAGGAATTTGGCTACAGTTGTCGTATTCCTCTTGTTAAGCCACTCCTGAACCACAGACAACGTCAGAGGCGTCTTTCCTGGGCTAAGGAGAAGAAGAACTGGACTGTTGCCCAGTGGTCCAAAGTCCTCTTTTCAGATGAGAGCAAGTTTTGTATTTCATTTGGAAACCAAGGTCCTAGAGTCTGGAGGAAGGGTGGAGAAGCTCATAGCCCAAGTTGCTTGAAGTCCAGTGTTAAGTTTCCACAGTCTGTGATGATTTGGGGTGCAATGTCATCTGCTGGTGTTGGTCCATTGTGTTTTTTGAAAACCAAAGTCACTGCACCCGTTTACCAAGAAATTTTGGAGCACTTCATGCTTCCTTCTGCTGACCAGCTTTTTAAAGATGCTGATTTCATTTTCCAGCAGGATTTGGCACCTGCCCACACTGCCAAAAGCACCAAAAGTTGGTTAAATGATGATGGTGTTGGTGTGCTTGACTGGCCAGCAAACTCACCAGACCTGAACCCCATAGAGAATCTATGGGGTATTGTCAAGAGGAAAATGAGAAACAAGAGACCAAAAAATGCAGATGAGCTGAAGGCCACTGTCTAAGAAACCTGGGCTTCCATACCACCTCAGCAGTGCCACAAACTGATCACCTCCATGCCACGCCAAATTGAGGCAGTAATTAAAGCAAAAGGAGCCCCTACCAAGTATTGAGTACATATACAGTAAATGAACATACTTTCCAGAAGGCCAACAAATCACTAAAAATGTTTTTTTTATTGGTCTTATGATGTATTCTAATTTTTTGAGATAGTGAATTGGTGGGTTTTTGTTAAATGTGAGCCAAAATCATCACAATTAAAAGAACCAAAGACTTAAACTACTTCAGTCTGTGTGCATTGAATTTATTTAATACACGAGTTTCACAATTTGAGTTGAATTACTGAAATAAATGAACTTTTCCAGGACATTCTAATTTATTGAGATGCACCTGTAGAACGAAATGTCACTATGAGGCAAAGGTGACCGTAATGCCAAGCATGATGAGGGACCCTTAAGTTGAGCCAGCACTGGAGAGATCTCATCCATAGCAAGCCTAGTGAGGTAACGCTGGCTGCCGCAGCCATCAAACCCAGCTTTCGCTGAAAATGACCCAATTGCAGGGTTCTCCCCAACCTGAACTTCATCAGAATTGACTGAACACATTCTTCAGTCTTGTGACTACACAGATACCGAGTCTAGTTTTATTCCTACAAATGCGACATGCTGAATATGCTCTTCATCTAGTTGATGCTGAGACCCAACTTTTCCAAACGCATAAGTAAGTAACAGATCCCTGTGCATGCATGAATGGGCCTCTGATTGAGATGGCAACAGACAATCGTCAAGGTAATTCAATACGCAGATGCCGCTCAGCTTCGGCGGAGCAAGTGCCACATTGACATATTTAGTGGATGTGCAAGGAGCCAGGGATGACCTGAATGACAGGACCTTGAACTGGAATTCAGTCACCTCAAGAATGGCCTGTGACAAGGGACAGTCTGCACATGCAAGCATTCATCTTTCAGGTTGATTGATATAAACATATGGGAATCTGTCTCTGAGTCACCATCTTGAACTGAGACTTCCTGAGTGTCTGATTTAAGGGTCTCAAGTCCAACATGGGCCACGTTCCACCGCTCTTTTTGGAAATAAGAAAATAACTGCTGTAAAATCCTTCCTGCTCTTTGCCCGTCTGTATGCACTCTATCAGATCTTTGGCAAGGAGAATCTATACCTCTGAGCAAAGAATTGGCACGTTCAGCACCGGCACAGTGGAGGAATGAACGCTGTTGAAGTGTGGCGGCCTCTTTATGAACTATACCAAATATCATGTCTGGATCGTGTTCAGTACCCAGCTGGAGATCCCTGGAAGACCAAGTAGTAGATCAAGGGACACAGCAGTTGAACTGTGTCCACTGGGGTTTTAGTGCTGCTTCCCTTGGGGGGTAATCACACAGAATAACTGGGTTGGTTAAAGCAAAAATTAAAGCAAAAGGCCAAAATGTAAGTCCAAAAATAACATAAAAGTACCATAAAAGCATCATAAACGTTGTACATACAGTTTGTGCATTATATTCCAAGATTTTTGAAGCCATACGGAGGCTTTGTTTGAGAAACAGATCGAAATTGAAAGCAAGTCACTATTCACTGAAAACTTTGCTTTCGTCAATTTTGTATTTGCCTTTTTGCAGGTTTAAATTTAGTGGAATACAATTGGTTCCAAGACATGCCAAAGCAATGCCGTTTGGCATCATTGATGTGAAACCTGGCTCAACAAAACATATTTACGTTACATTTATGTATTTGGTCAACATTTTTATCCAAAACAGCTTGCAGTACATTCAAGCTAGACATTTTATAAGTATGTTCATTCCCTGAAAATCAAACCAATAACCTTTACATATCTAGTGCTCAATCAGTTGAGCTACATGAATGATAAATTTCAGTGTACTTGAATGCGATTGAGAACTGAGGGCTGTGGCAGAGTGCAAGAGCTACAGTATCGCTATCAAATGGCTATTTTATGGCTTCAGAAGAATTAGAATATAACAGACGAATATGGACTACTGTTATTGTACATCTTTGCCATTTTTGGAGCTTGACAGCCTTTGTCCCTTTTCACTTTTGTTGTTCTATAGGTTTGGAGGGCGAATAAACAATGACTTTTGGGTAAACTATTCCATTAAGTGGCAGACTGGACTGATTTTTCACCCCCATGTATTGTTCTTCATGGTTCCATGGTCTCTTGACAGCCGACAAGAAAAGTCCAATGGATACCTGTGAGGTCAACCTCAAAAACATATGGTCGACTGCGTAAAACAAAAGCAAGAGGCGGTTGTTGCTCTTAAGCATTGCTTGTTGTTGGTCAGTGATAGAAAATATGTAAAATAGGAACAGGTTAGGGCAAGGTGACAGGATGTTTTTAGTATGATGGGGACAGTGTTGATAGGTACTACTTAAGATATAAGTCATGAATATGCAATGTGCTTGGTTCTTTGAACTCACATTTATAAAGTAGGAAAGTTGAGTTTCTATATACTGATTAATTCTGCCCCCCCCCAACCTCAAAACAGCTTTCAAAGCTAACTATAAGCACAAACTGTCAAAGTGCTATATGTAGAAAAATGTATCTGCTAAAGTTACAGCTAGAAAATGCAATAAGATAACAATATGTCGTCTAGGTTTGCAAGACAACAAACATTATTTAATATTATTATTCCCCAGTCCCCATTTACCTCTATTCTTCCTATAACTATAATTGTTTAGTATTATTATTATTATTATTATTATTATTATTATTATTGTCATTGTTGCATCATATAACTTGAATTTTGTCAAAGCATGTTTTGAGACAAAGAGAAACAACTCAGATGTGTGAGATGAACTAGATGTTGCTGTTGTCTCAGTAAGCATTAGATCTGTACCCTCAAGTAAGTGATTTATCATTTTCCATTAGGAGTTGTTGTTATATGACTAAACTGTAAAACATTGCTTTACTCAAGCCAAAAATATTTTGTCATTTCTTTATTTTTAAATTATAAATATTATTTACAGTATATACTTATATGTCTGCTCTTTAAAAATATTTGCATTATTTTTATGTTTATTATTATTATTATATTGTTATTAATTACCTTTAAAGGGTTAGTTCACCCCAAAATAAAAATGTTCTCATGATTTACTTACCTTTAAGCAATCCCAGATGTGTCGATCAATTAATGTCTTCTGTAGCAAACCGATAGGTTGGTGTAAGAAACAAACTGTATAAAGCTCGCGCTGCTGACTTCTCGCATGAATGCGCCATTGCACTTATGTCACTGATGCGTCGAGTGCTGGCAGGAAACTATTTTTTTACGTTAATAAAGTTTTAATTATCAATTTATTTTTTACACAAACCTATTGATTTGCTTCAGAAGACATTAATTGATAGACTGGAGTTGTGTGGATTACTTTTATGCTGTCTAAACATGCCTTTTGGACTGTCAAACTGCCAGCAGACTGATGGCATCCATTTACATGCATTGTATGGACAAACTGAGCTGAAATCTGCTAATAAAAATCTTCACTTCGGTTCTGCTGAAGAAGGAAAGTCATACACATCTGGGATGGCTTAAAGGTAAGCAAATCATGAGAGGATTTTAATTTTTGGGTGAACTAACCCTTTATTATTTGTATTAAAAAAAGAAAAATTCATTGGTTATTATTTTTATTGTTTGCCTTTACAAAAATACTTAGTATTATTCAATAGTGAGCAGCTCATAGGGAATGTTTTGTTATAGTCACATCATTGTCTAAAGGTTGTTTTTACACAGTTTGAAATACTTTCCTTGTGGTTAATATTTCATGTTGTTTAAAAATTGTACACCTCTTTCACTGAACAGACACTATCCTTGGCCCAGTAAACCATGCAACCTCTATTCACAATGTATTCCTGAATGAATAATACATTCATTGCGATACACTGAGGTCTCCAGGGCCGAAGGAATTGAGGAAAGTTCAAACAAGGCAAAGTAGGCAAAATAACAGAGTAAAAGCACATTTAAATGAATTCCTGTTCATAATTCACTCAAGCTCCATTGATCCAATCAGAGTGAGTATAATTTCTCTACCTCTGCTAGTGGTGACCTATCTGTCAAGAACTATTCAAGCTACCTGTCATCTGTGATTCCAACTTAAACATAACTCAATTTAAACCAGTTTCTGTTAAAGATACACAACTAATAGCATGTCTTTTGAGTGTTTATAGTCAGTTAGCAATGATTACTGTTATATTATATATATGACAACCAAGAGGCATATTTGCATATGTTTTACATACAAGTCATTGTATACAATTTACAATGGCTTTGAATGTGGCTCATCCAATAGGAATTTAAAATCGTAACTATACCCTCTTGTGGCATAGTGCTTCAATTTACTACATCTAAACAAGACAGAGCAGATACATTTTGTTGATTAGTACTGTACATTGGGTTGCAGTACTCTGATGACTCTCTGAACATATATCTGAAAATCCATTTCCATTCATATGTAATTGAGCATAAATAGAAAACATATTTAAGCTAGAATGTGTCTGATATCTTGTGTTTAATGGTCTTTGTTCAATGGAATGAAGCCCACTATAATGTTGCTGCAGCCTCAAAGACAAAGTCAACCTACAGTTATATCCCAATGATGGGTAGACAAATGCTCGGTCTAATGCCCGGCCTTTCACAGCCATTGGCAAATTACATATTTGTTTAACAATATCATATTACAGAGTCTCATGAGAGGCAATTGGTCAGCACGGTTTTTGAATACACATCACAACTAAGGCAGCCCTTTACAGTGTTTTTGTCCCGACGGCACCCGACCACAGAAAAATAAATAAATAAACATATCCTTTACTTGAAAATACATAGAAAACACTCCTTTATTTTAAAAGTCTAATATTTAAATAAATAATAACATATTTAATTTTCCAACAATGTAGCCTTCATGTTTCTACATTAATTACCCAAGAGCCAGTAATAAAATAGTTATAAAATAGAGAACAGCGTAAACAGTGCTTTAAGTTTTTAAGTCAGCAGCAATTAAACATTAAAAATTGTAATGTAAAAATTTTAAAAGGTAATCTAATGCAAAAATAAATGACTTAAATTATTAGCATAATCTTTATTATGATTATTACATTAATACTGATACAATGCAGTCAGAGTTATGGACACTATAGTAATACCTCTATATACAGTATATCAGCCGCGGCCCATGCATTTTAAGTCTAGGCCTTCAGTGCGATTCATGCCATTAAGAAAACACAGTTTCACAATGAATAAGACACCGTATGCCCATCATACATTACGTGGCAGTCAACTAATAATACCAATTGACATTTTAAAAACACGTCCACGCATGAAAGCCAGAACCAAGGAGGTCTAATACCAAGAAAAAGCTCTCTTATAATATTTGCTATTTAAATTTTGCTTGCAATAAATTTTGTTTCGTCAGGGTACACAGTTACTTTTCAAAACTTGATCCGACACTGAAGGCTCAAGCAGCATAATTTACACTTAGAAAACTCCTGATGTTGCTATAACAATGAAAAAGCACTTACCAATTAGCTTGAAGTGAAAATAATTCCTACTTTCCTGTTTAATTAATCAATTGCACGATCATGCAGAACATCTTAGGTTTTTAAATCCATAAGGATCTCTTTCTCAACAGCAATACCAGCAGTGATGACAGCCGAATCGTCAGCAAGATCTCACGCTCTTCGCTTTCAAATTACGTTCATCACTTAAAGCATGATTGCGTCACTCAAGGCCAGCTAGAAGGCCTGGGCTGGGTCATATCCTAAAGACCACACCCACAAGAACAAATAAATCAATCTGATTGGCTGATTTTAGATGCCTATTCACTGCACTGTTGAGGGATTCTGTGGAAATTCTGAAGGCCTGACGGGGTGAAGCTCAGACTCATGTGCTGCTTCAGCTAAGGAGCATGTCTTCGGGCATGTGGTTTGTGAAACAGTTGTCACACTTTGCTTGTAAGCATCGAGGAATAAATTCTGATTGGATACATTTTTTTTGTTTTTTGCTGTTTGTTTGTAGATTAATTAGAAGTGGAAAGCAATTAAAAATACATAGGCAAAAAGGTCAATGAGAATGAAAGGAAGAAAAATCATATGTTACGCCAGCAGAGAAGGCTTTGCTGGCCCTGAGAAATTGCCACTGCAGTATATATGGATGATGTTTATGCTGATTGCCTGTCATTTTTGGAGCTTCAAAAGAGAAATCGCCATCCATTTGCATTTTAAGGACCTACTGAGCCAAGATATTTTTCTGTTTTTCTTCAAATGTATTCTGGTGAAGAAAGAAAGTCATATACACCTTGGATACCATGAGAGTGAGTAAATAGTGAGAGCATTTTCATTTTTGGGTGAACTATCCCTTTAAGGATATCTTTTCTGTTGTTACATTAGTGGAGTAATACAGACTGATGACCATCTAAAGGCTACGGTACAGTGTAATGGCACGCTAATGTTTACCTGACTGTTTCTCCCATTTGTATGTGTTCATTTGTTGCCATCTTGGCCCTTCAGTAAAATATTTTGTCTCTTGTACACCTGTGTAAATGCTGAATGACAATAAATAGAATCTTGAACTTACAACACTAGCATTCCTGTACTTTGTTTACATAAAGCAGACAGGAATCTGGACAGTTAGCATTAGCATGCAAGCTTGTTTTCATAACTTGTGTAAAGCAAGATAGTGTCGACTCTAATTTATTGAATACTCCAGTATTACTGTTTGACAGTGTCTTATTACATTTATTTTCAAGTAAACCATGTTACATTCCAGGTAATACAGAACTTGGTAGAGTTGGCAAAGTCCAAAGTAAAACACATTTAAAACACATTTACAGTCATTGTAAATACAGCACTATGAGACAATGAATAGAGGGAATAATGAGGCCCTTCTTTATTTAAGAATATACTATTCTATGAATATGTAAAATGACAATAAGCAGAAAAGTGATGTTTACTCAAAGTCTGTTTAACAGTTTTATTTCTCATATCCTCTAAACACTGTTAATAAAGTGATCTAACAGCATACAGCAGAACTAAATCAATAATAACAGTTCCCTGTCTGTCACTCACTCGACGCTGTGTCGATTTAGTGACACTAGGGGTTCGATCTTGAGAGCCCCAATCACCTTTGCTTAAAATAGAAAAGGCCAATGAGAATTGGCGAGTGGAATTTGCATGCCACTCTCCACCCCGGACATACGGGTATAAAAGGAGATGGTGTGCACCATCATGGTGTATCATTCAGATTTTTCTTAGGAGCCAAATGCATGTATTGTGTTCATCCCATCACCTACGCTTATGCTGCTGAATTTACGGTGCATATCAGCGGTCACCCTCGCACAGTCGAGTGTTGTATTGAGTGACGCAGGATGCTCAGACAAAAGAAGATACAACCCAGTTGTTGATACTGAAGAGCCGTCAGGAATAACATTTCATGAAATGTTATTCCCAGACAGCTCATCATAATCCAATGGCGTGTCACTTAGGGTGAGAAAAAACACTAAACCATCTAATGGCCCGTTTCTATTGGCCAGGTATTCACAGGGATGTTCACAGGTGGTGTGCGGCATGCCGTGAATGTCAGCTGGTGAATCCGCTGGCCACCTAAGATCGCCTTTTCACCCAATTTCTTTGGTCGAGGTCCCCTTTGAAAGAATTGGCATGGACCTCATCGGGCCATTAGAACGGACCGCACGTGGGCATCGCTTTGTTTTGGTTCTTGTGGACTATGCAACGCGATATATGGTAGCAGTGCCCCTGCACAACATCTCAGCACATAGTGTTGCGGAGGCACTCTTCAGAATAATCTACCGAGTGGGGAGCCCAAAAGAAATCCTCACTGATCAAGGCACTACATTTATGTCACAAACACTATGCGAACTGTACGAATTTTTCGGTATTAAATCGATTCGCACAAGTGTTTACCACCCACAAACAGATGGGTTGGTGGAACGATTTAATAAAACCCTGAAGAATATAATTTATAAGTTCATACATGAGGATTCTTGGCATAAGTGGCTCGAACCCCTGTTATTTGCAGTTAAAGAGGTCCCACAAGCTTCCACAGTGTTTTCCACATTCAAGCTGGTGTATGGGCGTCGGCCACGTGGTGTGATCGACATCATGCTGGAAGCTTTGGAGGAGGGACAGCAAAAATTAAATTCAGTACGTTCTTGACCTTAGAGCAAAACTCCAAACTTTGGGTTAATGATCACAGGAGAATTTGCTCCAAGCTCAGGAACATCAAAGCCGACTGTATGACAGGGGCACTCAGTTATGGGAATTCGCAGCGGGAGATAAAGTGTTTGTATTACTCCCAACATCGAGCTTCAAATTACTCACCAAGTGTCAAGGCCCTTTGAGGACACACGACGAGTGGGAGATCTCGATTATGAGGTAAAACGAGCAGATAGAGGCAACGCTCATCAAATATAAGCTCAGGCCGGAGGTGAATGTAAAAGCCAATCACGTCACCCCGGTCGCTTGTGGGGACCACCTCTCAACGTTTCAGGTCACAGAGGTTGCCAAGTTGCAGAAAGAATTTGCAGATGTGTTCTCGCCTCTGCCTGGTTGTACAAACCTCATACAGTACTACATCGAAACTACGTCTGGGGTAGTGGTATGTAGCCATCCCTACCAGCTTCCCAAGCACAAGAAAAAAGTAGTTAGGAAAGAATAAGATGCAATGCTTGATATGGGAGTAATAGAAGAATCCCACAGTGATTGGTCCAGCCCAGTTGTTCTAGTCCCTAAGAGCGACGGGTCAGTTCGGTTCTGTGTGGAGTACAGAAAAGTAAATGCGGTGTCTAAATTTGACGCATACCCAATGCCTCATATTGATGGACTGCTCGATCGTTTGGGCACAGCTCACTTTTATTCTATGGTGGATTTGACAAAGGGTTATTGGCAGATCCCCTTAACATCGATGTCCCACGAATAAATGGCCTTCTCCACACTGTTTGGCTTACACCAATTTGTGACACTTCTGTTGGGTTTGTTCAGGGTCCCGGCTACGTTTCAGCACCTTATGGACCGAGTTCTCAGACCACGCGTGGCATATGCAGCATCTGAGGGCTGTTCTGAGGTTGCTGCATTGAGTGGGACTCACAGCAAACCCCAAGAAGTGCGCAATCGGACGGGTGAAGGTTCGATATCTGGGGTTCCACTTGGGTCATGGGTAGGTGCATCCCCAAACTGATAAAACTGCAGCGATTGCAACCTGCCCAAGATCCAAGACCAAAAATGAGGTGAGACAGTTTCTGGGGCTGGCTGGCTATTATAGAAGGTTTATGCCTAATTATTCGGATGTCACCAGCCCGCTGACTGATCTCACTAAAAAGGGAGCTCCAGACCCGGTCCAGTGGATGGAGCAGTGTCAACAGGCAATTACACAGGTGAAGGCCGCACTTTGCGGTGGGCCACTTTTACATGCACCTAATCTCTCTCTTCCATTTGTTTTACAGACGGACACTTCGGACAGGGGGCTGGGGGCGGTGCTCTCGCAGGTGGTGGAGGAGGAGGAGCAACCAGTGCTGTACATTAGTTGCAAGCTATCGCTGAGAAAGACTAAGTACAGCACCATTGAAAAGGAATGTCTGGCCATCAAATGGGCTGTTCTTACCCTCTGATACTATCTGTCGGGGCGGGCTTTCATCCTCTGTTCTGACCATGCACCACTACAATGGCTCCACCGGATGAAGGATACTAATGTGTGGATCACCCATTGGTATCAGGCTTTACAGCCTTTTAAGTTCCAGGTGGTCCATAGACTGGGGTGTGGATGGCTGTTGCTGACTTTCTCTCCAGAAATGGGGGGGGGGGAATGACAGGCCAGATGGCTCCCTGGCCTGAGTCGGGTGGTGGGGGTATGTGGAGTTGGGGGCGTGGTGGAGCGTTCGTCCGGAGAGAGAGAAAGCGGTAAGGGTGCACACCTCTTTCTGATTGCAGTGAGCAATGCGGAGAGCGATATAAGGAGGAACCATGCCAGAGACTGAGAGAGAGTCAAGCTTCAACAGCCAGTCAATGTGTTTATGTGTGGAAGCTGAGAAATTGGTTGAGTTACTTGTTATTAAAACCCTACCTTTTGAGTTGAAGCCCACGTTTTCCCGTTTCCTCCTTTCATCCATCCTTGAACCCTGTTACATACTTCTAAACATAAATAACTAATATTGGCATTATATTCATTCATTTTCTGTTCTAACATAATTTCATGTACAGCTGCTTTGAAATAACGCCTGCTGTGAAAAGCACTATACAAATAAATTTGACTAGACTTGACTAGTTGAAACAACATCACAAAAATAAGGTAAATGCGTAAACTCAAAGAGTTTACAGAAGAGTTATGATTGGACAGCATGTACTTACGTCACCAGATTCTGAGAGCTTTTCCACATTATTCATGAGTAGGGACACTTCCATCCAGTCACAGCGCTGCCTCATGCATGAGTTGGCATTACAGCCACAGCGGAGAATTCAAACTCATGGATGTCACGTAAGGAAAGAGACTTCAACAGTACTCGAGGAACAGACATGAAAGCGGACTTTTACACTAAAAACAGTTGTCAGACCAAAATCTCTCCACAAAATGCACTGCAGTCCATCACCAGACCAGTGCGTGCATTTCTTGGCTGCAGTTGTGCTAGTCGTGCTCCAAAACATGCTGCCTGTGAGGGAGGGCTGTTACAAGCGCTGATTCCATCACTTATTCTCTGTGTATCGGATAATAGACATGATAAGATTGAAATCAAACGTCAGAATGGACAGCGCACAGTCCATAACCGCACCGAAGCGAGCATGTTTGCTGGCCGGCCGCTGTTGCACTTCAAGCATGAAGAAGAGGTGTATTTCATGTGTGTTTGTGGAGGCTGTTTTGTTTAGTCTTCTCACGGTGCATCTGATCATAAACAGGATAACACGACGGCTTGTTCACAAACAGAAGACGATGATGAAAACCGAAAACTCAGTCATGTCAACTCTATTTTTTATCTACTTAACATCAAGGTTCCGGGATTTATGGCCATTGTTTACCGGTGTTATGTCATCATGACAATGGAGTTGAAATACTGGAAACTTTACACAAACAATGTTAGTAAGTGATTTTATCAAGTGTAGAGCAATTTTAGAGTCATGTTAAAACATATCATGCTTAAGTATTGTGGCTATACTTTTAAAAACAGTGTGTATATGTTTTGTGAGTCGGACTAGTTTACTTTCATTGTATGTGCCTTTCTGTATGTGATTTGTTTCTTTAGAAAAAGAGCGATGAGTTGAATTACTTTTTGTGGCAATCAACATTATGCCACACACACTGTCAAAAGAGTTTAACTTGTAAACCCGAAACACTCCTCCTAAAAATAAATATCTACAACCCAATTCAGAAAAAGTTGGGACAGTATGAAAAATACTTTTTTTGTAAAATTATATTCACCCTTTGCTATATTGAAAGCACTACAACTACAGATTAAAGAGCCCATAATTTTATTTTGGGGTTCCTTTAATGTTCAAACAACACATTATTTTTCTCATACTGTACAGTTATTTTCCCCGCTCTTCATACTCTGGCCAAAACGCTCTGATTTACCTCCTGTCTCTTTAAAGCCCCCCTTTCTGAAAAGCCAAGTCTGCTCTGATTGGTCAGCTGGCCTAGTCTGTTGTGATTGGTCAACCACGTAGAGCATGTCGGAAATGCAACGGCCCTTACCATAACCGAGTTTCAGCTTCCGAGTCTTCCTGAGCAGCTGTAAACACTAATGTAAATATGGTAAGAGTGGCATCGGTTTTTGCCGTACCAGTTCGAGCCAGAGTCCGATAATAAATTAAATAATGAAAGTTTGGAAGAACAAGCTGATCGACCACCCTCGCAAGCACAACTTGAGCAGGACGTTTCACAGTGGTAAGTTTTAATTAAGAGAACAGAGGCTTACTCCCAGTTAGTGAGCAAGTTAGCCGTGGACTAACATGGATAGTGGCCATAACATTACAGCTTGTAATTATATAATTATATAAGACTCTTGAGATCAACCATTTTGTTACACAGTTTTAGGTAAAAGCCGGCCCACAGCTGAATATTAAACTCTTACCAAAACAATAACGTTACATAGCAAGTTAGCCGAGCACTACCGTGTATTGCAGACGTAAAATGATCATTCGTAAAAATAAATCCATCTCCAAACTTGATCACTATTCATGATAGTAAGAACGACAAACAATCTGCATAATTCTACACAATTGTAAGTAAAAGTGGGCCTGCAGCTGATTAGCAAATTATTTCAACACAATAACATTAGTTAGCAGGTTAGCAGAGGCCTATAGCTGTGCACTGGGTGTACACCGTAGCTGCAACACAGAACTCGCATTTGAACTCTCGGTAGCAGATAAATTCACAAATAATCAAGCATACTTACAGGTTGTGATCCTGAAGCGCCAGATTGTCCCAACAAAGTGGGAACTGCACCAACCCTCAGGGGTAACCAACTTGAAAATCCAGCATTGGTTATGGTTGTACTCCTGAGGAATAGTGGTAAAAATAAATTGTAACCACTGATACTTCAATTCGTCTGCCTTTGGAAGTCCAAACAAAGAGGTTTTGCTTTCGCAGCAAAGAAAACAGCATCTTCTCGACATGGCAACAACACTAACCCAACTCATCCTGGCCTCTGCTATAACTACGTTAGTTTGAGGGCAGGCCAAAGTAGCCCTTATGTGGGCATTATGCAAATGTGTTACATAGTGACGCAGATACTTTACGGAAGAAATGGCTGGACTACAATCCAGCCATTACGTTTAGTTCTTGAGCAGTGTTGTCTGTGGGAGGGAATAACTCCCTTTTGCATGGACTTTGTGCTTTGTAATTTGCAGACCTTTCACATGCACAAAGAGCTATGTTACACACTAAAGGAAAGGTAAAATCCCAAAAAGCATAATAGGGCCTCTTTAAGACTTATAACAATTTCACAAGTTGAAATAACTTGTCAAATTGTAAAGTGTCTGCGTCACTATGTAACACATTTGCATAATGCCCGCATAAGGGTTACTTTGGCCTGCCCTCAAACTAACATAGTTATAGCAGATGCCAGGATGAGTTGGGTTAGTGTTGTTGCCATGTCAACACTTTGCGAAAGCAAAACCTCTTTGTTTGGACTTCCAAAGGCAGACGAATTGAAGTATCAGTGGATAAAATTTATTTTTACCACTATTCCTCAGGAGTACAACCATAACCAATGCCGGATTTTCAAGTCGGTAACCCCAGAGAGTTGGTGCAGTTCCCACTTTGTTGGGACAATCTGGCGCTTCAGGATCACAACCTGTAAGTATGCTTGATTATTTGTGGATTTATCTGCTACCGAGAGTTCAAATGCGAGTTTTGTGTTGCAGCTACGGTGTACACAGAAATGTTAAACAGGTGAGGCAATCGTGCCATTGTTTATGGGGAGACTCCAAAATAGCATAGTCCTTCAAGAGCAAGGATCATTCGAGACTTATCAGTTTTCCAACAGATGCTTCAGCAAACAATCCAGCACTTTGAGAACAATGTTCCCCAAAGACAAATTGGAAGGATTTTGGGCATCTCACCCTCTACAGAGCACAATATAGTTAAAAGATTCAAGTAATCTGGTCAAATCCCTGTGCGTAAAGGGCAAGATGAAAACCATTTCTGAATGCACGTGATCTCTGATCCCTCAGACATCACTGTCTTAAAAAACAGTGTAACAGCTCACAAACAGAAGGGAAGGAGAAAACAGGGAAGCAGATTTTTCCAGGCTCAGGTAGGACTTTTAATCGGCCACTTCAATGCTCTACAACTTCACAAGCTCGTCAGCTTCACATGCACGTAGACTTAAACTCATTAGCTTCACAAACACGTAGTAACTTAAACACATCAGCTTCACAAACATAACAGATTAAACGTAGCAGCTTCAGGAGCACTGTGGCCTTCCTTGTGCCAGACTCTCTCTCTCTCTCTGCTGGTGGCATGGCTGCTTATATGCCACTCTCCCCATGCTCACTGGAATTAGAGACAGGTGTTACACATAATCTAGCTCAGGTGCAAGCGCCCTTACCGCTTTCTCTCTCTCCGGACGGATGCTTGACCACGCCCCTGCTGCCACAGACGGCATTCATCTGTAATGGATATCATGAACATGGGCTTGGGATAACTTTAGTAAACCTTTGTTAGTCAACACCACTCGCCGCTGCATCCACAGATGCAATTAAGACTTTACCATGCAAAGCAGAAGCCCTACATCAATACTGTCCAGAAGCGCTGCCGACTTCTCTGGTCTCATCTTAGATGGAAAGTAGAACAGTGGAACTGTGTTTTTGTTTTTGTTTTTTGGTCTGAAGAGTCCACATTTCAAAAGGTTTTTGAAAAACAAAGCCGTCGTGTTATCCGGGCCATAGAGAAAAAGGGCTATCCAAGCTGTTATTAGCGTCAGGTCCAAAACCCAGTGTCTGAATGGGCCAGGGGTGTGTCAGTACCCATGGCATGGGTAATACCATGAATGCAGAAAGATATGTAAAAATTTTGGAGCAACATATACTGCCATCCAGCATAATCTTTTCCAGGAACATCCCTGCATTTTCCAGCAGGACAACTTCAAACCACATTATGCCCAGATTTCAAGTGCATGGCTGTGTATAAGCAGAGAGTGTGGGTGCAAGATTGGCCTGCCTGCAGTCCTGACCTGTCTCCAATTGAGAATGTGTGGCGCATTATGAAGCACACCATATGGCAACGAAGACCCCGTAAAATTGTTCAGCTAAACATCTACATAATGGATGATTTGGGGAAAATTCCACTTTCTAAACTTAACAAACTTGTGTCTTCAGTGCCCAAATGCTTAATAAATGTTATTAGAAGAAATGGTTATGTTTCACAGCGGTAAACACTCGACTGTCCCAACTTTTTTGGAGCGTGTTGCAATCATCTGATTTAAAATTACTGTACATTTTCAAAAAAACAATGAAATTCACAAGGTTAAACATCATATAATATGTAGTTGTAGTGCTTTCAATATAGCAAAGGGTGAATATAATTTCCAAATCACTCCTTTTTGTTTTTATTAGCATTTTTCATACTGTCCCAACTTTTTTCAGAATTGGGGTTGTATGAATTTTTGTAAAGCCTTAAAGCAGTGCTGGTTTAGATGGCAATGTCTGCTCTGAGTGCTGTTCTCACTTTATTCTCAAAAGTTTGAACAACATATCCAAATATTTTTACAGATTTGCAAACTGCTCTATTGCCTTAATTATTCACTCTTTTGTCCCATTATTAATATACAGCCCCAAACTCTTTTGTTTTCATCTCCACTCATAATGTGAGGTTCAGCCATCTCTGTTGTGCATTTTTGGAAGTAGCGCTTGACCCCCTTTCATTTTCCCTCTTCTCGCCCACAATACCCACCCAAATATTTACATATTTTCTCATCCATTTCGAGAGTCATTTCTCAGTAGGAAGTGTAGAAAATTGGGGCTTAACTAGGTGGGTTTCGTTACCCTTTAATTAGAGTCCACCGAATATTGTGGGCTTGTTCATAGCTAAAGGTCCCACATGCACCAAATGTTTCTGATTTATTTATTTATTTTGGGGGATTTTGGTTTCACAATAAACTCCCTCTTGTTTTTAAATAATTTTGGACTATTATTGCTTCTATGTCTGTGTTCACAGTAAGGAATGACATAGAATTATTATTATTTGTTATTATTAAATGAATAAACTAATATACATACATATATATATATATATATATATATATATATATATATATATATATATATATATATATATATATATATTACAACTATTGGCCAATTAATCGGTTATCAGCCGTTTTCACTGTATCTGTATCAGATGTTTTAAACTGCGACAAACCAACTTTCACAAAATTCATCAAACATACTGATGTAAGTCACAACCTGGAAGATAATGCCATTAAGAAACTGTCTTTTGTTAACAAATGGGGTCATGACATGTCTTTTTTTAATTATTTTAATATCAGAATCAGAATGAGCTTTATTGCCAAGTATGCTTACACATACAAGGAATTTGTCTTGGTGACAGGAGCTTCCAGTACACAACAATACAAAACAGCAACAAGGCTTTTAAAAAATAATTACCAATTGAATAAAAAAAAGATATATATTTAAAAGAAATAGAATACACAATAGACAATATATATATACAGTTGTGCACAAAAGTTTTCATACCCTGGCAGAAATTGTGAAATTTTGGCATTGATTTTGAAAATATGTCTGATCATGCAAAAAAAATAAAAAAATAAAATAAAGTCTTTTATTTAAGGATAGTGATCATATGAAGCCATTTATTTTCACATAGTTGTTTGGCTCTTTTTTAAATCATAATGATAACAGAAATCACCCAAATAGCCCTGATCAAAAGTTACATACCCTTGAATGTCTGGCCTTGTTACAGACACGTAAGGTGACACACACAGCTTTAAATGGCAATTAAAGGTTAATTTCCCACACATGTGGCTTTTTAAATTGCAATTAGTGTCTGTGTATAAACAGTCAATGAGTTTGTTAGCTCTCATGTGGATGCACTGAGCAGGCTAGATACTGAGCCATGGGGAGCAGAATAGAACTGTCAAAAGACCTGCATAACAAGGTAATGGAACTTTATAAAGATGGAAAACGATATAAAAAGATATCCAAAGCCTTGAAAATGCCAGTCAGTACTGTTCAATCACTTATTAAGAAGTGGAAAATTCAGGGATCTCTTGATACCAAGCCAAGGTCAGGTAGACTAAGAAAGATTTCAGCCACAACTGCCAGAAGAATTATTCGGGATACAAAGAAAAACCCACAGGTAACCTCATGAGAAATACAGGCTGCTCTGGAAAAAGACGGTGTGGTTGTTTCAAGGATCACAATATGACGATACTTGAACAAAAATGAGCTGCATGGTCGAGTTGCCAGAAAGAAGCCTTTACTGCGCCAATGCCACAAAAAAGCCCATTTACAATATGCCCGACAACACCTTGACACGCCTCACAGCTTCTGGCACACTGTAATTTGGAGTGACGAGACCAAAATTGAGCTTTATTGTCACAACCATAAGCGCTATGTTTGGAGAGGGGTCAATAAGGCCTATAGTGAAAAGAATACCATCCCCACTGTGAAGCATGGTGGTGGCTCACTGATGTTTTGGGGGTGTGTGAGCTCTGAAGGCATGGGGAATCTTGTGAAAATTGATGGCAAGATGAATGCAGCATGTTATCAGAAAATACTGGCAGACAATTTGCATTTTTCTGCACGAAAGCTGCGCATGGGATGCTCTTGGACTTTCCAGCACGACAATGACCCTAAGCACAAGGCCAATTTGACCCTCCAGTGGTTACAGCAGAAAAAGGTGAAGGTTCTGGAGTGGCCATCACAGTCTCCTGACCTTAATATCATTGAGCCACTCTGGGGAAATCTCAGATGTGCGGTTCATGCAAGACGACCAAAGACTTTGCATGACCTGGAGGCATTTTGCCAAGATGAATGGGCAACTATACCACCTGCATGAATTTGGGGCCTCATAGACAACTATTACAAAAGACTGCACGCTGTCATTGATGCTAAAGGTGGCAATACACAGTATTAAGAACTAAGGGTATGCAGACTTTTGAACAAGGGTCATTTCATTTTTTTCTTTGTTGCCATGTTTTGTTTTATGATTGTGCCATTCTGTTATAACCTACAGTTGAATATGAATCCCATAAGAAGTAAAAGAAATGTGTTTTGCCTGCTCACTCATGTTTTCTTTAAAAATGGTACATATATTACCAATTCTTCAAGGGTATGCAAACTTTTGAGCACAACTGTGTGTGTGTATATATATATATATATATATATATATATATATATATATATATATATATATATATATATATATATATACTGTGTATATATATACACACATATACATATATACACTATATTGCCAAAAGTATTCGCTCATCTGCCTTTAGACGCATATGAACTTAAGTGACATCTCATTCTTAATCCATAGGGTTTAATATGACATCGGCCCACCCTTTGCAGCTATAACAGCTTCAACTCTTCTGGGAAGGCTTTCCACAAGGTTTAGGAGTGTGTTTATGGGAATTTTTGACCATTCTTCCAGAAGCGCATTTGTGAGGTCAGACACTGATGTTGGACGAGAAGGCCTGGCTCGCAGTCTTTGCTCTAATTCATCCCAAAGGTGCTCTATTGGGTTGAGGTCAGGACTCTGTGCAGGCCAGTCAAGTTCTTCCACACCAAACTCGCTCATCCATGTCTTTATGGACCTTGCTTTGTGCACTGGTGCGCTGTCATGTTGGAACAGGAAGGGGCCATCCCCAAACTGTTCCCACAAAGTTGGGAGCATGGAATTGTCCAAAATCTCATGGTATGCTGAAGCATTCAGAGTTCCTTTCACTGGAACTAAGGGGCCAAGCCCAGCTCCTGAAAAACAACCCCACACCATAATCCCCCCTCCACCAAACTTCACAGCTGGCACAATGCAGTCACACAAGTACCGTTCTCCTGGCAACCGCCAAACCCAGACTCGTCCATCAGATTGCCAGATGGAGAAGCGTGATTCGTCACTCCAGAGAACTCATCTCCACTGCTCTAGAGTCCAGTGGTGGCGTGCTTTACACCACTGCATCCGACGCTTTGCATTGCACTTGGTGATGTATGGCTTGGATGCAGCTGCTCGGCCATGGAAACCCATTCCATGAAGCTCTCTACGCACTGTTCTTGAGCTAATCTGAAGGCCACATGAACTTTGGAGGTCTGTAGCGACTGACTCTGCAGAAAGTTGGCGACCTCTGCGCACTATGCGCCTCAGCATCCGCTGACCCCGCTCTGTCATTTTACGTGGCCTACCACTTCGTGGCTGAGTTGCTGTAATTCCCAATCGCTTCCACTTTGTTATAATACCACTGACAGTTGACTGTGGAATATTTAGTAGCGAGGAAATTTCACGACTGGACTTGTTGCACAGGTGGCATCCTATCTCAGTACCATGCTGGAATTCACTGAGCTCCTGAGAGCGGCCCATTCTTTCACAAATGTTTGTAGAAGAAGTCTGCATGCCTAGGTGCTTCATTTTATACACCTGTGGCCATGGAAGTGATTGGAACACCTGAATTCAATTATTTGGATGGGTGAGCGAATACTTTTGGCAATATAGTGTACATACATACATACATACATATACATACATACACACACACACATACATACACACACACACAGACACATATGTAGTGCAAATCTAAATACAAACCGGTTATATACAGTGCAAGGGAATGTAATGGCAGAAGAGGTTGGATGAGTTGGATAATGTAAAAAGACTAAGGATATGGATCACTCATAATATTAGTAATGTTTTTTGCACATAAAAACAGCAATATATTTGTAAAACATGATAATTTTCCAACCCTCTCTCAGAAACACTCGGTTTTGGTGCTGCTTCTCCTTTAAGAATTGACAGTAAACACCCACTGTTCTGACTGGCTCTCTGCTCTTGACTGACCTGCCATCTCACTGCTGCTGGGCGGGGCTACAGAAAAATTAGGCTTTCATGTGTTATTGTGGAGGTGGTCAGATGGAAATGTCTACCACAGTGTGACATCATTATGTGGAGGAAGTAGAGAACAAGTTGTTTTGGCAGCTTGGTTTTAACAAATGCTCTTTTTGCAGTGAGGATGAAGTTTTGAGTTCTGAAACTTACAGTATGTTTTTATTTTGATGGAAAAATGTAATATGTCATTTATTTTATTAAATTAATGTTCTGTGCTTTAAGAAGTAGCATTGCACCCAGAGACATCACGTGACGCAAATGTCGACATTCACTCAAACTATAGTTAAATTACTTAAAATGTATCGCTATCTTCACTTAATTATGATACTTTGATAACGGAAAACTAATATGATTTCCATCTTTAAAGTTGAATCCTTTACCCAATGTATTTTGCCATTAATGATGGGGACATAAAAATGTACTGCAAAAAAAGGAATGACTTTGTTTTGCAAATTGATATTACGTGATCACTTTAAGATACAATTTCATTTTAACATTCAAGCCAATTGAAATTGAAGTAAATTATATTTGAACCTCCATCAATGCCTTTGCAAGCAAAAAATAAAATCCTCTCACAGGCAAATGATGAAACTTCTTAAGGTAAAATCTATTACAACAGTTGAAGAAAATGACCACAAATGTGTATGTATCAAAGACAGCTGTGTTTTGAGAAGTTCGGCTTCCTTGATGACTGTTTTGTTGAAATCATGAATCACTGTGTGCCTACACAAGGAAACCAATCTGGTTCCTGCATTGTCTTCATCTTGGAGGGATCCTATCTCAATTTTCTTCCTGCCTCTGGCAGAGTAGTTTCCCCGTTCTGACTAATGACACTTTGGATTCCACCAACATTTGAACGAAATGGTAACATTGATCTGAAGTCATAAGATGTGTCCTCGCCAATGGAAAAATGACTTGAAAGTAAACCAGGAAGTTTTTATTTATTTTATTATTTATTTACACAGGAATCATAAGTACTATGGCATCTTTAGAGCAGAGATAGCTTCTAAAATCCAATCAGAAATTTGGTTGCAAATCTAAATCCCATAATAAGTGTCGTCATGTATCACCATTAACAAGCCCTTGGGATCATATCAGCCGTTATTTCAATTTTATGTTTAATTCATATTTAATTCATACATATCAGACATGAATGAACATGTGGTGAGAGCAATGACCTCGTGTAAACAACAGGTCCAGACACAGCTTTACCATCCATATGCAGAGGCAAAAGCCCTCAAGCTGCTGAGCTCTGAGCACTTTCATGTTTACTTGTTATGATGTTAGCTGCACACAAGAAGATGGTGCAGCTCGATTGCATGACATCTTGGGGCAACTTCTGAAATAGACAGTGCTGGGTAAGTGACTCAAAAAAGCAATCCACAACAGTTTAGTAATTTCTCATCTAAAATTGTGTGTAGACTCTATGATCAGAATTTCTGAAGTTACCCAATCAGGGGGTTTGGAATTGCTTAAATCTCTTTACTTAAATGTTATTTTTCAGTCATTAAATAACCCAAACCAGTAATCATGGAGTGTGCCTCCTTTGACTTAGTTTTATATCTGGCCACACACTGACCTGTTCAAGTATGAACAAGAGAACATTTAATCTCAGATCAGAAAAAATCTGCGCACTCCAGCTCGGTTATAAATGAACATGTCTACATCTAGATTTCTATTTTCACTCCAAATGGATTGAGGCTTGCTTAAATCACATCAGAGGCACATGTATGATAAACTGGAGACCTACCCCAATTAACTTCAACACCCCAATGACACTGCTCAAAAGCACATATCAAAACGGAGCTATCAAGCACACTATTTTTGTTCTCTCCATCAAAGCTTGTCTGTTAATACTGTGGTCTAATTACCCCAGTTCCCACAGACTGACAAAACCAATAATCCCTCCCCACCCCCCAAAAAAATATTTCACTAAACAATACGGAGCTGAGACACAGCAATGCAATGCAACTTTCCGCAGAATGAATAGTGTACCAAATCACTCAGTTTGAGTGATTAATGTGTTTATTTTGCATGAAATGCACAAAACAAATATTTCTGGTGTTGCAAAATACAAGGTAGCAATTTAAAATAGATCATGAACCTGGTTATTTGACAGAAGTGAATTAATGGCGATGAAAAACATGCCGACAGCTTATAGTAGTTTAGCTAACTGAATCAGTGAATTTGCCCCATATTATTTTAATTCAACAGGCAAATTCATCACACATTTATTTTTAGAATGGTTAAATGTGTTTATAATGCCATTTAATATTTAAGAGATCATTAAAAAAGTGGATGAGCATTTATTTTGGTAGAATTAACTATTTTTTTAGAATGTATAAATGTTTGAATGGACATAATCTCTCTCCCCTTATTTATTTATTTTTTGTTAATTTGAAAACTGAAAATAAATTAAATGAAAATAAATTAAAAAAACTGCACAGTGGGGGTTACTCAGCAACAATCATTTTAATTAATGTTTTTATTTTTTATTTTTAAGTGTTTGTATAATGACTATTCAAATGTCAATTGTGGCATGCAAGGCATAATCATGCTTTCCATTTAAAACAGTGAATAGATAAATAAAAACAATAAACATAAATTGTCTGCAAAGTGTGATTAGGAAATCCTACATATTTGCCATCCATGTGCACTGCACAGCACTCAAAATCCGTTTGGTTTTAAAAAATAATTAATTAATTAATTTAATTTTACCGGAGTTACATAAGTATGCATAAGCCAATTGTACTGTAACAGTTTTAGTCTGCTGTTAACTGTCTGTGTTTGGGCCTTTGCACATTATTGCTCCCATTTTTCCTCATCTATCTTCAATCCGAGGTCTTGTTCTCACATGGCTAATCTGGATGTAGATGACTCCTGAGAACCTAATAATAACATGTTGTATATACAAGAAATGTGTCCTCCACCTTGGCTTGGTTTAGATATACATTTCTCCAGATTAGTTAGTTCTGGCTCAGCAAGTCCTTGTCCCCGGGCAGTACGTATAACATTCTTAATTTGTAAATATTTATAATAATGTTTTTTTAGGGATTTTGAAATTGTCAGTAATATCAGCAAATGACATTAGAACACCATCTTTGTATAGGTCTTTAACTTTCCACACACCGTTCTCAGCCCAGAGTCGAAAGCCTAAATCCTTTCGACCAGGTATAAAATTATCATTCCCCCATAATGGGCTAAATACAGATAAAGACTCTTTTTCCTTTAGATTAATTCGTACTTTCCCCCAGACATTTATCATGTTCAGTACTATTGGATTAAATGACATTGCACTCAAATTTTTCAGTAAAAATTTTGTATTGGCTGAATAAAGATATAAGTTAAAAGGAATCTTAGATTTCACAAATTAATTTTCTATTTCTAGCCATTTAGGAGGAGCACTTGCCAAAAAAAAATGAAACATTATCACCCTTAACTGGGATGCTCAATAGCATGATTGAATATTTGGGAGTTTCAATCCTCCCCTATCATATGGTAGGTAAAGCAAAGATGTCCGGACTCTTGGATGTTTATTATTCCAAATAAACTTGATAAACATTCTTCATAAGTTGGTGAAGAATGATGTAGTGGGGGCAAAGGGATATTTTGGAAATGATATAGTAATTTGGGTAGTATATTCATCTTCAGTATATTAATTCGACCAATTAATGAAATTGGTAAACTTGATCATCTATCTACAGACTTAGTAATTTAATTTATTAGGGCATTGTAGTTCAATGCAGTTGTTTTTTCTATATCTGACATAATCTGAAGTCCTAAGTATGTAAATTAATCTGTAACATTAAGACTGGAAGTTAAGTATGATAATTTTGACTTTTCTTCTTGATTAATAAATAAAATAGAGGATTTAGATGAGTTTATCTTATAGCCAGAACATTTCCGGAACCTTTTAATAAGATTGAGTAAAGCTAGAATAGATTGGCTGAGTTCAGTAAGAAATAATAAAACATCATCTGCATATAGGGATATATAGTGTGTTATTGAGCCGATCTTAATTCCACTTATGTTGCTTTCAGCTCGTACTGCAATAGCAAGTGGTTCGATTACCAAGAGAAACAGAAGTGGTGACAGAGGACATCCCTGCCGGGTGCCACTATTTACTTTGAAAGGCCTAGAAATTATTCCATTGGTCAGAACCTCTGCCGTAGGGTGTGTATACAATAACTTAATCCATGATCAAAATACTTCCCCAAAACCAAACCTTTGTAGAACCTCCCAGAGATAAGGCCACTCTACCCTATCAAAGGCCTTCTCTGCATCTAAAGATAAAATTGCTGTGTCTGTAAAACCCTTTTTATAATGTAAAATATGAAACAACATCCGGACATTGTGAAATCCCTGGCGGCCTTTCACAAATCCATTCTGATCACGGTCCACTATATTTGGTAAGACATTTTCTAGTCTTTTTGCCAATATCTTACTAAGTATCTTTGTATCAGAGTTTAGTAATGAAATTGGACGATAGGATTCACACTTTGTTTTTAATTTGTTGGGTTTAATAAGGAGCATAATCAGTGCACTTCTTAAAGATGGTGGGAGTGCACCTTGTTGGTATGACTCTTTAAACATATTTAAGATAGGAGAGGCTAATTTTTTCTTAAACTTCTTATAGAAGTCAATAGGAATTCCATCTGGTCCAGGAGTTCGGCCCGCTCTCAAATTTTCAATAGCACTTAAAACTTCCTCTTCTGATAGATCTGCTTCAAGATTGTCTTTTACTTCATTAGAGATCTTAGGAATTTTAACCTCTTTTAAAAAAGTTTCTTCTTGTTTCCTATCTTCTGTTCATTCTGAGCTGTATAAAGAACTAAAAAATTATTTTAACACATAATTTATTTTGACATGATCCGTCGTAATATCTCTCCCATCTTCCTGAATAGAATTAATAGCACTTTCTGACTGCAACTGACTGTTTGATTCTCCATGCTAAAAGTTTCCCTGGCTTTTCTCCTTGATCATAATAGCAGTTTCAGTTTCATCATACTCCTTGCCACTCTAGAGGCAGACATCTCTTCATACTGGGCTCTAAGAAATAAAATGTTCTGATTAATTTTTGTATCATTAATTTGGTTTTGAAATTGTCTTTTTTCCAGGTCTTTCAATTTAGAATCCAGAAGATTTAACTTTTGATTACGTAATTTTGATTTTGTTTTAGTGAAACTAATTATTTGACCTCTAATAAAGGCTTTAAATGCTTCCCACCTAATACTAGCTGATGTTTCTGAAGTATTTATATCGAAATATAGGTCAATCTGTTGTTCAATATATTCAATAAATTTTGCATTGCCCAACCACTTTGGATGTAATCTTCAGTTTGGTGGGTCACTTCTTAAATTAGCATCCACATATATCAGAGATATAGAAGCATGATCTGATAGTACCATACTATCATACCAACAGTCCTGAATTTTTGACAGGAGAGGTGCTGATATAAGAAAATAGTCAATTCTTGAGTGAGTTTTTTGCGTACTTGAGTAACATGAGAATTGAATATCTGTGGGCCTTTGGTTTCTCCATATATCAATTAAATTGAGGTCATTTATAAAATTATTCAATACTTTTCTTGTTTGATTGTGTGACCTATCTACTCCAGAAGATCGATCTTTACCCAGATCTAGGGTGCAATTAAAGTCACCTCCCATTATATAGTGATCATGTTGTGAGGAAATAGTTAAGAATAGGTTAGTAAAGAATGCAGCATTATCTGTATTGGGACCATATGCGTTAATCAAGTTCAGTGTTTCTGACAAAAGGGTTCCTTTTACAATTACATATCTTCCCATAGTATCACATTTTACCTCAGGCATCTGAAATGGTATAGATTTATGAATCAAGATAATTACCCCTCTTGCTTGACTACTATAAGATGCAGAAAAAACTTGTCCAGGCCATCTCTTTCTAACCCTTATTATATCTTCAGATCTTAGATGTGTTTCTTGAAGGAACACAATCTTGCACTGCAATTGTTTGAGTCGGAGCATGACCTGCTTGAGTTTTGTAATACTGTTAAGCCCCCTACAGTTCCAGGATGTTATTTTAAGCTTTACTTCTCTAGACATTATTATTAGTTATATGCAATGTACCATTTTTCTCTATTCAACACTTGCACGTCTCCAAAATACAACAGAATAGACATCTTCGCGAACTTATAGACCAAAAATAAAAAGCAGCCCCTAGTTAAAGAACAATTATACATAAAAAACAAACTTCCCAGGTCTCTTCGACCACCCTTATTCCCTGAATTTAACTTCACTAGGAACAACATGGGTCCACCGACTCACTCCCCGAGGAACCGTTCTTGTTATGTCAAAATCTCGCCATCACTTCCATACTTAAGCTCTTTAGAATTTAGCAAACTATTTACACTGATATGCGAAAAAAAGGGAGGATTAAAAATTTAAATTTCCCCACACATCATTTTAGATTAAGTCTAAAAAAAAATAAAAAGTAAATATTCATTTATAAGGTGAGCATACTTTGTCTAACTGATTTTAATCCTTCGTTTGCACTTTTTCTGACGTCATACCATGCCCATGCAAAACAATGTCCAGCAAAAAAATAAAAAAAATTAAAAAAATAATATATATATATATATATATATATATATATATATATATATATATATATATATATACATACACATACATAGAATAATAATAATAATAAATAAAATTATCAAAACAAGTGTATAGTGTGGGCATTCTCAAAGTCTAAAGTCTTTTGCATTATATTTTCAATCCAGTTCGTTACATCAGTGACTCACCACATTTCAATTTGATTCTACTCTTATGGATTGTCCAAAAAGGCTTCAACTTCACCAGGGTTTTCAAAAGTATATGAAGTTCCTTTGAAAGACACCTGTAGCCGTGAGGGGAAGATGAATCTGTAACCCAGACTTTTTGCTCTAAGCTTTTTCTTGACCTCGTTGTAGTGCTGGCGTTTCTTGCTGACCTCGGCTAAAAAATCAGGAAAGTGCATCACTCGCTTGCCTTTGTACAGAACTTCTCTTTTTTCTCTGGCCGCATTCAATACTCGGACTTTGTCTTTGTAATTGAGGAACTTCATTATTAATGCCCTCGGTGGTGCTTTGTCGTCTGATCTAACATTTAAGATTCTGTGAGCTCGTTCGATGATCAGCGGCAAGCGAAGCGGTTCCATCCCCAGCGCTTCAGGAAGCCATTTTTCCAGAAAACCACACGCGTCTCTGCCTTCAGCATTCTCCGGCAGCCCCACCAACCTTACGTTGGAACGCCGACTGCGATTCTCCAGATCTTCTGTTTAAGCAGACAGCGACATTATTTTGTCTTCCAACATTTTAGCTGTAGATTGCAGTTTGTTAACTGTGTCCTCGGTCTGAGATATTCTCTCCTCTGCTTCTGTCAGTCTGACGGAGCAGTCACCTATTTGATTCTTAACGTCCGTCAACATAGTTAACTCCGATTCGAATTTTGCAGAAAAATCAAACTTTAATGAGACAATTGCCTGAAGGATATTATCCAAATTTGCTGGTTTACTTTACTTCGATGTCTCTGCGTCTGAAGATTTGGCCTCCGAACTTTGGGTGACACCCACTAACTTCACCTCCTCATGGTCTTCGGAGCCGGAGAGCCCTTCATCCCAATCTGATTTAGGCGCTTTTCCTGCTTTATTTTTTTGACAATTTAGGTGCCATGTTTGTTAGGAATATATTAAATATCAGTGAAGATGTTCTATTAGTAATGCAAGAGCAATTATTAATGAAATTAGATGGAACTGGAAGCAACGCAAGATAACGCTACCGCTTATCTCGACGCCATCACCGGAAGTCTCTTATTATTATTATTTTATTATCTATCTTGTTGTTGTATTGTTTGTGCACTGGAAGCTTCTGTCACTAAGAAAAACTCCTTGTAAAAAAAAAATTCCTTGTTGGAAATAAAGCTCATTCTGAGTCTGATTCTGAAAAGCCATTTTTAAGTTGTGTTGCTGTTTTATAGTAACACAATTACTGAAAAAAATCTGATTATGACAGTTAATCGTTTAAAACATGGTAGTTGTAAAAATACTTCAATATAAAAAACGTCCTGGTTACTTGCATAACCTCCATTCCCTGATGGAGGGAATGAGACATTGTGTCGATGTAATGACACTAGGGGTCACTCTTGGGAACCCGAAACACCTCTGGTCTTTGAAAAAAGGCCAATGAAAATTGGCGAGTGGTATTTGCATACCACTCCCTGAACATATGGGTATAAA
The DNA here is from genome assembly GCF_019703515.2 of Myxocyprinus asiaticus. Taxonomy (NCBI): domain Eukaryota; kingdom Metazoa; phylum Chordata; class Actinopteri; order Cypriniformes; family Catostomidae; genus Myxocyprinus; species Myxocyprinus asiaticus. The sequence goes on from NC_059351.1 coordinate 23,914,934, forward strand.
AGGAGCTGGAATGCAACCACTCATTCAGGTTTTGTGCTGAAGAGCTGAGACAAGATCTCGCCATTTCAGCGGGTTGTCCAGCATTGTGGCAGGAGGGACACAACATCTCGTTCCCTCCATCAGGGAACGGAGGTTACGCAAGTAACCAGGACGTTCCCTATCTGTCACTCACTCGACGTTGTGTCGATGTAGTGACACTAGGGGTCACTCTTGGGAGCCCGAAACACCTCTGGTCTTTGAAAAAAGGCCAATGAAAATTGGCGAGTGGTATTTGCATACCACTCCACCGAACATACGGGTATAAAAGGAGCTGGTATGCAAACACTCATTCAGGTTTTGTGCTGAGGAGCCGAGACAAGGTCCCTGCCATTTCAGCGAGTAGTCCAGCATTGTGGCAGGAGGGACACCATGTCTCGTTCCCTCCATCAGGGAATGGAGGTTACGCAAGTAACCAGGACATTCCCTGTCTGTCACTCACTCGACGTTGTGTCGATGTAGTGACACTAGGGGTCCCTATACGAAACACCACAACTGGCTGAACTGTGTTACGTGAACTGGCGGAGTGTGATGGGCAGACCACTGTGTGCCTCGTAGCCAGCGCACCAGGCCGACACGTAACCTCGCCAACGCTGTTATGATTGTCAAACGGCCCTTTGGGGACAAGTTGACTGCCCTAAAGATAGAGACAGGCTAGCCCAGTCATGGCCTCTTATCCTCTCTTTTTTTCTCTCCCCAAAAAAAGAGTGAAATTTGTTAACCGACTTGGGCCACCAGGTCAACGTCAGGGGGTGTCACTCCCAAGGGGAAAACACCGCGGAGACCACACCCCACCCGGGGGGGGGGGGTATTTTGAGTGGAAATATGTCACATGGTCTTGCCGAGCTTTGTCGGAAGTATGTCATGTGGAGAAGTCCCATGGTAGGTCCTACCCTATGGGGGAGGAGTTTCTACAAACATGGTGACTGGGGCAGAAGGAAGACGCAGTTTACCAACAGGGAAACTAATTAGCAGAAGATATGCGTTGCATGGGGTTACCTATGGGGAACCAACACATGCGGAGCACCTACCCCAGTACAGGGCTTAGTTAGCACATGTACTGTGCCGGCAGCGAGTTTCTCCACAAACTCGTCTGCCACAGGGCTCGGAGGAAGTCATCCAGGGAACACAGTTTGTGAACACTACTGGGAGTCAACAGCGCACGTCTTCAGCTCAGAGGAGGTGATGCGCAAGCGATACACCCAGCCAGCTGTCCCGGACTTACCTGCTTGTGCCTACCACTACACGGGATGAAACCGGTTCCACCCGGAGATTGTAGAACCTTGCAAAGGTGTTGGGTGTTGCCCAGCCCGCTGCTCTGCAAATGTCTGTTAGAGAAGCGCTGACATGAGCTCCACTGGTTAAACCCAGGAGGCCGCCACACTCCTGGTAGAATGGGCTCGTAGCCCTGCCGGGGGCGGCACGTCTTGAGTGTAATATGCCATTGCTATGGTGTCAGTGAGCCAGTGGGCGATCCTCTGCTTGGAGACAGTGCTTCCTTTTCACTGTCCACCAAAGCAGACAAAGAGCTGCTCAGAGACTCTAAAGCTCTGTGTGCGATCCAAATAGATGCGTAAAGCCCGCACCGGACATAGCAACGTCAGGGCTGGGTCTGCCTCCTCCTGGGGCAGTGCTTGCAGGTTCACCACCTGATCCCTAAAGGGGGTCATGGGAACCTTGGACACATAGCCCGGTCGGGGTCTCAGGATCACGTGAGAGTAGCCCGGACCGAACTCTAGGCACGTTTCGCTGACAGAGAACGCTTGCAGGTCTCCTACCCTCTTGATGGAAGTGAGCGCAGTCAGGAGGGCAGTGTTCAAAGAGAGTGCCTTAAGCTCAGCTGACTGCAGTCATCCACTGTGTCATGGTGTGCCGCTATAGCGGCTACATACGCCTTCAAGGTGGAGGGGGACAGCCGCCCTTCCAACCGCTCCTGCAGGAAGGAAAACACCGATCTGACTGTGCATATCTGGGGGTCTTCGCATTGGGAAGAACACCGCTTAGCGAACAGACGCCACTTCAAGGCATACAGGCACCACGAAGAGGGGGCCCTAGCCTGAGTGATTGTCTCAGGGGCACTTTGAAGCCTTTCGCGGGTCTTGTTGCCGGTCGTGAGACGGGTGGCATCTGCTTTCTGCGGTGGGCTCCACGCAGGGGCGGGCTGCGGCGGAGCCTGTGCAGTCACCGCAGGGGGACGCCTTAGGCGATGAGCAGACGGAGTGCGGGATCTTGAGCCGCGCCGGGGCAGGATGTGCCGGATAGCCTCCGTCTGCTGTTTCACCGCCGAGAACTGCTGGACAAAGTCCTCGATGGTGTCGCCGAACAGGCCAACCTGGGAAATGTGGGCGCCAAGGAACCGTGCCTTGTTGACCTCTCCCATCTCGACCAGGTTGAGCCAAAGGTGGCGCTCCTGGACTACCAAGGTGGACATCGCCCGCCTGAGAGACCGCGCCATGACCTTCGTCGCCCGGAGAGCGAGATCATTCGCCGAGCGCAGCTCCTGCATCAATCCTGGGGCGGAACTACCCTCGTGCAGTTCCTTTAACGCCTTGGCTTGGTGGACTTGCAGGAGAGCCATGGCGTGCAGGGCAGACCTACAGGCCTTGGACGGGAGCTTTGGGCACCCACGCCAGGTGGCGGCGCTCTGCGGGCATAGGTGCACCGCGAGCGCCTTATCCACCGGGAGGATCGCCAAATAGCCCTTGGCTGCCCCACCATCGAGGGTAGTGAGGGCGGGGGAGTTGATAAAAAATAATACTGCTTGTCACGCTACCTGCAGAGAGGTGTAAATCCATCTTCAGAGGCAATGGAGGTGGACTAAATTGCACCATGATTCACACATTACAAGCAGCATGGGAAAAAGCCTGAAAAACAAAAGTACATTGATACTTTTTTGTCTTGACTCTATTTATAATTGATTCTAATATAACAACTATTTAGAAAGCTTTTCCAACATTAATTTGCCAATGAACTGAGTTTCAAGAACCCAGAAAGCTATTCCATATCACAAATGTTTTTGCTTTCAATATGCACGCTTATTGAAAATTAATGGGAAAAGGACCATGTGGAATTACTTGAAAAGAGCAGTAATTTTAAGAAGAAAAGACAATAAAAGAAAGTAAAGAAAGGCACTTACATTTTGGAATATTACATAGTAAATCCAAGACATTTATATGTCCCTTTTGAATAATACAGTTTTTATATAGAATATAGTTTTGTGTTATGAACAAGTTCAAAGCCTTATAAGGCTTAACAACAAGATATCCCTATATTACAAAATATTAATAGTATAAACATAAAAGTAACAAAAATTGTTCTGTCTGGATATAAAGATTTTTATCATATAATAAGCATGACATTTACAAATGTACAGTAGTTTACAATTTATAAAATATATCAGTATATCTTTTGGATTACAGTAATATTTTTTTTTACAAATAAAAAAAATATATATATATATATATATATATATATATATATATATATATATATATAGTAAAAATGAAGCATTAGTTAAATTTGGTAAATTTCATGAAAATAATGCAGCAAAGCAAAAATATTTCTGTAAACTATATTTTAGGTTCTAATAACAGGATTTTATTGTTTATTAAATTTTATTTATAATTTTTTTTAAAAATCACATGGCCGTTTTCATTGATAGAATGCATGACAAAAGTGTAAAGCCTATACTGTATAATGCCTTGTTAAAAAAAAAAAAAAAAAAAAAAAAAAAACTTTCACCCTATATGACATATACTCTTCATGACATGGATTGGTGAGCAATACAACTAATAACGTAATCTAATGCATCACTATGTGCATAATAAGGTATTGAATACCTTTATAATTATACAGACTATAGAAATTCTTCCTCGTATACTGTTATTGAAAACTCAATCTTGGCCATAAAGTCACCTTTCTTTCACTTTGCTGGTGGGAGAGAGATAGTAGGAGGTCTTCATTGGTAACACGCTCATGAGCTGACGGGAGTTGTGAACCTGGGTTCAGGAGGCAGATGGTTGCAAAAGCAGTGGGTGTGAATTAAGGAGGTGTGATTGAATCGAGAACGCTATCTTTTGACAAGCTCCTCCCACTTCAGCATCTCATGTTTATGGATATTGCATCAGCAACAGTGATATCATTGCTTTGATTGACCCAACCTGTGTCATTAAAGCAGAAATGGTCTACAAGGTTTGGAAGGTGTGACTTAGAAATGAAAAATCAAAGTCTGAAGGTGGCACAAATGTTGACAATACAATACAGCACAGCATTTAATGAATATTGATTGTTGGGCCAGGAGGAAACTAGTTTCAATCTCAGAGTGTTCATGCAGACTCAGTCATCATTCACTTTTAATTTATAATGAAAAAAATGCAATGATAGTGAATGTTGACAGAAGCTAATATTCTGCATAAAATGTCTAAAAAAATAAATAAATACAAATCTCTTCATGCAGGGATGACCACCTGTTAAGTTTACAGTTCTCAAAGACAGGAAAAAAGGCAACAAAAAATGTCAGCAGAATTCAAGAACCCAGAAAACAAAACTCTTTTGGGAAAAACAATAACCAGAAGGTTATCTAATGCATGTTTTGTTTATAGAAGATGTGTTAAAAAGCCTTTGCTGTCAAAGATAGAATGACGTTTTTGGCAGATTATGGAAAGTAAGATTCAGAGTGGTTCAGCAGAGTTGTGTGGAGTGATGAATCATGGTTTGAGCTGCATGGTGATGCTCCAGAGTGGTGTCTTCAAAGATCTGGTGAGAAATACAATAGTGAATGCATCTCTACCACAGTGAAGCACAGAGGAAGAGTTGTCATGGTGTGGGGAGCCTTTTCAGCTGCCGGTACTGGTGAGCTACTTCACTGTGAAATGTCAATTAATGCTTTGGACTACAGGAGAATACTGCAGAAAGGCTTGTTTCCCACAATTGAAATGTTTTCTAAAGAGGAATGATCAGATGTTATTTTTCAACAAGACAATGCTCCTGACCACACTGCAAAGACCACCAAGAAGTGGCTTGAGAACAAGTCCATCAGGCTCATGTTTTGGCCTGGTCAGAGTCCAGATTTGAACCCTATAAGAGAATATTTGGTCTGATAAACTGTTTTAAGCCATTAACATTGAGTGGAACAACACTGACTCTTCTTTCTGTAAAAAGCTGTCCGCATGTTCACCCACAAGGTTTAAACATTTGAAGAAATGTATCCCATACTAAGTTACTTTATCTGTTTGTTCAATTCTCGCTAATTTCCTGATCAATGATTTGTGGTTAAGACCATTAAAAGCTTAGTGTTTTCCAATTTTATTTATTTATTTATTAATTTTTGCTCAGGAGTGTATATATGTAAGTATTATACAATGTATATCAACTATGTCATTATACTGTGATATAATGCAATATAATATTTTTTTCCCATGTAATGATAATGATATATATATATATATATATATATATATATATATATATATATATATAATTTCACTATAGTTACATGAAATATAATATTATTATATTATATTGCATTATATCATAGTATAATGACATAGTTGATATACATTGTATAATACTGATATTTAGTTACAGAATATTATTTACACATAATGACAGTGGGCCTATTTGTAGTATTGCCTTTAATTTAGCTGATTTTCCTTAAAATAAATATTAAATTTTATTACATTGCAGTAATGCTAATCTATTGAGACTCATTATTGTGAATATTAATAATTGCAAAACCTCAAAAGTAACATATTCAGACATTTAACAGTAATTTGAAGAGAAAGAGTCTTTAATTTGTCATGTTTATTTTCATTTGTCAAACTTAATGGTAACAAAAATTACCATTATTATTATTATTAAAAGTAGTAGTGTAGTAGTATTAGCAGTAGTAGTAGCTGTAGTAGTATTTGCAATATTCAACCATATTCTGCTTTTCAAATTTACCCAATCCTAAAAGTAATTGAAAAGTGATTTTTGGTTGTATACTTCCTGTCACTCTTCCTCTCTAAGCATGCAGTTCTTAGCCAGAATAAGCTGCAATGTGAACCAGACTTCATGATTATGGTCAAATGTCTGTCTTCATTAAACTAGGTGTATAAAAGTCAAATGGAAAGAAATGCAACCCACTTAAACTCGATTTGATGTCAACAGCTGGGTTTCCAAGCATTATACTCAAGAATTACACAGTTCTCATTGTCAGGAAGTCACTGAAATATCACAGACTCATGCATGATGAATCTGCTGTTCTTCCACTGCACATTAAATGACAGTAAAACAAGCTGGGGAACACAGGGAATCGTTGATGAGCAGGTGCTCGATGACTTGATCTAACAGCTTCGCACTAGGTTCGCTCTGTGGGTGTTAGCTGGTGAATCACTGTCAACACAAGAGGTCTTAACACTTTGATTTGTTGGGAATCTGTGCTGCAAATTTCAGAATTCATCTTGGAGTTTTGGAGTTTGGTTCATTGCTAATGATGTTTTTTTGTTGTTGTTTAAAACCCTATAGAGAAAATGGCTGTAAAAAATACTTTCAGAACTCAGGGCCACGTAAATTGGGTGTTCAGTTTTGCGCTATATAGAAGCTAATAAAGAGTGTCAACATGTATTGGAGAAAACATCTGTCAGTTCTGAATGCAACTGTAAGTGTCCTCTTCGGCAAAGTGATTTCAGGTCAGATTAACAGATATTCTTATCACACGCTATAGGAACATATATACGGTAAAGAATGACAGGCTTATTAGAATTGATACCAAGCCCCATTTTATTGCCCCTCTTCATGCAGGTTTGAATTGTAATCTTGTCTTCCTCATTAGGGTGTGTTTTTACCCATCGTAAACATATGTAAGTTAATAAATGTGTCCCATTTGTTCGGCTAACGGCTTTCAATACAATCTCGTCCATGCAACACTTTGTTGGACATTTCCCTTTGGCTAAACTATATTTTGATTATTTATTTGTCAGTTACTTTAGTTTTTTGCTTAGGAACATTATGTGTCCACATATATACCAAATATGTTACATAAGGTAAAATTGTTCTCTTAATACTCATGAAGACAGATGCTTAACAAATACTCGCCAAAGCAGTTGCACAACTGTATTTATGTTTATTCCAGATATAATTAACTATTAATTTAGCTCTTCAAGTCTCCTTTTTCCTGATCAAATGTACCTGAGTGGAGCAAATCCAATATGCGTAACATAGTTTTCTGTTTCTTCTGTGTCTGTAGAGTTAGTTCTCTCCCTTTTGCTGCATTTTACAAAGGTCCACCGGGCAGTTGATTACACTAGCTGATGGGAGAAGTCACCATGGTCAAAATGAACTTGATTTATAGATTCTCATTACACTATGTGAATGTGCATCTTATAAGTAGAAAATAAATCTAGAAGGCAGAGACTTTTGTTGTTTAGTGTAAATAGCAACACAATGCATCCTCTTTGCACTAAGGGCAAATAGTGTTAGATGCTATTTGCACTCCTAATTAAATACTACAGTACAGTACAGGGGCATCACTGCAACATGTTTATTGTGTTTAATTAGAGTCCCACAAACACCCTACACCAACCCCTACCCCTAAACCTAACCCTAACCTTCCCTGCTTTGTTGAAACACTATATGCATTCTACATGAATTTCATACTTATAAGCCGCACATTCACACAGAGTACTGAGAACCTATAAATGATGTATTTTGCATCATACTAGCTATTGATATGTTTTATAAGATATTCATTGTAATGACAAAAGCAAATATAAAGGGGCTATAATGCAAGAATAAGAAATCAGCCAATAAAGGCTTAATAAATACTTTTTAATGCCAAAAAAGTCCATAACTAGTAATTTACAAGTGTAATTATTAGTCATGAATTGCTGTCTAATTTCTGATCCCTAAACTAAAGTGTTACCGTATGAACTAAACGAACCAGTTCCAAGGTGAATCACAACAATAAAAATTTTGATTTGAAGCAAAAACGTTTTTGAAAAAGGTGCAAGACTATGAATGTAATGTCTGTAATGAGGGAATAAACTACAATCCCATGAAGCATTGAGAATGACTTTATTGAATTAAAAACAATGGAAAAATATAAAACTATTGATTGGATGTTGTTGATTTTAAGTATAGAAACAATATATTTGTTGTTGCAAAATATTCAGATCTACAGTATACAAATTTATAAGTGGTTTGAGAGTGTAGAAAGGCAGACTCAATTGTGTTATGTATGCGGGTGGTCACTGAAAATCTCTTTTGGCATGCTTTGTTGCCTGCAATTATCTGATTGGTGGATATTTCTCAGCAGGATCATGGGTAGTGTAGTTCTTCACCACAAATTCTGTTAGTAAATTCAATTTTGATAAAAATGAAGTTGAAATAATGAAGACTGATTGCTTCAACAGAAGCATATGAGCACCTCGGAGCTCAAGGTAGGTCATTCTTTAAAGATTTATAAATTATTACAAATGAATTTCCCTATGAAAAAATAAAATAAAATAATAATGGGATTTTTACTTCCCAAACCATACAGTTGTGTTCTATTAGCAGAAGGGACAGGCTCATTCAAGAGAGCATCCTACTGGACAACAAAATTAGGCACATACCTGTAAGTGCAAGAGGAGTCATCAATATTTTTCATCTGATTTTGTCAAAGAGAATAAGGTTGGAATTTTTTTAATTGTTTATCTGCGAAAAGTATGTTTTGTCAACTTATTAAAGGGATAGTTCAACCAAAAATTAAAAAAATAAGAGGGCTTGAAGTCATCAGAAAAGTTCAAAGTTCGAGCAAATTGGACATTGTGATGAAACATTACAAAGACAATTTTTATTATTATTATTATTATTTTATTTTATTTTTCCTCCATTTGAATAAAATTCATAGAAAAACTGATGAGTATAAGACCTGAAATTGTGAAAAAAGGTCCATTTTGATTTTGAATTTTGATTTAAAATAAGATTATATTAGCATAGTCACCATAAGGCTTTTCTTAAAAAGAGAACAATGACCATTAGAAGCATTTGCCATCGGCATTCTCTAACATCTGTCGCAGTTTCATGTCTGTCCTCATTCCCTCCCATTGCATGATTAATAGATCTCTCCTCAGCAGTCTGCATAAATGTTGCTGCAGTGAAGCCTGGATCCCTTTCACTTGAAAACCATATAATACAGGTTTATCCTTACCTTGCCTGCATATTCTGTACATCCTTATACATACCTTGACTCCCAGTATAGCTTCAGCTATTTATGGTGACACTCCTTTGACAGGGAGTATGAGGTTGCTCTGAAAAATTGAGCTATTTAAAACCATGCCTTTACAGATGCAATCTGAAAAAAGTGAGATTTCAAAAATGCTGGGGGATTATTTAAATGACTAACAAAAAATAAGTAAAAAATTGCTAGTGCGTGTGTGTGCATGATGGAGTAAATAAAAGATTAGTAACTCAACAGATTTAAAAGTTTGTGGCATTTAAAGCCATCTGAAGAGGATTTATTTTATTTTATTTTTGGCCTAAACAATAACTCATATAATAAAATGGATAGATCTGGTTCTAAAATATGATTGAATATGTTTTGAGGACATTGTAAAATTGCAGATTTACGCAAAAATGTATCCACTTTTCAAATCAATTCTATTGCAACATGACAAGTTACTACAAATCAGTGAACCATATTACTTGCTGGAATAATTGTTTATTGTGATTATTACTTTTAATACATTTATTAATATATTTACAGTATGTATTTTTTAAGTTGACATGTTAAGTTAATATGTTCAGGTACATTTCATCCCAAAATAAAAATAAAATAAAAATAAATTACATTTTGTATAAAGAAAATGAGGTTCCCTATCTGTCACTCACTCGACATTGTGTCGATGTAGTGACACTAGGGGTCATGCTTGGGAGCCCGAAACACCTCTGGTCTTTGATATAAGGCCAATGAAAATCGCTGAGAGGTATTTGCATGCCACTCCCCCGGACATATGGGTATAAAAGGAGCTGGTATGCAACCACTCATTCAGATTTTCTCTTCGGAGCCGAACGGTCGTGCTCACTGAGCTGAATTCTCACAACTGTTCATTCACCTCTGCTGGATCTGACGGCGCATTTCAGCGGCTTCTCCCTCCTCTGCACTGGTGCACTGCAGAGAACGCCCCTGGGTGCTTTGGCAGAAAAAAGAGAGTATATTTTACTGAAAGAGTATATTTCTCTAAAAGAGCAGCACACAGGGAACATTTTTTTTAAAGATGCGTCATTTTAAAGATGCCTTTCCGATTGTGTGTTATTCCTGGTTGTGGTCGTTACATCTCAACTTCAGACGGTCACAATTGCTGTCTTTCTTGTCTGGGCACGACCCACACGGAGGCAGCGTTCGTGGATGGTTCATGTTCTCACTGCGAGAACATGACCATGGCAACGTTGCGGTTGTGGCTTGCTTTCGTAAGAAAGCAAGCCACCCTAGTGGCTCCCTGCCTTGGTCCTTCTACCTACGGGTTTGAGGCCAACGCGGCTAGCACTGGGGGCGATTTGGGGACCCCAATGGGATCGCCTCCGCCGGGTATCCCCCCGCGGACCTCCCATTCCCCAGCATGCTTGTCTACCCCGATCAGGCTTCCGGATGAGTCTGCCAGCTTGTCTCATGGCGAGTTCGACCTCTTGTTCGGAGCCCGTGAAGCTGTTGAGCTCTCGAGCACAGCATCGGAGAGCGGGCTTGTCCAGTCAGATGCAGAAGCCTCAACTGGGCTCCCCCCTTCGGGGTTGATTGCCCAGTTACAGGCTGATGCAGAGATGATGGACATGCTTTCCCGGGCGGCCGCGAGCGTCGGGCTAGAGTGGAACCCTCCGCTCTCCCCTGTACCCTCGTGGCTCAATGATTGGTTCCTGGGCTCGCGGCGCTGCTCAAAGCAGCCACGCCCCGCTCCAGTGCCTTTCTTCCAGGAAGTGCACGAGGAGCTGACAAAATCATGGGAGGCACCTTTTACTGCCCAGTCCCGATTTCTCAGTTCCCCCGCCCTCACTACCATCGATGGCGGGGCGGCCAGGGGCTATACGGCGATTCCCCCGGTGGATAAGTTGCTCGTGGTGCACCTATGCCCGCAGAGCGCCGCCACCTGGCGCGGATGCCTGTAGCTTCACACTGTCCATGACAGCCAAAGCCTACAGCGCTGCTGGACAAGCCGCCTCTGCCCTGCACGCCATGGCCCTCCTGCAGGTCCACCAAGCCAAGGTGCTAAAAGAACTGCACAAGGGTAGTTCCACCCCAGATCTGATGCAGGAACTGCGCTCGGCGACCGACCTCGCTCTCCGAGCGACGAAGGTCACGGCGCGGTCTCTCGGGCGGACGATGTCCACATTAGTGGTCTAGGAGTGCCACCTTTGGCTCAACCTGGTCGAGATGGGTGAGGCCGACAAGACACAGTTCCTTGCTGCCCCCATCTCCCAGGCTGGCCTATTTGGTGACACCGTTGAGGACTTTGCCCAGCAGTTCTCGACAGTGAAGCAGCAGACGGAGGCTATCCGGCATATCCTGCCTTGGCGCGGCTCAAGATCCCGCACCCCATCTGCTCATCACCAAGGGTGTCCCCCTGTGGTGACTGCACTGGCTCTGCTGCAGCCCGCCCCTTTGGCCCGGCCCCGGCGTGGAGCCCACCGCAGGAAGCAGACAACACCCATCTCACAGCCGGCCGCCAAGAACCCATGAAGGTTGTCAAAGCGCCCCTGAGACGGGCGACCCAGGGTCGATGAAACCCACTGCATTGGAGCTGGTAGTAAGACCACTCCATCCCCCGGTGGAGGGCCGGGTGGAGAATCTTTTATTGCCTTTTTATTTGATCTCGCCGCATGCCCAAGTGGCTGCGGTACCCAACAGTTCAGCAAAAGAACGGTTTCCTCCTTCCCTGGGTCACATATCCAGTGTGCGCGGTCGTCATCACGACCACCGTCCACCTTTTATCCCTTGCAGGATTGGCACTCCAGCGGCGGTCTCCACGCACCTGCGTGCCCAGCTGTGGCACACATCCACCCCTGATGTGACAGTCTCCACGGGTTGCGAGGACAGGCCTCTTCCTCCCCCGTCCCAGGCTGTTCCGGGGGTGGTCACAAGGAGTCAGGTAAGTGCTTCGATGTCCATAGACTCAGCACGGCCACGATATGGTGTGGCACCTCGAGCTCTGCCCCGCCGCGAGGCCCCACCTGATAGTACGTCCGATGACGTTGTCCCTTTGTTCCCCCTTGCGCGGAACTTGGATGTGTGGCTTGCGCTTTCCAATCCTTTGCGATGACTGGTCCGGACCGTCCGACTCAGCTACGTGATTCAGTTCACCAGGTATCCGCCCAGGTTCAGCGGTATCCACTTCACCTTGGTGAAGGACGAAAACGGTGCTACCTTGCGCGTGAAGATCGCTACCCTCCTACAGAAGGGTGCGATAGAACCTGTACCTCCGGCCGAGATGAAGAAAGGGTTTTACAGCCCCTACTTCATCGTACCGTAAAAAGGTGGTGGGTTGCGGCCAATCTTGGACCTGCGAGTACTGAACCGGGCTTTACACAGACTCCCGTTCAAGATGCTGATGCAAAAACGCATGCTGGCGAGCGTCCGGCATCAAGATTGGTTTGCGGCGGTAGACCTGAAAGATGCGTACTTTCATGTCTCGATTCTACCTCGACACAGACCCTTCCTGCGGTTTTCATTTGAGGGTCAGGCATATCAGTACAAGGTCCTCCCTTTCGGCCTGTCCTTGTCCTCTCTTGTCTTCACGAAGGTCGCAGAGGCAGCCCTTGCCCCATTAAGGGAAGTGGGCATTCGCATTCTCAACTATCTCGATGATTGGCTAATCCTAGCTCACTCTCGGGACATGTTGTGTGCACACAGGGACTTGGTGCTCTTGCACCTCAGCTGATTAGGGCTTCGGGTCAACTGGGAAAAGAGCAAGCTCCTCCCGGTTCAGAGCATCTCTTTACTCGGCTCGGGGTTGGACTCAGTCTCGTTGACGGTGCACCTTACGAACGAGCGCACACATTCCCCTGAGGAAGGACCTTCTTTCTCAGGGACAGGGCACCATCTGGCACCCACGACCAGACCTCTGGAATCTCTATGTCTGGCCCCTGGACAGAACACGGAAGACCTAAGCGGTCTACCACCCGCAGTGGCAGACACGATCACTCAGGCTAGGGCCCCCTCTACGAGGCGCCTGTATGCCTTTAAGTGGCATCTATTTGCTAAGTGGTGCTCTTCCCGATGGGAAGACCCCAGAGATGCACAGTCAGATTGGTGCTTTCCTTCCTGCAGGAGAGGTTGGAAGGGTGGCTGTCCCCTTCCACCTTGAAGGTGTACGTTACTGCTATAGCAGCACACCATGACACAGTTGACGGTAAGTCCTTAGGGAAGCACGACCTGATCATCAGGTTCCTGAGAGGCGCTAGGAGGCTGAACCCCTCCAGACCGTGCTTTGTTCCCTCATGGGACCTCTCTGTAGTTCTTCAGGGTCTACAGAGAGCCCCTTTTGAGCCTTTGCAGTCAGCTGAGCTTAAGGTGCTCTCCTTGAAGACTGCCCTCCTGACTGCTCTCACTTCCATCAAGAAGGTAGGAGAACTGCAAGCGTTCTCTGTCAGCAAAACGTGCCTGGAGTTTGGTCCGGGCTACTCTCACGTGATCTTAAGACCCTGACTGGGCTATGTGTCCAAGGTTCCCACGACCCCTTTTAGGGACCAGGTGGTGAACCAGTGAGCGCTGCCCCAGGAGGAGGCAGACCCAGCCCTGTCATTGCTGTGTCTGGTGCGCGCTTTACGCATCTATTTGGATCACACGCAGAGCTTTAGGATCTCTGAGCAGCTCTTTGTCTGCTTTGGTGCAGAGCGGAAAGGAAATGCTGTCTCTAAGCAGAGGATCGCCCACTGACTCATTGACACCATAGCTATGGCATATCACGCTCAGGACGTGCCGCCCCCGGTAGGGCTACGAGTCGACCAGGGGTGTAGTGGCCTCCTTGGCCCTGGCCAGGGGTGCCTCTCTAACAGACAATTGTAGAGCAGCAGGCTGGGCAACACCCAACACCTTTACAAGGTTCTACAACCAACTTCCAGGTGGAACCGGTTTCATCCCAGGTAGTGGCACGCAATACAAGCGGATAAGCCCGTGATAGCCGGTTGGCAAACTGCGTCTTCCTTGGGCAGAGCCCCCTCTGCCACAGTCTCCATGTTTGTAGCAACTCCTCCCCCATTGGGTAGGATCTACCATGAGACTCTCCACATGATCGGCAATAAAATGTGACGTATTTCCACTTAAATACCCCCCCCCCTCACTTTGGGCGAGGTGTGGTCTCCGTGGTGTCCTCCCCTTGGGAGGGACACCCCCCGACTAGACCTGGCGGCCCAGTCGGATAATCCCCCTTGTTTTTTAGGGAGTGGAAAAAAAGAAGGGGAAAAGAGGCCACGACTGGGTTAGCCTGTCTCTAACTTTTGGGTAGTCGACTTGTCTCCAAAGGGCTGTTCAACACTCATAACTATGTTGGGGGAGGTTACGTGTTGGCCTGGCGCACTGGCTACGAGGCACACAGTGGTCTGCCCATCACACACCGCCAGTTCACGTAACACAGTTCAGCCAGTTGCGGCGTTTTATATAGGGACCCCTAGTGTCACTACATCGACACAGCGTCGAGTGAGTGACAGATAGGGAATGTCCTGGTTACTTGCGTAACCTCCGTTCCCTGATGGAGGGAACGAGAGATGGTGTCCCTCCTGTCACAACACTGAATTACCCACTGAAATGGCCGGACCTTGTCTCGGCTCCTCAGCATAAAACCTGAATGAGTGGTTGCATACCAGCTCCTTTTATACCCGTATGTCTGGGGGAGTGGCATGCAAATACCACTCGTCAATTTTCATTGGCCTTTTATCAAAGACCAGAGATGTTTCGGGCTCCCAAGAGTGACCCCTAGTGTCACTACATTGACACAACGTCTCATTCCCTCCATCAGGGAACGGAGGTTACGAAAGTAACCAGGACGATCTTTTTTGTTTTTTCCTATTTTCATGAAAATAACACAATTTCCCACTAAATTCCTATTACCGCAATGAATCTGGACATTTTTTCTATGCTTGATTGCAAGGATATAGTAAATATCTCAATGATCTTAAAAATGGGCTTCATTTTTATGAAGTTAAAATTGTGTCTAAATGATTTTCATGTGCAGAGTAGATTTGTGAAAGCATAAATCAAATTGCAAGTGTAAAAATAAATTACATGCACACAGAACATTTTGTAAAGGTATAAATCAAGTTTCAAGCACACGAAAAAAAAATATTCTTTGGTGGGAATTCTTCTGACTTCTTTTTTTCACGCTTACACTTTTGGCACAGTTTTTGCGCCTAAATATGGCCATCTATCTATCTGTGTTCACAGAGTTTTGTTTTATATGGCTTACTTCAGGGGTCTTCAACCATTTTCAGGCCGAGGACCCCTTGGTAGGTAGAGAGATGGAGCCAGGACCCCCGTTACATATTGTATAAAACTGAGTGTTGCATTTTATGCCTATAAGAACGTGGATGGTAGGGTACCAAATTACTGTATGTATACTTCATGATGTTTACATTGCAAAGCCATTGAAATGATCATTAGATGCTGCCCTGCTGAAAAGACTGGTTTTAGCTTATCGCCCAGCCTGGTCATAGCTGGTCAGGCTGGTTTTAAAGGGGTTTTGAACCCTTTTTTTTTAGCTGGTCATGCTGATTTTAGTTAGTCAGGCTGGTCAGGGTGGTCTTAGTTGGTCAGGCTTGTCTTAGCTGGTCAGGATGGTCTTAGCTGGTCAGGGTGGTCTTGGCTGGTTAGGGTGGTCTTAGCTTGTCTCCCAGCCTGACCAGCTAAAAAATTTTCAAACCCCCTCTGAAGCCAGCTAACTGACCAGCCTGGCTAGACTGGGCAACCAGCTAAATCCAGCCAATCAGCTTAAGCTGGTTTTAGCTGATCTTTTCTGCAAGGATGTACAGCAGGGATCTGCAACATTTTTGACATAAAGTGACAGACAGATAGCCATATGAAGAAGAAGCGATCTGTCATGTTATTAAACCAAGTCTTTATGTGAAAATTCGTGAAAAATTGAATAAAACAAATAATAATAGGTTTCATGATATTCACTCATTGAGTGTCTTTTATCATACCACTGTTGCTTTATAAAAAAAATGAGGCGGCTCAAGGCCATGCATTACAGTGTCATTCACATCATGTGTAAAACCACCCCTGACTTTGTTATGTTGTGTGAATGGGGGTGGTATAACGTTCAACTGGCCACTTACTTACAGCTCTTATTCAAAATGGCCCATAATAATAGCAGCAAGTTCATTATTCAGTATTTGACAGTGTTGCCTTAAATCTGTATTGCTATGTTTATTCATTCTCAAACAAGTTCTTGATTAGCCTGTCTACCCCTAGGGTAAATAGAAAGAAGACTGTATATGTTCAATAGTACACATTTCCATTAAATAGAAAATGGCTACATTTGTTGAAAAAAAAAAAAAAAATCACGTTGCTGTGTCTGGTGCGTGCTTTGCCCATCTACTTGAATCACACGCAGAGCCTTAGACGCTCTGAGCAGCTCTTTGTCTGCTTCGGAGGACAGCAGAAAGGGAGCGCTGTCTCCAAACAGAGGAACGCCCACTGGGTCGTTGATGCCATCGCTTTGGTATACCACACCCATGGTGTGCCGCCCCCTCTTGGGGCTTCGAGCACACTCCACCAGGAGTGTGGCAGCCTCCTGGGCCACAACCAATGGCACCTCTTTAGCAGACATATGTAGAGCAGCGGGCTGGGAAACACCCAATACCTTCACAAGATTCTACAATCTCCAGGTTGAGCCGGTTTCATCCCTTGTGTTGTCAGGTACGAACAGGGAGAACTGGCCAGGTGTACTTCTTGCATACAGCACCTTTACCCTCCTGGAGGGGGAGACATGTGCTTTTTAACTCCAGCTGAGTTCACGAGACCGTAGACCCTGGATGTCCTTCCTCCTTAGCCCTGTGGCAGGCAAATTCGCAGAGAAATTCGATGCCGGCCAAGTACGTGTGCTAGTAGGCCCTGTACTGGTGTAGGTGCTCCACATGTGCTGGTTGCCTGCGAGTAACCCCATGTGATGTACCCCCTGACGTGGACACTTATGGCCCCCAGCTTTCCACTCTTTTTTGGGGAGAAAAAAGAAGGGAAGAGGCCACGGCTGGGGCGGCCTGTCCCCATTTTGGGCAGTCAACTTGTCCCCGAGGTGTGGGGGACTGCACGACGCTCGTAGGAGCATTGGGGGAGGTTACGTGACAGCCGGGTGCGCGGGCTATCAGGCATGCAATTGTTTGCCTGTCTCGCACCGCAAGTCCACGTAACACAGTTCAGCTAGTTGTGGCATTTCGTATAGGGACCCCTAGTGTCACTACATCGACACAACGTCGAGTGAGTGACAGATAGGGAATGTCTTGGTAGGAGCTGGCCAGCTCCTTTTATACCCGTATGTCCGGGGGGAGTGGCATGCAAATTCCACTTGCCAATTCCCATTCCCATCCTCAAAGACCAGAAGTGTTTGGGGCTCCAAAGTGTGACCTCTAGTGTCACTACATCGACACAACATCTCGTTCCCTCCATCAGGGAATGGAGGTTATGAAAGTAACCAAGATGTTTTCCATGCTTGTTCAATAAACCATAAACAATTAATGAACATGCACCTGTGGAACAGTCATTTATGACACTAACAGCTTACAGACGGTGAGCAATTAAGGTCACAGTTATAAAAACTTAGGACACTAAAGAGACCTTTCTACTGGCTCTGAAAAACACCAAAAGAAAGATGCCCAGGGTCCCTGATCATCTGCGTGAGGGCTGCAGATGTGGCCAGGGCAATAAATTGCAATGTCCATACTGTGAGATGCCTAAGACAGCGCTACAGGGAGACAGGAAAGACAGCTGATTGTCCTCACAGTGACAGACCATATATAACAACACCTGCACAGGATCGGTACATCTGAATATCACACCTGCGGGACAGGAACAGGATGGCAACAACAACTGCCCGAGTTACACCAGGAACACACAATCCCTCCATCAGTGCTCAGACTGTCCACAATAGGCTGAGAGAGGCTGGACTGAGGGCTTGTAGGCCTGTGGTAAGGCAGGTCCTTACCAGACATCACCGGCAACAACGTCGCCTATGGGCACAAACTGACCCGACAGGACTGGCAAAAAGTGTTTTTCACTGACGAGTTGCGGTTTTGTTTCACCAGGGGTGATGGTCGGACTCACGTTTATCGTCGAAGGAATGAGCGTTACACTGAGGCCTGTACTCTGGAGCGGGATCGATTTGGAGGTGGAGGGTCCGTCATGGTCTAGGGCGGTGTGTCACAGCATCATCAGACTGAGCTTGCTGTCATTGCAGGCAGTCTCAGTGCTGTGCGTTACAGGGAAGACATCCTCCTCCCTCATGTGGTACGCTTCCTGCAGGCTCATCCTGAAATTAACCTCCAGCATGACAATGCCACTAGCCATTCTGCTTGTTCTGTGCATGATTTCCTGCCAGACAGGAATGTCAGTGTTCTGCCATGGCCAGCAAAGAGCCTGGATCTCAATCCCATTGAGCACATCTGAGACCTGTTGGATCGGAGGGTGAGGGCTAGGGCCATTGGTGCCTTGGTGGAAGAGTGGGGTAACATCTCACAGCAAGAACTGGCAAATCTGGTGCAGTCCATGAGGAGGAGATGCACTGCAGTACTTAATGTAGCTGGTGTACTTAATCAGTAACCAGATACTGACTGTTACTTTTGATTTTGACCCCCCCACCTTTTGTTCAGGGACACATTATTCCATTTCTGATAGTGACATGTCTGTGAAACTTGTTCAGTTTATGTCTTAGTTGTTGAATCTTTTTATGTTCATACAAATATTTACACATGTTAAGCTTGTTGAAAATAAAAGCAATTGAAATTGAGAGGACGTTACTTTTTTTGCTGAGTTTATATTGTCTTATTGTGTATTTCTATATATACTTTATTTTCTATCCACTTTTTATTTTTATTCTATTTGTTTATTATTATTATCTATGTCTTGTTGCTGTATTGTTTGTGCACTGGAAGCTTCTGTCACCAAGACAAATTCCTTGTATGTGTAAGCATACTTGGCAATAAAGCTCATTCTGATTCTGATTCTGAAAGTCTCATCAACTCCAGTGTCATTGCTCTTCTTCGAATGCCAAATAAAAAAATAAATAAAAAAAGTTTTAAGACGAGATTTAAAAGTCACTAAAGTTGGTGAGGATCTAATAATTAAAGGAAGACAGTTCCAAAGTTTGGGTGCAACAACAGAGAAGGCACGATCACCTTTAGATTTAAATCATGAACAGGGGACAGGCAGTAGCATTTGACTGGAAGACCTCAGAGGTCTGGAAGTCTGATGGGGACAAATATGATCCACAATGGATTCTGGAGCTTAACCATGCAAAGCCTTGAAAAAAAAAATAACAACACCTTAAACTCAATTCTGTATTGAACTGGTAACCAGTGAAGATATACCAGCACAGGTGTAATATTAAAATTAATTGTTTGACTTTTTTAAATAAAGAACTGTTTTTGCACTTATCTGCTCTTGAGTCTTTTCAGATCTCTGGCATGTATGTATCATTTTGAAAGGAATCTTTGAGATGTTGCATGTAAATTCTTTAATTGGAGTCCAAAGCAAAGTTTATAGTGACGTAGATGTTATGCATGGAGCCACACTGAGAGCCCCATATCTCTGGGATTTAATCATATGGCCTTAAAAATGAAAATACAGTGAGGAAAGTTTGTTCTGAACCAGAATCTAGAATGATATTAAGATATTTTTTATATTTCTGGAGTTATAGACACTCCAACTTTGTAAAAACAACACAAAAAGATGTTTTCTTTCCCTTATTTGGACTGACACCATTGGCAAATAATGCAACAAAGGGTGCTGAAGTCAATTGATTTTAGTAATAGACCTTCCTATCTCTTTGTAAAAATAAAATAATGGCATTGCCAATAAATATTGATCCACAGCACTTAATATTTTGTCTTTCATCAACATTTTTTATTTATCTTTTACCACAAAAAATAAAATAATTCACAAAAAAATATTTAAATTCAGCCAGGGACATCTGGTTGAGTTAAAAACTAACCAATGCTCACCATCTTCAATTCAACACCCAGAAAACTGTTTTAGTGTCATAGCAGTGTTATTCTTATAAGAAAGAGTGGTTTTACTAATCTAGAAATTAAGTGCAGCTCTAATGATAGATGCACTCTTACAGCATAATGAAAAGTCTGGCATGTAAAGGCACTGTAGCTGCGAGCCATCACATGCTGTTCACACTTGACAAAACATTCTGGGATACTGTTTATCTGCTGGAGGAAGTTCAGGGAAGCACTCTCACACTCTTCCAGGCCTACAAAGCTCGCAGAACATCATATCAGAGAAACACATAGTGACAAACATGGGGCGGTGTGTATTACGCCATTACGACAGCACAAAGCTTTTAGTTTGTAGAATGTAAAATTAAGTGACTTGCAGTGTCTGCCTGTGCTAATGCATTCACTAATTCATGTTACAGTCAGGCAGTACTATAATTAATTCAAAACCATTTTTGTAAGACCATATGGACTAGTCCTTTTGTTTGAGGCCAGATTCTTTGTGGGCTTAAGTGAGAGCTTCCACAGAGCAACACAAAACACTGAACTTTCTAGAAATGATTCAAAGGTGATATTCTTAGATCACCACTAACAAGAACAAATTGCCACTCATTAGTCACTACATACTTTCAAACCAGAATTTCTAAAAGGCTCTAACCAACTGCGCCCATTAAATTAGATGTGTTAGTTAAAAAGACAGACTACATACAATTTTAGCTAATTACTACATAATCAGAAGCAGCTAAGCTTAGCGTCAAGAAAAATCTAGTATTTAGAAAACAGTTAATAGAAAACTAACCTTGGTATTCGCCAAAATCCCTTGAGACACATTTGAATTCAATTTAGAATCAATTAAAGACTTGGAATGGTTAAACAAAGGAGAAAATAGTCAATTTACACCCCTAGCAGTTTAAGTACAAGCAACAGATTTAACAAATTTCAAGGACTTGAAAAAATAAATATCTAACTCTTCAAAGAACAGTAACCTTAATGTCTGCGAGATGGTACTTAAGAGTGCACAGATGAACAGATTTCCATTCATTTGTTACATTATTTTGTATCTAACAAGCTGAAATTCATCATAATCATTTATGGGGAAATCATATGTTTGGTACTATAATATCTTTTGTGGAAATTTTGCCACAATGTTAAAAGGAAAGTTCAACAAATATGTTGTCATTATTTAGTCATTCTTATTTACACAAAATATTTTAATCCAAATTTTAGCGACTCAGCGCCTCAGTCACCATTCACTTTCATTGAATACCATATAAAATAAATGTTTCCCATGCAATGAGAGTGAAGCTGTAGTCGCCACATACTCAGGTCATCAATGATTTTATTTTAAAGTTATTTCAATTATGGAATGTTTATCACACAAAGTGATCCTATGGCTTGAGAAGACTTGAAATGTAACATGCAAGTCAAATCGACAAAATTTACTGTTGTTTTATAGTGGTTTATTTATTTATGTATTGTCTTTTTGGAGCTTGGCAGCACATAGTCACTATCCCCTTTGATTATATGGCAAAAAGTTGAGACTTTATTATAATCTTTTTGTAAGAAAGCCATACAGGTTTGGAGCGAAGACATTAGGGTTTCTGAATATGATGTTAACATGGCAACATTTTTGCAAAACAAAATTACATCCCTTATTACACATTTGGCTGCAGTTTCACAGTGTTTTGTCCAGCAGGGGATGCCAAAAGAGAGGGCAATGGTGTTGAAATCAGACTAGGTTTTTAAGGTGAATATTAGATGGCGGTTTTAATGAGTAAAATGTACCTCCCTAACCTAAAACTTTAACCTAAACCTAACCAATAGTGTTCAAAAATGAAATGAGAGGTGACGAAAAAAGACAACCTGACCTTAAGCCAACACCTAAACATAACCGATAGTGTCCAAAATCAAAATGAGAAATGAAAAGCACATTTTATGAAGTAATCACATCATCTTGTGTTGCTTCTATAACACTATCATTTCACGTGTCAGCTTGCGTGTTTAGCTGGTCTTGAACCAAAGTCCAAAGTCCAACAATCTATCAGGTGAGCTACCACAGAAGCTAATCATTTTAGAATAAGTGTGTAAATGCAGAAGAAAAGGCTTACCTGCGCTTGACCGAATTGACTTCAAACCAGCTGGACCAGCTGGGGGTGTAGTCTCCACTCTCCCCTGAGCGTGACCCATCGTGCAGGATGTGAGTGGCTCGCAATGACTTGAGTCACTACTGACTCCAGAGGAGGAGGCGGCTGGCGAGTTGCGACATGCGACGTGAGCGCAAGCCGCCTTGGCAGCTACTGTACATTACCATCACTGTGTTGTCCATTCGGACCAACACGTGCTTGCCCTGGATCAACGGCCGAAGCCTCCACAGGGCGAGCAACACTGCCAGAAACTATAGGCAGTGGACATGCCAACACAGTCGTGGCCCTGTCCTGGAGCACGCGGCTGCGTGCCCGTTGCACATGGCGCCCCAGCCATGCACAGAGGTGTCTGTTGTAACCACAATGTGCCTGGGGTACTTGCATTAAGGGGACTCCTGCCCGCAGGAATGCAAGGCCCGTCCAAGGGCTGAACAGATAGTGGCAGATCGGTGTGATGACCACGAGATGTGTGCCGTGGCGCCATGCCCACCTCGTGACTCGAGTCTGACGCCAGTGCAGAAGCAGTCTCATATGCATCGACCCGAGCGGCGTGACTGCCGTCGAGGACGCCATATGCCCCAGGAGCCTCTGAAAATGCTTCAGTGGGACTGCCGTGCTCCGCCTAATCAACTTCAGGCAGTTCGGCACTGACTACGTGCCATCGTTCGTTAGGCACGCCATCATAGAGACTGACTCTAACTCCAACCCAAGAAAAGAGGTGCTCTGTACCGGGGAGAACCGCTCTTTCCCCAGTTGACCCGAAGCCCCAACCGGCTGCGGTGCATGAGCACCAGGTCCCTGTGTGCACACAACAAGACTCGAGAGTGAGCTAGAGCCAGCCAGTCATCGAGACAGTTGAGGATGCGGACGCCCACTTCCCTTAGCGGGGCAAGGGCTGCCTCTGCAACTTCCCTGAAGACGCGAGGCGACAGGGACTGACAGAAGGGGAGGACCTTGTACTGGTGCGCCCGGCCCTCGAAGGCAAACCGAAGAAAGGGCCTGTGCCGAGGAGAAACCGAGACGTTAAAGTACGCGTCCTTCAGGTCTACCGCCGCGAACCAATCCTGATGCCAGACGCTCGCTAAATGAGATCGTGAACTCACCCTGAGATGAGCCAGTGGTCTCATTCCAGAACTCAACCGGGAAAAACGAGCGTACTGGGGAATGGGAGGTCCGTCGTGAGTTACCCGGTGGAGCGGCTCCCATTGGGATCCCCCAATCGCCCCCAGTGCTAACCGACGCGGCCTCAAACCCGTAGGTTGAAGGACCGAGGCGGGGAGCCGCTGGGGTGGATTTTTGTTGAAGCGCCCAGGGGTGTTCTCTGCACTCCACCGGTGCACGAGGGGGAGAAGCCGCTGTAATGCGCCATAAATCCAACAGTTTTTTAGAGGTGAATGAAAACGGCAGAGGATTAAGAAAAAATCTGGTCTTGTGATGAAATTCACATGATGGCAAATATATATATATATATATATATATATATATATATATATATATATATACACACAAGATTTAAGCATTGCAATTTCATAATAAATGACCATCAAATTGAACTGAGTAATCTAAATATTTAAATTTTTTTTTTTTTTTTTTTTTAAAGATTACAAATGAAATTTGATGTCATTTTTTATGTATATATGTACATTTTTACATTGTATTACAGAAAGATTAGGAAAAGTCAGTTGGGATGGATGGATGGATGTTTTGTCTTTTAAAGAAGCTTACTTTAGATCAAAAAGCTATTAAAATCATGAGAAACATACATTTTGTAGAACATGTCCAAACTTTTAAATATTATGT
The DNA here is from genome assembly GCF_019703515.2 of Myxocyprinus asiaticus. Lineage (NCBI taxonomy): Eukaryota > Metazoa > Chordata > Actinopteri > Cypriniformes > Catostomidae > Myxocyprinus > Myxocyprinus asiaticus. The sequence goes on from NC_059351.1 coordinate 23,939,074, forward strand.
ATTTTTAAAGTGAGAAATCAATCAAATCAAAATCAAATCACTTTATTGTCACTCAACCATATACACAAGTGCAAAAGTGGGTGAAAATCTTGGGTGCAGTTCCAAGCAACATAGCAGTCATGACAGTGATGAGACATATACCAGTCTACAATAAACATCAGATTTACACAACACAATTCCCAAAACTAATATATACATAATTACTCAACAAAATATACAAATAATAATATACAATGTACAGTATACAATACACACAATATAGAATACACAGCATACAATAAAAATAATATATCTAAATGTGCAGTAAGATTGTATAGTGTTGTATTGACATTCAGGCTGTCAGTTGATAGTCAGTTGCCAGTGTGTTGTTAAGAGAAATATAATTATGACAGTCCAGTGTGAGATTAATAAAGTGCAGTGCTGATATTTGTTGATCATGAGCGATCAAGAGTTCAAAAGTCTGATTGCTTGGGGGAAGAAGCTGTTGTGATGTCGGCTGGTGTGTAGAACCGTGTGAGGATGTGGTAGTTCATTCCAATCTTCCTCAGCCATCTCAGGAAGAAGAGGTGCTGGTGAGCCTTCTTCACAACGGCCTCAGTGTGGACGGACCATTTGAGTTCCTCAGTGATGTGGACACCGAGGATCTTGAAGCTGCTGACTCTCTCCACCAGTGCTCCATTGATGGTGATGGGGCTGTGTTCCCTGTCTTTCCGCCTGAAGTCCACCACAAACTCCTTGGTCTTACTGATGTTGAGGGAGAGGTTGTGGTTGTGGCTTTGCGAATATTCACCTGTTTGAGAGATCAGGTTACATACGCAACAGAGACAGTAAGTAAACTAACCTCTGCAGTGTCCTCTGGAATTAAAAGTGGAGGTCCGCGCATTAAGTGCCGCACGAATATCGCTATTAATCCACGGTTTCTGGTTCGGGTAGATCCATATTGTTTTCGTCAGCACAACTTCATCTATGCACTTCCTGATGAAACACGTTATGGTATCAGCGTAGACCTTGATGTCGCCATCAGAGGCGGACCGGAACATCTCCCAGTCCACGTGATCAAAACAGTCTTGTAGCATAGAATCCGACTGGTCTGACCAGCACTGGATCGTTCAGAGGGTGGGAGCTTCCTGTTTCAGTTTCTGCCTGTAAGTGGGCAGAAGCAGAACGGAAGAGTGGTCCGATTTGCTGAAAGGTGGGCGGAGGAGGGATTTGTAAGCATCCCGGAAGGGAGAGTAGCAGTGATCTAAAACCCGGTCCCCTCGTGTGTTGCATCTGTTGTGTTGGTAGTATTTAGGTGAGACTGGCCTGAGATTGGCTTTGTTAAAGTCCCCTGTAACAAGGAACGTGGCCTCAGGGTGCGCGGTTTCCTGCTCACTTATACTCCCATACAGTTCCCTTAGCGCTTGCTATGTGTTGGCTTGTGGGAGGATGTACATGGCTGTGATGAAGACTGCCGTGAATGCCCTCGGTAGCCAAAATGGTAGATACAGTAGCGTGAGGTATTCCAGATCAGGGGAGCATAAAGACTTGATAGAGTGTATGTTCCTTCGATCACACCATGAATCGCTGATCATAAAACATACGCCCCCTCCTCTGCTTTTCCCTGAGAGATCTATAGTTCTGTCTGCGTGATGCACGGAGAACTCCATAGGCTCGATTGCTGAGTCTGGGACCTCAGTAATGCAGTAGTCTCACTTCTCTCATTGGTAGGAGATTCGTGCCCTAAGTTCGCAGAGCTTGTTGTCCAGAGACTGGCCATTCGCCAGAAGCATGCTTTGTAGTGGAGGTCGGTTGGCGCAGCGTCTGACCCTGACGAGGACGCCGGCTCTCCTTCCCCTTTTTCGGCTGCGCTTTCGTGGTTGTGGCCATACGTTCCAAACAAAGGGCTCCGCTGTGTTTGTAAACAGAGCGTCATCGGCATTGTAGGACTCAAAGCTTGGTTTCCGATGTGTTAATGAAAATCCAATGTCCAGAATATTTTTTCTGTCATATACAATAACACTGACGACATCTAACACAAAAATAACATGAACTAAGAACATTAAAAACAAGAAACTGCTAAGTTGTGTTGGAGCTCGCAACACGGCTGCCATCCTCGGTGCCATCTTGGTCATATATCAGTACTTAGGAGGGAGTTTTATTACAAAATATTTGAGAAAACCCAGTTGTGATACATCAATAATTGAATAATTCATCACTGATATGTCACAACACTTTCCCGTGTTTTGCAGTGTATTGTGTTTCTACATGCCATATTAATTAAAGCATCTGATCTGTGTTAGATCACATTGTGATTACACTGTCAAACCACCACTTGAGTGATGAATCCGATGACAGCTTGTCCCATGGCCACCGCTGCCTTTGCTGAAGAGACAAACCGACCTCAGCCTATTTGTGTCATGATCAATCCTTTGTCATTGTCCATAACATGAGATGCTTTTATAACCCATTTACACTCAAGTCAACAAGGCTCTCCTGTTTAACTATTTAAGAAACATGGCCAGTAATAGCAAAGCAGAACTGATTTTAGGAAATGTAGTTGGTGTTAAAATCATGGGTGTTAACAGTGAAAAGTAATAATTAGCTCTAAACGAGCTTCTTTATTAGGCCCTTCTATTTCTAATTGTGAATTTAAAATCATATGGTTGTGGGATATATATGGAAAGAAATGTACCAGATTTATTCTGGCACCTCTGATGCAGAAACTATGGATTAAATGCACTTTGCTTTGGCCTACCCAACTGATGTACAATTTTGCATCCAAGTTCAAATCCTATTTACATTTCTTAAAGGAACAGTTTGCTCAAAAAAATAAAAATAAATAAATAAATGAGTGTGTTTAGATGCACAATCTTACACCGATTATGCTTAATAAGCTGACAACTGTGTGGTCTTGTAAATGCCTCCATTATTATGGTAAGATCATAAACGGTTCAAGTGGAAAAAACAATCGGCACATAGATTTTCTGCCATTACCCCGATTTAAACGTTGCATGTGAACACCTTTACCGGCATCCTTAACTTATTCAATGTACGCAGGTGTTGTGTGGGTGACTATTCACATTTTGAAGTTAAAATCAGAGAATAACGTGACAATTTCAAATCTTATGTAAATACTTATTTAAGTTCTGTTGTTAGTTTTTCTTAATACGCTGAAGTTGTTATTCAGTCATAATCTTTCCAGATCTCATTCTCTATTCAACATATTCAGACTGGCACGGCACATTCGGCAACTACACATCAGAACTGCGTTTTGGCATCAATAACGTCAAACCTTGAGCAATGCCTTGGTATGCTATTTGTGAATCTGAACACGAACATGAATGAGATTTGAGAGCTTTGGTAGAGGTGAAGATTGTCAGTGTATAATGACTTTGCACACAAAACTATAATTCGACTTCAGAAGACTTGGAATATAGTGTACCAGTCACATGGACTACTTTTATGGTGTTTTTTGGTCCTTTTCGGAGCTTTGGAGGGTGAAAAGACATAGGGGATAACATTTTCATTTTAGGGTTAACTATTCATTTAACATATATCAAATATATATCAAATATAGTGGTTGTTAGATGTTATCAAATTAGATGCTCTGAAGTGCACCTAAAAGTGAATTCAGACTAGGCCGAGGACATAGCAGTTCTGAAAAGGAAGTTCTACTTTATACTTCTAAAGTTTTCTTCTTATATCTTTGAGTAAAAAGGGGAACATGAGCTTTTCACCAAGCTATGCGCTGCCAATCACTCAATGGTGAAAGAAACCATTCCCATAGGAGAAAATTGGGCTCCACTTGTCTTCTTTGCAAGACAAGTGGAGCCCAATTTTCTCCTATGGGAATGGTTTCTTTCACATTTAGCTCATGCAGGCCTCCCATCTTGTACATCTAGTTTAACCAAGCTCAACAAGCCTTATTTTCAAACCTGAGCTGCAGAGAAAATTCAATGCAGCTATAAACCTTCCACTATTCATACAGCAGAATTCTCTTTATCTCAGCTCTACACTGGCTTGCATGACAAACACCATTCGCCTCCTACACAGATGACATGGGCCTCTGGGTGGTGATAAGTCCCTCTGAAACCAATGATCAATTATGCGGAACTAATCTGGAAGCACACAAGCACTCTCCATATGGTCTGGTTTCAAACGTTGCATTCCCAGATTCAATCTCAATCTTAAAGGTAAAGTTCATCCCAAAATGAAAATTCATCATTTACTTACCTACTAAATTTTATTGTTCCAAACTCGTAAAACTTTCTTTTTTTCCGTGGAGCACAAAAAGATATATATTGAAAAATGTTTACTTGTCACTCTGAATGGGCACTGGAGCTTTCAAGTCTGTAAGCAAAGCACCATGACAATATCATAAAAATGGTCAATTTGACTTCTGTGCTATATTCCAAATCTTCTTAAGTTATAGAATATAACAGTTTTGTGAGAGAAAATGATAATTTTCTTATCGACATTTCAATGGAAAAAGTATCAGTTTCTCATAAAAAGCTATCGTGTGATATCAGAAGACTTAGAATAATGTGGGTATGAAAATAGTCATATGGACTACTTTTATGATACTTTTATGGTACATTTATATGTAATATATATATATATATATATATATATATATATATATATATATATATATATATATATATATATACACACACTATATCCCCAAAAATAATTAAAATATTTAAAACCTAAAACTGGCCTTCTAAAATCAATGAATAAATATCTATCCTGCATGCACACACTGATATTTTTTTAATTTGATTTATTTATTTTTGTAGAGGAGCCGGGATAGAAACGAACTATCGGGAAACAAACTAAAAATAAGAAAAAAAGAATTAGAAGAAGAAAATATGGGTTTGGAACAATATGAGGACGAGTAAACGATGACAGAATTTTCATTTTGTTGTGGACTATCCCTATAAGACACAAGGATGCTGGAGGGTTTTCTGTCTTTGTGGATATGAATGCATTCATCTCAACATAGTCTCTGAATATGTCGTACTTTTATTTGTTTTGAGCTCGGATGGAGTGCCTCTTTTTCAGCAATTACCTGAATATACTGGATGGGAAAACAAAGTCAACATGAAACCCTGTCAATCCTCCTTAATAATGCTATATATATATATATATATATATATATATAGACTTCCAACCACCACCCTTTGCAATCAGAACAGTTTCAGTCTTGGCTTACTGCCACACGAGTCTGGAAGTGCGTGTGTGTGTGCACTGAATATTGCATCATTCTTCAAGAAGAAACGCCTTCAGTTCTTTGAGGGATGAATGGAGAGAAAATCTACTTTGCAGTCTGTGGTGCTCCAGAATTACACTTCAAGCTTCTATGGTGATGGGGGAGGCCTTGAAAGGCACTTGACATGCACACAGACATGCAATCATCGAAATTAACGACTCCTGCAACATGGCAGCCATAACAAAAAATGAATATTTCACCAAAAATGACAATTCTGTCATTATTTACTCACCCTCATGTCATTTATAACCATATGACTCTTTCTTCTGTGGATCTCATATAGTGAAATTTTAAAGAATAATACATGATTGCAGAAAGTGACTCACTTTTAAGCTTAAAAATGACCCATAAGTTTAATGAAAGTAGTCCATGTGGCTCATGCATTAAAGTCTTTTGAAGAAATACGGTTTTGGTCAGTAGCAGGGTTTCGGTCCACATATTTTTATGCATATTTTGGGAAAAGGCATAAAAACTGCTGAATGGAAACACAGATGTGAATAAAATCTCCAAAATGTGCATAAAAAAAACATATACGCTGGCTTGAGGTGGATACATTTTTATTCAACAAGAAGAATTGTGCATAAACTGTGATGGAAACACATTTACTAAATAAACTCCTATTGAATTTATTAGGTATATAAGATGTGCATAAAAAAGTCATGTGACTGAATAATTCGTACTCAACTGGACTAACCAGCGGACCAATCATCGCATCTGAAATGTTGCTTTGGTCATCCTGAAATAACAGTGTCCTGAAAATCCAAAGCCTGCAAAGAGTTTGTAGAGCAAATACGTTGAATACAAACTTGAAATGTGCCAAAGAGTAGTTTTATTTATTTATTTATTTATTACTTTACTTTATCTCATACCTATAAGACATTTTTTAATGTTCAGTGTTTTGTCTATGTGATCTAAACCATGAGTACTTTATTAATAAAAGACATGGGATGGAAAAACGGCTTTATTCACACATTGTTTTTGTGATATTATGGTTTTTCGCATAAATTTAATTTGCATCTTGGATAGCTAGTGTTGTGGACAGGACCGGAGTAGCTAATCAGGAAGATCGGGGAAATCTTGGTGGGCCGCTCATAATTTGGGCCAGCAGCACAGGTCCACAAGTTGATTATTAAACTTTCAGTTATGTTTGTTGCATAACAGTTGCTAACCATCTGTATCATCCAGTATTTAAGGTATCAGAATCGCATTTCTCATTATAGCGGATGCAGTCTCTAACGTATTTTATCATCTCACACAAAAACAAATGAGGGAGTGGGCTGTGAGGGATGGAACATTGGCTGTTGTGCCATCACTGATGCTTTACTTGACAGCAGGGGTAGGATTGAGAAATATCCAGCGAGAACAGAATCTTTTTTCTGAATGGATGATGAACATTTTTGAAAAACATTTTTTTCAATGGCATTTAAAAATTTTAAGACAATCACTCAACAATCAAAATCAAATCAAATCACTTTATTGTCACTCAACCATATACACAAGTCCAACAATGGGTGAAAGTCTTGGGTGCAGTTCCAAGCAACATATCAGTCATGACAGTGATGAGACAAATGCCAATTTACAATAAACAACAGTAAAAATAATATATATATATATATATATAAATGTGCAGTAAGGATGTACAGTGGTTGTACTGACATTAAGGCTGTCGGTTTATAGTCAGTTGCCAGTGTGTTGTTAAGAAAAATATAATTTATGACTGTCCAGTGTGAGATTAATAAAGTGCAGTGCTGATATATGTTGATCGTGAGTGATCAAGAGTTCAAAAGTCTGATTGCTTGGGGGAAGAAGCTGTCATGAATTCGGCTGGTGCGGGTCCTGATGCTGCGATACCACCTGCCTGATGGTAGCAGTGGTAGCAGCCCATGGCTCTGGTTGCTGGAGTCTCTGATGATTCTCCAAACTTTTTTCACACACTGCCTGGTATAGATGTCCTGGAGGGAGGGAAGCTCACCTCAGATGATGTGTCTGGCAGTTCGCACCACCCTTTGCAGTGCTTTGTGGTTGAGGGTGGTGCTGTTGCCGTACCAGTACCACCGTACCACTTCAATAAGTTTCATAAACATTTAATTGTTGCACATATTTTCAGTGGATCTGTTGCTATGTTAATTAAAATGTCTAAAATACAATGCACTAACATTTTAAATTTGAGTCTGTAAATTTTTAAATATTTATGTACAGTTACGTTTCTAAAGTGTTATTATATGCCTAGACAGGCTTTAAAACTTGACATTACAATTCACTTTGTTTTACAAGAGATGCAATGAAGTCATTGTATTACAGTGCAAATGAAAAAAATAAAAAAATAATAATAATGTATTTTTGTTAGACCCTTTTTCTAGTCTGGATCTTAATTCAGTATGCGGACAGCAATTTTTTTATTTTTTATACGTTTTTTTTTTTCTCCATGCATCTTAAGTAAAACAAGTGTGAAAATACTGTACAAGTTTGAGTGCAACAATGCTCATACTTCTTATGTAAGGAAGCTAAAATCAAAGTGATTTAAGCTTAAATGTTATGCTATGTGTGGTATAAAGACATTGAGAGCTTATCGTTTTTTAGTTTTTGCCTATAATGTATATTTTTGCCTTGTTCTCATTTTAGCAAAATCATTTTACTGTAATTTTACTTTTTTAATGTTTTGCTTAAAAGTGCATTTGTGTATTGCTGCAGATTCTGATTACGTTTCAATAAATTTTTATAAAATAGTGTGTTTTCTAGTTTATTAGTGTATATTAAGTAAAAATGTATGTTCAATTTAATGTTGTCAAATTATTGGTTTAACCCATACAAAAATGAACCATGGTTTTACTATAGTAATATTGTAGAAACCATGACTGAGTAAGGGAATGTCACCCTAAATAGATATCGTCCTGGTTACTTTTGTAACCTCCGTTCGCTGATGGAGGGAACGAGACATTGTGTCGATGTAGTGACACTAGGGGTCACTCTTGGGAGCCCCAAACACCTTTTTGAAAAAAGCCCAATGGGAATTGGAGAGTGGAATTTGCATGGCACTCCCCCAGACATACAGGTATAAAACGAGCTGGTATGCAACCACTCATTCAGGTTTTGTGCTGAGGAGTCGAGACAAGGTCCTGGCCATTTCAGCGGGTAGTTCAGTGTTGTGGCAAGTGGGACACAACATCTCGTTCCCTCCATCAGGGAACGGAGGTTACGAAAGTAACCAGGACATTCCCTATCTGTCACTCACTCGATGTTGTGTCGATGTAGTGACACTAGGGGTCCCTATACAAAATGCCACAACTAGCTGAACTGTGTTACGTGGACTGGCGGTGCGAGACGGGCAGACCGCTGTGTGCCTCGTAGCCAGCGCACCAGGCCTTCAAGTAACCTCCCCCAACACTCTCATGAGTGTCGAACAGTCCTTCGGGAACAAGTAGACTGCCAAAAAAATAGGGACAGGCTAACCCAGCCATGGCCTCTTTCCTTCTTTTTTCTCCCTAAAAAGAGTGGAATTTGTTAACCGACTGGGGGCCATAAATGTCTACATCGGGGGAGTGTCACTCCCAAGGAGAAGACACTGCGGAGACCACACCCCGCCCAGAGAAAAAAAAAAAGGGGGGGGGGGGGAATTTTGAGTGAAAATACGTCACATTGTCTTACCGAGTCTTGTCGGAAGTATGTCATGAGTGAAGTCCCATGGTAGGTCCTACCCGAGGGGGGAGGAGTTTCTACAAACATGGTGACCGGGGGCAGAGGAGCCTCTGCTCAAGGAAGACGCAGTTTACCGACAGGGTAACGATTTAGCGGAAGATATCACATGGGGTCACCTACGGGGAACCACCACATGTGGAGCACCTACCTCAGTACAGGGCCTAATTAGCACAAATACTGGGCCGGCAGTGAGTTTCTCCGCAAACTCGTCTGCCACAGGGCTAAGGAGGAAAGTCATCCAGGGATCACAGCTTGTGAACACGACTGGGAGTCAAAAGCACACATCTTCACCTCATGGGAGGGGAACACCTAGCCAGCTGTCCCGGAACTTACCTGTTTGGACCTGACAACACACGGGACGAAACTGGCTCAACCCAGAGATTATAGAGCCTCGCAAAGTTGTTGGGTGTTGCCCAGCCCGCTGCTCTGCAGATGTCTGCCAAAGAGGTGCCACTGGTCAGGGCCCAGGAGGCTGCTACACTCCTAGTAGAGTGGGCTCGTAACCCCATGGGGGGCGGCACGTCCTGGGCATGAAATGCCATCACGATGTCGTCAATGACCCAGTGGGCGATCCTCTGTTTGGAGACAGCGCTTCCTTTCCGCTGTCCACCAAAGCAGACAAAGAGCTGCTCGGAGCTTCTAAAGTTCTGCATGCAATCCAAATAGATGCGTAAAGTACGCACAGGACACAGCAATGCCAAAGCTGGGTCTCCCTCCTCCTGGGGCAGCGCTTGCAGATTCACCACCTGATCCCTAAACGGGGTCGTGGGAACCTAGGGCACATAGCCCGGTTGGGATCTCAGAATCACAAGAGAGTAACCCGGACCGAACTCCAGGCACGATTCGCTGACAGAGAACACCTGCAAGTCCCCTACCCTCTTGATGGAAGTGAGCGCAGTCAGGAGGGCAGTCTTCAAAGAGAGTGCCTTAAGCTCAACTGACTCCAGGGGCTCAAAGGGAGCACCCATAGACCCTGAAGGACTACAGAGAGGTCCCACGAGGGCATGAGGCGCAGTCTGGAGGGATTCAACCTCCTAGCACCTCTCAGGAACCTGATGATCAAGTCGTGCTTCCCCAAATACTTACCATCCACTGCCTCATGATGTGCCGAAATGGCGGCTACAAACACCTTCAAGGTGGAGGGGGACAGCCGCCCTTCTAGCCTCTCCTGCAGGAAGGAAAGCACCGATCCGACTGCGCATCTCTGGTGGTCTTCGCTTCGGGCAGAACACCACTTAGTGATCAGATGCCACTTCAAGGCATACAGGCGCCTCGTAGAGGGGGCCCTAGCCTGAGTGATCGTGTCTACCACCGCGGGTGGTAGGCCACTTAGGTCTTCCATGTCCCGTCCGAGAATTCGTCTGGGTGGGCCAGTAGGGTGCTACTAGGATGATCTGCTCCTCGTCCTCCCTGACCTTGCACAGGGTCTGTGCAAGTAGGCTCACTGGGGGAAACGCGTATTTGCGTAGTCCAGGGGGCCAGCTGTGTGCCAGCGCATCTATACCGAGGGGTGCCTAGGTCAGGGCGTACCAAAACAGGCAGTGGGAAGATTCCCGGGAAGCAAACAGGTCTACCTGTGCTCGACCGAATCGACTCCAAATCAGCTGGACTACCTGGGGGTGGAGTCTCCACTCTCCCCTGAGCATAACCTGTCATGACAGCGCTTCCGCTGAGGTGTTGAGGTCGCCCGGGATGTGAGTGGCTCGCCTCCACCGGGGGATGGAGTGGTCTGTCTACCAGCTCTGTAGAAGCGGGTCTCCTCGTCCCTGGGTCACACGTCTCAGGGGCGCTTCAAAGCCTTCCTAGGGTTCTTGGTGGCCGGCTGTGAGACAGGTGGTGTCTGCTTCCTGCCGTGGGCTGCGGAGAGCAAGGTCGGTCGCTGAGCGCAGTTCCTGTATCAATCCCAGGTCAGAACTACCCTCATGCAGCTCTTTTAGTGCCTTGGCTTGGTGTACCTGCAGGAGAGCCATGGCGTGCAGGGCAGAGATGGCTTGTCCAGCAGCACCGTAGGCCTTAGCCATCAGAGACGACGTAAACCTACAGGCCCTGGATGGGAGCTTTGGGCGCCAGTGCCAGGTGGAGGCACTCTGCGGGCACAAGTGCACCGCGAGCGCCTTATCCACCTGGGGGATCACCAAATACCCCTTGGCCGCCCCACCATCAAGGGTAGTGAGAGCAGGGGAGCTGAAAGATCGGGACCGGGTTGTAAAAGGTGCCCCCCACGATCTTGTCAGCTCCTCATGCACTTCCAGGAAGAAAGGAACCGGGGCGTGAATGATGACGTGAATGAACTCGGCGGATGAATTCAGCTCAATAAATAGAACCGATCGGCTCCGAAGAGAAAATCTGTATGAGTGGTTGCATACCAGCTCCTTTTATACCCGTATGTCCGGGGGAGTGGCATGCAAATTCCACTCGCCAATTCCCATTGGCCTTTTTTCAAAAAGCAGAGGTGTTTGGGGCTCCAAAGAGTGACCCCTAGTGTCACTACATCAACACAACATCGAGTGAGTGACTGATAGGGAAAGGGCTTTAACTACATAACTCTCACAAAACCAAAATTGTATGCTTTCAGAAGCTTTTCATTCAACACACATTTTCTTCTCTCTTTTTATTTTTATTTTTATAAGAATTTTTTGACTTTGTCCTCATGTAAAACTATCCTGATTTAGGATATAGGGTAAAACAAAAAAATAAAAAACATGTATGACTATATTAATTTTCATTATGTTTATTGTGCCTTACACAAGGTTATGCATATATATATATATATATATATATATATATATATATATATATATATATATATAAAAAATCCCATTGTTGTGACTTAAATATCTGCAATTCAGGCACCTACTATTTGGCCGCTTTGGAACTCTTGGGAACACCTCATTATGCTCTAAAATCTCACATGTTAAACAATTCTTTATGGTCAGACACCTTTTTAGCTGTTACACCTTATCAAGTCACAGTAGCTCACCACTGCAGCTGCAACTGGAACTTTAAAATTAAACCCCTCTCTCAAGTAATATTTCTGCTGTTTAGGCCATCTTCCCCATTGTGAAACCTGAAGGATAAAGGACAAGTGCTTTTATCAAGAGCACAATAGTAATAAAAGAACCTCATTAATTCTGCAGTTCAATGGTTGCCCTGTAGCTAAAAAAAAAAAAAAAAGAGGTCTGACAATTAACAATTGTAGTCCTTAGACACAAAGTAAGCAAGTGTACCAGCACGTGGCAAACCAATACTTTTCCCTTATGCTAGGTGATATCAGAGTGCACGGCTACTCATTAACTTTGCAACCCACTTTACTTCTGTTATGTGCCTTATTTTTAAGTGAAAGATAATTTTCAACCAGAAAAAAATAAAATAAAATAAAATAAAATAAAATAAAATAAAATAAATAATAATATAATGAAGGGATGGACAAGTGTTATTATTGTTAATAAAAGCTAAAACAAAAACTAAATGCAAACATTGCAGTTAAAAATGTAACATATTTGAAAGAAATAAATCCAAATTAAAATACATTTTCATAACTTCAAAGCTAACTAAAAAATTTAATAAAAATGACCTCAATTTAATGTTCATTTTAGTTTTTGATAGTATATTATAACATTTTAAAACCCACAACTCCCCATCACTTTACATATAGCAGTAACACAAGACTGCACTGATAAATTTAACGACATTAAACATAATTATATCAATTAAAGCACATGATAGCTTTGGCAGCCATAAAATACAAAAGTAAAACTAAAATAAAAACTAAAGGTAAAATCACAGAGTGAAAACGAATGAAAATTAAACTAAATTGGAATAAATTGAAAACAAAATATAAAAAAAAAGCCAAATCAAAAATTTTAAGGAGACTTTTTAACCAAGCCATTGAGGCTAAAAGTCTAGTTGACCCTCAAGGACATCGCCACATATCCTGTCGCTTCTTTTTCAAATCTATTGCTAGTTGCTATTATAGTCATAACCTTTATTTCATTACTTTAACCCAAAATCGGGTATTCAGAAAATAAATAGTGTAAATTTTGACCCATGTTGACTTTAACACCATGTGTATAGTCTCAAATGTTGCATATACGAGTTGCATTTAGTGAATGTGTTAAGTCGAAACTACACCTCAAAGAATAAAAACAGCCAGCCGTAGCCTACACTGAGTAATGCCTTTGACCATGTGCAATACAAAATATGCCGAACGATTAAGCAATCATTCCAGTTAGAGCTGTCGAAGTTAACGCGTTAATAACGCCTGTGTTCCACGACTGCTACTGGGTCATTGAATAACGTATGATGTGCCAACAAAGGCAGCCGGTGGAGTTTCTGGTGCTCCCCTAGGGAGATGGTGCCCTACGCAGACTGTGTAATATGCGTGTAGGGAGTGGCGGTACTGATTACTGGCTAACGGAAACGTGCTGCTGTCTCCAAGGTTCTGTCACAATGCCATTGCAGAAGTTGGAGACTGCTGGAACCCTGCAGGTAATCTGCACTGTCCCCATTTAATCCCACCGGTTACAATTGCGACCACACAGAGGTATGTTGCACAGAGTTGTCAGTTGTAAATGGCAGTGCAGACTTGTTTGCATGAGAGGTGCAAATAGTCACATGACCAGAGCTATTTAATTCCACTGTGCTTCCTTGAAAGATTATGTCTGTCAAAACTTCATAAAAAGAAGTTAATAAATCCGTCCATAAATCACTTCTAACTACCAGATTTTGTACATAATTTGAATTGAGTTGTGTTCATTTTCTGTTGTTCAACTCCGTTGGCAGGGTAGGTTTTTTGTGGATGACAAAAAAATACATCTGGATGAAGAATATTTTGTCCACTCATGTTTATAAAGATATTGCGATTAATTACCAAAAATGATGCAATTGTTAGTGATTAAATGTTTCAATCATGGGGATCTGGGTAGCTCAATGGTAAAGACACTGGCTACCACCTCTGGAGTTCGCGAGTTCGAATCCCAGGGCATGCTGAGTGACTCCAGCCCTAAGCAAGGAGCCAAATTGGCCCAGTTGCTAGGGAGGGTAGAGTCACACGGGGTAACCTCCTCGTGATCGCTATAATGTGGTTCGCACTCGGTGGGGCCCGTGGTGAGTTGTGTGTAGATGCTGCAGTGGATGGCGTGGGCCTCCACACGCGCTATGTCTCCATGGTAACGCGCTCAATGAGTCACATGATAAGATGCGCGGGTTGACGGTCTCAGACATGGAGGCAGCTGAGATTCGTCCTCCGCCACCCAGATTGAGGCAAGTCACTACGCCACCATGAGGACTTAGAGCAAAATTGGGAATTGGACATTCCAAATTGGGAGAAAAAGTGGAGAAAATCCAAAAATAAAAAAAATATTTTAATCATTTGACAGCCCTAGTTCCAATACATAATGGCCGTGATTAGTATTTGAAGTATAGAAATTCTCCCTTTTATGCATTTATTTATTCATCTTAACTCTGGCATTCACTGAATTTCGGAGATGATTAATACATTTTGTGGAAACCATTCAGATGGGGAGAGGAACATGCCTTCGTTTTTATGTTTGATTGCTTCTCATCTTTGCGCAGTAGGTATTATTGTGAGTCCAGAAAAAAAATGCAGAGAAATGAATGCAAAGGAAAAATGTTGAGGAAAAGAAGCAAAACTATTGAGGAAACATGTTTCCATGTGTGCGCAGGGAGATGTAAATAAACATAAGGCGGCCAAACATTGGAAGACTTGGCACCCAATTTCAAATAAGTGGGTGTTTGGGAATCACTCTTGCATTCTGAGAGAAATGGAAGTGTGTGAAAAGAAATCAAAGTGCTAAGAACATTATTCTTTGTGAGAAATAAAACAGTTTAACATATAGTAATAATCATGGGTCATCTAGTCTTAGTCCACAGACCACCTACAATTTGTTTACTGACTGTCTAATACATACAGTATATTTATACACTCACACACACACACACACACACACACACACACATATATATATATATATATATATATATATATGTATGTATGTATGTATGATGTATTGCCGATCATTAGTGACTGTCTGGTTTATGTCTTATGCTTAAGTGAATCTTCTCATTTGAATATAATTTTCCATCTTTAATCTAATTTAGTACAGTCTCATGGGGTTAGCCAGATGTTAAAACACTCTGTGTGAAACAAAAGAATAAGATAAAAACTTCACTGAAATTTAATCTGAAAATGTTAATTTCTCATAATTTGGATTAATTCCGAGGGTTAGAATGGTACAGTAAAACAGTTATAACAATATTTATATAAATAAATAAACAAATAAATATAAAATAATAATAATAATAAATAAAATAATTTAAATTATTAGACAAGGCAAGTTTATTTTTATCAAGCTTATTGCATTATTTCAAGTGGGTGTTTGGGAGTCACTCTTGCATTCTGAGAGAAAGGGAAGTTTGTGAACAGAATTCAAAGTGCTAAGAACATTATTCTTTGTGAGAAATAAAACATTTGACATATGGTAATAATCATGGGTCATCTAGTCTTAGTCCACAGACCGCCTACAGTGTGTTTACTGACGGTCTGATACATACAGTATATTTATACACTCATCGGCCACTTTTATTAGGTACACCTGTACATCTACTTGTTCATGCGATTATCTAATCAGGCAATTGTGTGGCAGCAGTGGAATGTATAAAATCATGCAGATATGGGTCAGGAGCTTCAGTTAATATTCACTTCAACCATTAGGATGGGGGAAAATTTGATCTCAGTGATTTAGACCATGGCATGATTGTTGGTGCCAGACAGGCTGGTTTGAGTATTTCTGTAACTACTGGTATCCTGGGATTTTCATGCACAACAGTCTCTAGAGTGTAAAGAGAATGCAAGTAAATGGGTGCCGAATTTTTGAATCTCCAAAAAGTATATATAGCCATCATAAAAATAATCCATACGATTCCAGTGGTCTAGTTAATGTCTTCTGAAGCAAAATGTGTGTAGTGAATTTGGTAGTATAAATGTACACGGGATGGGTTAAAGTGCCCGCGTACCTCCACCATTATATGTAGGGAAACAGTATGTGTGAGCTAGGAATTAAATTAAACTGTCCTTATTCTACATTATTATGTAAGGAAATTTATAATGGAATTAGTTGCGTTCGACAACCATTATAAATTAGATAAATGACAAATAACTAGATTATTTGTCTGAATAAAATTCTCCACCATTAAAATCGTAATACAACATCTTGTTGTATCCGCTCACAATTTCTTTTGTAAGGATTTAGCTTTAATAAGGGAATTGTGATTAATTCTCTTATTGGAGTAATATTATTCTCATGGCTTATTGAAAATAATATTACACATATTTAGGTACAGCTTTGAAGCGACATCTTTTAAAAACAGGGATGAGATTATTTATCAAAATATACCACAGTCAAATGATCTTTAAATGGGGAATATGAATAATTAATCATAACTCATTATAATCAATTATAAATATTTGGATCAGTTAATAGAATTAACTTGATGTAGCTGAATTAACATTACAATCAATTAATCTGTTCGTCCAGCAAACACTCAGTATTGATCGTCTATCAACTCACAGAAAGGATATTTTTCGTGGCCACAGAAAAATAACTCTTTCTTAGCATGTAGCTGTGATCAAATCGTTAAATTGATGTTGATTTACAAGCAGACCAGAATCAATTCGCAAGAATGTACACAAAAGCTTTATTTAACTAAATCACAAACACATAACTAATCTAAACAAACACATACACACAAATCACACATACATGGGAAATGGAAAAGTGAAAGTGAATGAAACTGGAACAGAACAGGGGAATGAAGCTATGAAAAGAGTCATTTAACCATCTGAAAGAATCATCAGTTTCTTACTTCAAAGCACCTTTGTTAACAAAGGGGTTCACAGCTTATACTAAACCTCTGTTTAGTTAGTTAATTGTATGATACTTGCAATGCCTTGGCTGTTAAGAGAGCGCCCGGATGCAGTCTTAGGAGAAAGTCTTGATGGAGTTGAAGTCGATGGTGTTGAAGTTGCAATCAATTCTTCCGTGTTTATTGAAGAAATGATGATGAACTTGCGGTGTTAGTTTGACTCTGTTATGGTCAAGAAAGTTACAAATGGCTTGATGTGTTTGAGGCCTGCCGGCCTGCGACCTCGCGGTCTGACCAGGAGTTTCCGTTCCCACACGAACAGCAACCATGAGCAGAAGGGAGAGAGAAAGAGGGAAGAGAGAGAGAGAGGGAGGTCACTCCGACGGTGCCCTTTAACTCCTGAGGGAGGTCACTCTTGAGTTTGGCTTGACCAATGAGAAAGGTGCAATTTTCCAGTGGGTAAAGATCCTTTTTTTGGAAGCTGACTCATTTGCATGATTGGTGTAAGCTAGCTGTTTATGCCCCTTTATGCTCTGATTAAAATAACAAGCATACAATGCATGCTATAAGGGGGTGCTATACTCCAATGTTTAGGGCATCACTCAAGGATTAATTTGATAGGAAGCATGATACCAATAATTTTACATTATCTAGTGGTTCTGTCATAAAGCATGCACAAAACGGTATACAGTACAAAAGACAGTAATAATCATACACACAATGTCCTGAGGATATGCATGTTCATTTATAGAACAGTTTGTCTATAAATTAATGAAGAAAAGTCTGTTTTATGGGCTATGGGAGAATGGAGTGATTTTTTTTCTCAGCCACATTACTTTGTTTTTGCATGTGGCTGCCTTCCCCCACCTGGAATGTCTCTGAGGTCCACTAGTTGCTGGACCAGTTTCAGAAAAGGGGGAGTAAAAGCTGATAATGATTATTGGGAGAGCAGACATCTCGGAGTCTGCTTGGGCCTACTTGGACCTTTGTTTGTTACTGTCTTGAGGCGTCTGTTGGATTATTCCTTAAATAATGAATAATTGTGTGTCTGATTGGTCCAGAGGCTACATGTGTGTGTAAGAAATAGATCAATATGTAAAGTATTTTTTACTAAAATGTTTAGCTTCTGGCCAGTATAAGGTTTGTACGTTGATGAGGGTGGACTTCAAACTTCCTCTTGTGTGATGCAAATGCGTAGGCCTCCTCTGCATAGATATTTTCGACACAAAAGTAGTATATGCAGAGGTCTAAGCAAGGAGCTCAGTCTGAGGCATCTCCTACACTCACTCACTTGCATTCAAACTGATTCAAACAGCTCTCCTTGTTCGCCATTCCAAGATGGCACCGCAGTTGATGTATTCTCAAACCATCTATGCTCCTCTGTTGTAAACAACACTGTGCTTCCATTTTTTTTTTCATATTTCAAGCGTCAGTTCTCGCATGAACTTGCCAACGTGCTTGACTTCAACCCTCATTAATTTTTTTTAGAAAAGAAGTTTAAAATATCTATTTCTTACACAAACCTAGCGTTTCGCTTCAGAAGACATTAATTAATCCTCTTGAGTCGAACGGATTACTTTTCTGGTGGCTATATGTGCTTTTTGGAGCTTCAAAAATTTTGCACCCATTCACTTGCATTTTATGGACCTACAGAGCTGAAATATTTACCTAAAAATCTGAAGAAGAAAGTCGTACACATCTGGGATGGCATGAGGGTGAGTAAATTACTACAGAATTTTCATTTTTGGGTTAACTAATCCTTTAAACTTACAAACACTCCCACACCCAGAAAATAATTCTTGAGTCAATGCCTAAGTTTGTGAAGTCATTGAACTTCAGAATAGAAAATCAGAGTTTTGCAGACAAAACTATAATAAGAGGAGAAAAGGAGTTTTAAAACACTCTGTTTCCACCAATTGCTGTGTCTGCAAGAATAGAAACATACATACTTCCAGAGCCGCATTAACGCACGGGTTTACCACAGCAGCTGGGGGGTGGGTATCAGAATTATCCCTGTTCCTAATGTCATGTTTTCCTGTAGGTACACTGGCTCTCTCTCCTTTGAACTGCTGCTGTATCACATCCTGAAACCATAGGAAGAGAGTTCACCATGCCACGCCCCCCCCCAACACACACACACACACACACACACAGCAAGTCTTAATCCTGGCTGGTCCTAATTATTGATTGCATGTGTAGAAGCCCTGCCAACTCTGCTGAGATAAAGAGTGGAGTAATGCTCAAGTAACTGATGGAGGAGTAAAAAAGCTGATCATAGGGGACTGGCTAACATGGAAGGCTTTTTAATGTAGACAGTGTATGTTAAGTAAGTTGGAAGCTAGTCAAGAGATATAACATATGCACAGTGTATATAATTGTTAAGTGAGTTGGAAGCTAGTAAAAATACATAACATAGCCTACACATGGTCCATCCACAAGTACTTCCACACTTGATTGTATGATTTGATATCTGCCTCATCAGACATAGATGTTGCACCAGTTATGTTTATACTGTATACTGTAATATAATATTTTACACAGAAGCCCACAGAAAGGCTGTTCCATATTGTATCGCATATAATCGCGTTCAGCAGGAGACACGGATATAAACACGGAGACAGCAGAGCGCGAAAGCCGTCGGGCCAGCATGCACGTTGATGAAAGAACTGTCTACATAAATTCACATGCATTTATCTGATCCACAGTTTCTAATGTATCGTCTCAGTACACTAGAAACTGTGGATCAGATAAATGCATATGACGGCATCTGGCGATCTGTTCTAAGTTCTGTGCGGTCTCGCGTTGCTCCACAATCTTTTTTCATTTTAGTTCTACATGGTTTGTGTTGTTCATTATATGTTGTTTTAATATTGGTTTCAAGCATGCTAGGATATGTAATCATTCCTGTGACAGCGTGTACTATACTGAAAGCCCTGTATCCATTCGGTTCGTCGCTGATACTCGTACCGTTAGTACGCATATATACACTACTGGTCAAAAGTTTTGAAACACTTACTCATTCTTTATTATAATTTCTTTTTTTCACATTTAGAATAATAGTAAAGTCATCAAAACTATGGAATAACATAAATGGAACTATAGGAATTATGTTGTGACTAAACAAAATCCAAAATAAATAAAAACTGTGTTATATTTTAGCATCTTCAAAGTAGTCACCCTTTGCCTAGAATTTGCAGACATGTACTCTTGACATTTTCTCAAGCAACTTCTTGAGGTATCACCCTGGGATGCTTTTTAAACAGTATAGAAGGAGTTCCCATCAATGTTGAGCACTTATTGGCTGCTTTTCTTTATTATTTGGTCCAAGTCATCAATTTCAAAAACTTTTTTATTTTATTTTATTTTTTATAAAATTTTAGTTTTATAATGAAATAAATTAATATGGTGGCACAATTATATTTTTGTCTACAAAACTAATTTCAAACATTTAAGCATATGCCTTCAGATCAAAAGATTTTTAAGATCATGTGAAACATTTCAGTCAAGTGTTTCAAAACTTTTGACCGGTAGTGTATATATACAGTCTATAGTATTATAGTATTCAGTATGTATATATATATATATAAACAGTATATATAGATGGTTTGTCATGTCCACTTCAGAGGCCCATTCTTCTCAGTTTGGTCAAATGTCTGCAGGAGCAATACAGCTGTCAATCCATTTAAAAGTCTCTTGAGCTTCACAACAACATGCACAAGTTACGAGCTCATTTTAAACCTCTGAATAATTCACAATGTCATGCTGATCTTGTTTTGAGGGGTGTTAAGATAAATAATTAGCTCTCTTATGAGCTTAAATAGAAAGGCAGCGGTAAACTAGTCGATATCGGTTCTGAATGCACAATGTATCTAGCAGACTACTCAATACACAAAGTGTGTCCAGTAAGTAACAATAAGGCAGATCAATCTTTCAGTGTTTTCTACAACAGAGAAATATATAGAGAGACAAGGGGAGAGGATGGCAGAGGATATTAGACTGATAGAAAGATAGATATGGAGATCAAAAGAGAGAAAAATCCAAATGAACGATGGCTCTGTTTAGTTTTGAGTGGGCAGCAGTGTGCACACTTTTTTGCCATGACTGTATTTAAAATCTCTTCAACACTGATGCTAATTGCATAATTATCTACATAGGTTACATGATAAAAAATAAATAAAAAATAAAAAAATCAGCAGGATAGCAGCAGGTTATTTGAGTATGAAACATAATGTTTCTGAAACTAAGTATTAAACAACCAATAATTTTGCAATGCTGTTTCGATGCAATATAACATATTGATTTAACCTTATATAACAACAATTTAAGATGACATCAAATGATTGAGTGACAGTCATTGGTTCTGTTCCAAAACCAGTCCAATAAGTACTTAATGTAATAGGCAGTTGCTATGGTAATCTGGGAGGTTGCAAGGCAGTTGCAAAAATGTTCTGGGTGTACTAAGGGATTTCTGTGTTGCTTTAGAGTTACCTGAGGTGAACCAGAATCTAAAATTAGCTAAACCTGTAGTAAAGACTGTAAAGAGATGGACCAATGAAGAAGAGGTGGAACTACAAGCCTGCTTTGACTGCACTGATTGGAAAGTTTTTGAGGCTGCAGACACCAATCTGGATGAGCTCACAGATACTGTGGCATCATATATCAGTTTCTGTGAGGATATGTGCACTCCTACTAGGACTTATTTTACATACAATAACAACAAATTGTGGTTTACAGCAGAACTCAGGCAGCTTCGTCAGGCAGAATTGTATGCTTACAGAGGTGGGGATAAAATGTTGTACCATGTTGTATCAGGCCAGGAACACACTGAATAAGGAAATCAGAGTGGCTAAAAGAAGCTATTCTGATAAGTTGAAAACAAGTTTTCAGCTAACGACCCTGAATCAGTGTGGAGTGGCCTGAAACAACTTACTAACTACAAGACTCCTACCCCCAACACTGTAGTGGAACAACAACTGGCTGACGACCTGAATGTGTTCTACTGTAGATTTGAAAGGCCCAATCTCACACCCCACACCCGCTCTGACCTTCAATTCACACAAACATCTACACCTCCTGCTACTCAACCTGCACTTAAGATCTGTGAAGAGGTGTGCCGAGTCTTCCGGAAAAAAACAAAAAGACAAGGAAAGCACAGGGCCCAGATTGTGTTTCACCCACTTGTCTAAAATCCTCTGCTAACCAGCTGGCCCCCATCTTCACACTGATCTTCAATAGATCACTGGAGCAGTGTGAAGTCCCATGCTGCTTCAAACGCTCAGTCATCATTACTGTCACAAAGAAACCCAAAATCACAGGACTTAATGACTACAGACCCATTGCTCTGATGTTTGTGGTCATGAAATCATTTGAAAGACTGGTGCTGGCCCACCTGAAGGACATCACTGGACCCTTTCTAGATCCCCTTCAATTTGCTTATCGAGCAAACAGGTCTGTGGATGATGCAGTCAACATAGGATTGCATCATATCCTGCAACATCTGGACAGACCAGAGACATATGCAAGGATCCTATTTGTGGACTTCAGTTCGGCTTTCAACACCATCATCCCAGCTATTCTCCAGAATAAATTACACCTACTCTCTGTTCCCACATCTATCTGTCAGTGGATCACCAGATTTCTGACAGACAGGCAGCAGCTAGTGAGACAGGGGAAATTCAGTTCCAGCACATGTACAATCAGCACAGGTGCCCCCCAGGGATGTGTGCTCTCCCCACTACTCTTGTCCCTGTATACAAATGACTGCACTGCCCAGGATTCCAGGACGAAGGAGATGACTGTGGACTTTAGGAGGAACACCCCAACACTGACCCCCCCTCACCATTCTAACAGCACTCTGGCAGCAGTGGAGTCATTCAGGTTCCTGGGCACTACCATCTCACAGGACCTGAAGTGGGAGACCCACATTGACTCCATTGGGAAAAAGGCCCAGCAGAGGTTGTTCCTTCACCAGCTGAGGAAGTTCAACCTGCCACAGGCGCTGCTGATACAGTTCTACTCAGCAGTCATTGAATCTGTCCTCTGCACTTCAGAAACTGTCTGGTTTGGTGCAGCTATGAAATCGGATATCAGAATACTACAAAGGACAGTTTGGACTGCTGAGAGTATTATTGGTTGCCTTCAATAACTGTACACTTCCAGAGTAAGGAAAAGGGCTGGAAAAATCACTCTGGACTCCACTCACCCAGCCCACTACCTTTTTGAACTGTTGCCTTCTGGCAGGTGCTACAGAGCACTGAGCACCAGAACCGTCATTCACAGGAACAGTTTTTTTCCCTCAGGCTATCCATCTCATGAACAGTTAAAACTGCCCCATTGAGCAATAATGAATGTGCAATACACAGTTTAGTATATTTATATTTCCCTATCTGTCACTCTCTCAATGTTGTGTCAATGTAGTGACACTAGGGGTCTCCCTTGGGAGCCCCAAACACCTCTGATCTTTGAGAAAAGGCAAATGGGAAATGGCGAGTGGAATTTGCATGCCACTCCCCCGGACATACGGGTATAAAAGGAGCTGGCTTGCAACCACTCATTCAGATTTTTTCTTCGGAGCCGAGCGGTAGTGTTTCAGCGAACTGAATTCCTCCACCGATCCATTCACCTCGAAAGCTGTTGGATTTACAGCGCATTACGGCGGTTTCTCCTCCTCTTGCACAGGTGGTGTGCAGAGAACGCCCCTGGGCACTTCAGCAGCTAAAAGAGTATATTCTTCCTAATAAAAGAGTATATTTTCCTACTAAAAGAGTGGCACTCACGGAGAGCGTCTTTTTAAAGATGCCTTTCCGTTTGTGTATAATTCCTGGTTGTGGTCTTTACCTCTCCACTTCCGATGGCCACGATCGCTGTCTTAAGTGCTTGGGCGCTGCCCACGTGGAGACAGCATTCATGCGGGTCATATCCTCACTGCGAGAACATGACCATGGCAACATTGCGGTCGCGGCTTTCCTTCCTCACAGGGAAAGCCACCCCAGCGGCTCCCCGCCGTGGTCCTTCTACCTACGAGTTTGAGGACACGTTGGTTAGCACTGGGGGTGATTTGGGGACTCAATGACAGCCACTCTGCTGGGTATGCCCCCACGGACCTCCCATTCCCCAGCACGCTCATTCGCACCTGGCAGAACCATCTGAGACTCCCGTCCAGGGCCTGTAGGCTTACGTCATCATTGGTGACTAAGGCCTTCGGTGCCGCTGGACAGGCCACCTCGGCACTGCATGCCACGGCTCTCCTGCAAGTGCACCAAGCCAAGGCGCAGAGAGAACTGCATGAGGGTAGTTCTGACCCAGTATTGATGCAGGAGCTGCACTCGGCGGCCGATCTTGCCCTCCAAGTGACAAAGGTCACGGCGCGGTCTCTCGGGCAGGCAATGTCCATCCTGGTGGTCCAGGAGTGCCACCTTTGGCTGAACCTGGTTGAGATGAAGGAGGCTGACAAGGTATGATTCCTTGATGCCCCCATCTCCCAGGTTGGCCTATTTGGCAACACAGTCGAGGACTTTGCCCAGTAGTTCTCGACAGTTAAGAAGCAGACAGAGGCTGTCCAGCACATCCTGCCACGGCACGGATCAAGATCCCGCACCCCGTCTACTCATTGCCAAGGGCATCCCCCAGGAGGCCGGCCCCAGCGTGGAGCCACCCGCAGGAAGCAGACGCCACCCATCTCATGGCCTGCCGCAGGCGACCCAGGGAGACGGAGACCCGCTACAGACCTGGAGCTGGTAAACAGACCACTCCATCCCCCGGTAGAGGGCTGAGAGGAGAATCCTTGTTTTCCTTTTCTTATAATTTCACCACATGCCCAAAGGGCTGCGGTACCCACATTTTCAAGAAAAGAGCAGTTTCCTCAATTCCTGGGTCACACATTTGGTGTCCATGGCCATCGTTATCACGACCGCCGGGCACCGCACCTTTATGGCAGGCATGGCGCTCCGGAGGCAGGCCCCCCGCCCCTGTGCGCTCAGCTGTGGCATAATTGCACCCACATCAGGACGGTTGCGACAGGACGCGAGGACGATTTCCATCCTTCCCCGTCCCGGACTGGTCCTATGGTGGGTATACTGAGCCAAGTTCTCATAAACCACTTAAACCTGCCCACACACACAGACAACAACCACGTGTGTCTCTTTCTCTCCCGAACTGGTGCCTCTGGCTCATCTTTATCCCCCTCCCGGCTGATTAGCCCGATTCAGGGCCGGGTGTGTGTCCTCACGGCCCCGCCCTGCCCTCCTCCTTGTCACACTGTGTTCAAGTCTTATTGAGATCTCACCACAAAGCTCACAAGGCTCATGAGAGAACTTGTGCATTGGAGGCATCTTGTGCATTCATGTAGGCTATATAATATACTATACCCAAAGCCGCTGACTCGTTTACTATTAATCACATAGTAAATGTCACATAGTTCACTATATGGTGTATTTAGACAGCTCTAGAAACTTCTGTGCACTTTGTGTGATGTTTCACATGTTGCATCCCAAAAGACAATAAAACCACATTTAAATCATATACTGTATGAATGTGAATTATTTTGGGTTTGTAAATATGGTATTTCATTTGTTTTTTTTAATTTTTTTTTTTGTTTTTTGTTTTTTTATTTGTGCATTAAAACATGCAAAATGCAAACATGGAACGCAAACCTGCATTAATTAAATAATATTTTAAAACTTAACATGTTAATCATATTTCAGTCATGACAACTCTCTGAAAGATTTAGCATGTTAATGTGGATATGACATATTAATAGGATGTTGGTCTTGGTGGACTAGATCTGCTATGCTGCTGCTCCTGCAAAGAGGAGACTTGCGACTGCTAGAAAATACACATATAAACTGAGTTAAGCATGTGGACATGATGCTGCTGCAGCATAATTAGACAAAACACAAGACATCCTGCATTGAGCATGTATGACATGCTGCTGTACAAATTACAAACAAAGACATTACAAACAATGCCATGTAGCAGATCTAGACAAGTGCAGCAGGGGTGGAGGTGGGTTTCAGCAAAAAAGTGAAACCAGCTTATCTGCAAAACTGAGCAATTTAAATGTTAGACGGAGAGAGATGTTGATTGGCAACCTGATTCCGATATAACTACATGAAATCCAATCTGACTGTTCAAACTAAGATGCATTAAAAAAGAAAGAAAAAAAGAGAGAGATTTAATCTAATTTCAAACTACATAGATGTGGTTTAGATAGGGTTTGTAAAAATCAAATGTATTATTATTATTATTTTGTAGGAATATCAGTTGATTCAAATATTTAATTGTGATTATTCACTTTTTTTTTTTTTTTTTTGTCAACAGCTCTAGTTTTTGAGTCAGATATGCCAAGAAAAATCATATTTTACTGCCTGTCTGAACAAAGCCAAAGTGGTGGTTTGTCCCTTTGAACTTTGAATTTGCACTCTTAAACTGTCAGTGCACCTAAAATGCATTGCACAAGAACACAGAATATAGTCCTGAGAGAGGTGTGTTAAGAGCTTCAACATTTTTCACAAACCACCCAATTTAAACCCCACAAAACCTTCAACTTCATCTTTCTTGAACTCTACTATCTGTACTCAGGGATGTCTTATAATACACATCGGATAAGTATACTATAACTTTCAAACGATTTTGTCTATATTTACTTTATGAAAACATCCAAATATTGTCTAGGTTTATGCTATCATACACAGTCAAGAAGGTAAAAATTAGTTATATGCATTCATTTATAGTGTGCCCTGATAGCAGTCTGCCAAAGCTTGGGATGTGCACTTGTGAGTAACTGCCTGTTCTGCATGGATGAGCTTCTGTAATCCCTCTTGACAAGCATATATCACTGCCTTCACATTAGCTCATGCAGGCAAAGAAATGGAGTTTGAGCAGGTTTGTTCATATGACCTTTGTTTTCAGAGTGTTTGTGCCAAAGATGGCCCCACAAGGGTAAACACTAGCCCCACTTGCGCTGAAGTTGACTCGACCACGTTGGGTCTCTGTAGATGATCTTGTGACATGCTGCATACATTATGCAGACATAAGCAAATTAAGATGTGATATGACTAGTAATTTTAAACAGCTTTGAGACAACTGCAAAGGCTGCTGTAGTGTTTGTTTGTCATATAAAAGTAGAGGTTTCCAGTGACACTGAATGTCCTAAATTTTGTCCAACATCTAATATCTCAACAATTGACGCTTTCACACATACAGACTTTTCTGGAAAATTAACCCCATTTTTACATTTAGAGGTCATGTGTAAACAGGACTCACTGGAAAATACTGGTAAATAAGCTCTGGCAATTTAGCAATCCTAGAAAAGTTCAGTTTTAATGCTATGTGTGAACAAAGCAGTAATATTACAGTTTTTGAGCATGTACAGGGTCAAGGCATGCTATTGTAAGAAGTCTGCTTGGCCCCAAGTTAACCATAACCCTAAACTAACCTAACCTAAACCCACCATTTTCTGTGTATAGTTATTTCCAAATGTACAACTTTGTTGTCATGACGACGTAATTCCTTGAACCCTGTAAACCCCACAAAAATGACTATTTAAACAACTTTACAACTCAAACAGATGCACAGGTAGCTGTTATAACCTGCCGGGCGTTATTGCCTGACATACATCCACCAGTGCCTTCAGCCCAGCTGTGGGCTGATCTCCTGGTGGTGGGGCAGCTGTCAAGTCAAGTCATTTTTATTTGTATAGCGCTTTTCACAACACATATTATTTCAAAGCAGCTTTACAGGAAATCATGCATTAAAAAAATAAATAAAGTCTTAGAGTGATCTTTGTGTAGTTTGATTAAATAAGACTGTAAATTGTGTATAAAAATTAAATAATTAAATAATAATTGTATTTAGAACCCCTGTGAGCAAGCTGAAAGTGACTGTGGCAAGGAACACAAAATTCCATTAGATGTTGGTTAATGGAGAAAAATAACCTTGGGAGAAACCAGGCTCACTGTGGAGGCCAGTTCCCCTCTGGCTAAAAAACATGAATATAATGCCAATATTAGTTATTTGTGTGCAGTGCAAGTCATGGTTTAAAATTTGTAAATTAAGTAAGTGTTAAGGAACATTTTTTTATTAACTTTAATGACGAATGTCTTTGAAGTCCATCCTGGATTAACTGCATTAGTTCACATAGATGCATTGTCCTTTGTTAGTTGGATGATGAAGGCTTTTATTGGCAATAAAATGATAAGTCTATGTATTCCATTTCAAGAGTGTAGTCTATCAATAGACAAAGGTGATGCAGGCAGAGATCAATGAGGTGCATCGCAGTTCAACCAGCAGGTCATTTCGGTGAGGTTTGGAGTTCATATAAATGGAATTGTTGGATATGAATCCCAAGGTTGAGACATGGAAACAAATAGAATAATATTAGCATAGATGCCATTCAATTTTATGCAGAGTTATAGATCATGATAGATGTTTCTGGTTCCGGCAGACCTAGCTAAAGCAGCCTAATTGTGAGTTGATGGATAAATAAGGTGTATGCCTGGCTAAACAGATGAGTCTTTAGTCTAGACTTAAACTGAGTGAGTGTGTCTGCATAACCAAATATGAAAAGGGTCTATCTCCTTTTGTGGATTTTTCTTTTTTTTTTTCACCCAATTTGGAATGCCCAATTCCCAGTGCGCTATTAAGTCCGTGTGGTCGCATAGTGATTTGCCTCAATCCGGGTGGCGGAGGATGAATCCCAGTTGCCTCTGCGTCTGAGACCATCAACCCGTGCATCTTATCACGTGGCTTGTTGAGCGTGTTACCACGGAGACATAGCGTGTGTGGAGGCTTCACGCCACCCACCGCGGCATCTGTGCTCAACTCACCACGCGCCCCACTGAGAACGAACCGCATTATAGCGACCACAAGGAGGTTATCCCGTGTGACTCTACCCTCCCTAGCAACTGGGCCAAATTGGTTGCTTAGGAGACCTGGCTGGAGTCACTCAGCACACCCTGGGATTCGAACTAGCAAACTAGCCAACTCCAGGGGTGGTAGCCAGCATCTTTTACCACTGAGCTACCCAGGACCCTCTTTTGTGGATTTTGATATTCTTGGAATTATAAACAAGCCAGAATTTTGTGATCGTTATGAACGTGACGGAATATAGCGTGTCAGAAGGTCACTTAATGACTGTGGAGCTAAACAAACACTTTATGAACACTCAAATGAATATGAAATTTAACAGGTAGCCAAAAATTGGGCTAATTTGATCATATTTCTTGGTTGTATTCAGCACCCTGGCAGCTGCATTTTGAACCAATTGAAGTTTATTTATTGAACTTGCTGGACATCCTCCCAGTAATGCATTACAATAATCTAGTCTTGAGGTCATGAATGTATGAATTAGTTTTTTGGCATCAGCAACAGAGAGCATGTTTTGTAACTTAGCAATATTTCTGGGGTGGAAGAATGCTATTCTACAATCATTGGAAATTTGATTTTCAAAGGACAGATTGGTATCAAATAAAACACCCAAGTTCTTCGCTGCAGAAGACGACATAACAGTACATCCATCGAGAGTCAAATTGTATTTTAGCGGCTTATTTTTAGAGGTTTTTGGTCCAATACCTCTCTTTTGTCGGAATTGAGTAGAAGGAAATTTCTGGCCATCCAATCTTTGATTTCATTGATACACTCGAATTTCGTTGGGTTTAGAAGAAATATAAAGTTGGGTATCGTCGGCGTAATAGTGGAAACTTATTCCATGATTCCTGATAATATTTCCCAGGGGAAGCATGTATAAGGAGAAAAGAGGCCCTAAAACTGATCCCTGTGGCACTCCATACTTAAATTTATTTTGATTTGACAATTCCTCGTTTACACATACAAAGTGGTAGTGGTCTGATAAATAGGACCTAAACCATGCTAATGCAAGTCCACTAATGCCAACACAATTCTCCAGCCTATTCAAGAGCATGTAGTGATCTATCATGTTGAAGGCAGCACTAAGAACTAAAAGCACTAGAAGAGAAGTGCAGCCGCGATCAGATGATAAGTGCAGTCTCTGTACTGTGATGGGGCCTAATTCCTGACTGAAATTGTTCATATATAACATTTCTCTGTTGAAATGAACATAGTTGGGAGGACACTACCTTTTCTAGTATTTTCGACATAAATGGTAGATTTGAAATCGGTCTGTAATTAGCCAATTCTCCAGGATCAAGCTGTGGCTTCTTAAGCGGTTTGACAACTGCCATTTTAATGTTTCTTGGGACATGTCCCAAGGATAGCAAGGAGTTAATAATATTAAGAAGAGGTTCTGAAATTACAAGGAATACCTCTTTTAAGAGCTTAGTTGGTATTGGATCTAACATACATGTTGTGGCTTTTGATTTTTTTTTTTTTTTTGATAAGTTTTGTTAGCTCTTCATGACCTATGACAACGAAGGATTGAAGTTGCTCGTGAGGAAAATATGAGATACTGTTTTCTGAGGTGCTGTGACAGTTGATTGCATAGTTCCAATTTTATTTCTGATTATTTCAATTTTATCAGTAAATAAATTCATGAAGTCATTACTATTGTGCTGCGACAGAATATCTGGTTCAGTCGATGCTTTATTCCAAACCAATTTAGGCACAGTACTGAATAAACACCTAGGATTGCTGTGGTTATTTTCTATGAGTTTGTTAAAATATGCTGACCTCACAGCTTTTAGTGTCTGTCTGTAGCTACAGACACTATCCTTCCATGCACCGCAAAATATCTGTAATTTTGTATTCTTCCACTTGTGCTCCATTTTCCGAGCTGCTCTCTTAAGAGCATGAGTGTGATCATTGTACCATGGTGCGGGTCTTTTTTCTTTAATTTTCTTTAATTGAAGGGGGAAACAATGTCAAGAGTGCTAGAGAAGACTGTATTTATATTTTCTGTTATTACATCAATTTCTTCTAGACTTTTTGGCACACTGAGTATGTGAGACAATTCTGGAAGATTGTTAGTGAAGCTATCTTTAGTGGTCAGAAAAAAGTTCTACCTGAACAATAGCATGGTGTAGATTGAGTGACATTAGCTGATTGCAGCAAACAAGAGATGAGGTAATGATATGAGATGTCATCACTCTGGAAACCAGAGTACGGCCCGGGTGACCTATATACTGTAGCAAGGGCAAAAGTCAACGATGACAGTGTCGCATTAAGCATTATTAGTTCAAAAGACTTAAACTTATATCCTGTCCTCTGAGTAACAACAAAAACTTAACTGTAAATTGTAGCAACACCCCCTCCTCGACCCTTCAGATGACCTCATATTTATAACAATAACCTGGGGAGTAGATTCATTTAAACTAATATATTCATCCGGTTTAAGCCAGGTTTCAGTCAAACAGAGCACATCCAAACTTTGATCTGTAATAATTTTATTTACAATTAGTGCTTGGTAGAAAGAGATCTATTGTTTAGTACCCCTACCTTTATATGACGTTTATCTTAATCACATTTTTTTCTAAATGATTTAGTGAGAGTTTTGTGTTTGGTAGTTCGGGGAACAGACACAGTCTCTATATGATATCTAGTTGATACAGTCTTTATGTGTTGTAATTTATGTGACCTGTGTGATGTCTCAAGGCAGCTAGCAGACGTTTGGTTTAACCAGTTTGTCTGCTTCCTGACCTGGGCCCCAGTTAGTCAAATACTATCACTATTAAGACTATGAGCCAAATTACTAGAGAGGATTGAGGCACCTTCCCTGGAGAAATGGAGTCCATCTCTCATTAGCAGGTCAGGTCTACCCCAAAAACTCTTCCAAATGTCTGTTGGGCCTCATGTATTCAGATAGAAGACAAAGGCAGGCCTAACAGTCATAAAAAACATTCCTCAAGCCCCCTCCTTCTAAGTCATAAATCTTACTGATAAAATCGCGCCAAAATCAAACAAAGGGAGTCCTAAACAGACTACAGATCCATGAAGCCTTGCCCACTAAAGGATCGAGCACTCAACTCCTATTGGATGAGGCACACAACAGCACGTCCCTCGAACATGACATCATCCGGACTTCAAATAATTCTGAAAATGCTTCCAAAGTTGCTTCCGGCTACTTCGTTCACCGAATACGGACGTAGCTTTTTGCTGCTCTCCGGTGTAACCTCGTGGCATAAGGAAGTAATGTCCGACTTGAAACTGTAGCCATACAATCTCCATCTCGCTGGACGAGTTGAGATTACTCTGTGTTCAACCAAACACTCTAACGGATCCGAAGGAGACCGCCGAGCAATTCGCATCTTCATCCGTTGGCCTACAGAAGTGAAGAGATTAAAGATTTCTCTTCCATCTTCAATCAAGTCGACATTTCTGAGTTCTCCGCCAGCCCGCCGAGAATCAACAGCCATACCGCCCTCTGAGAATCAACAGCCGTACCGGCCGCCGACAGCGCGAGGAAACGGCTCTAGTCATCACACGAGCCTCAAGAAACCGGGTCAAAGTTAAAGGACGGAGGAAAACACATTCTACATGTGTCCTCATGCGATTCAAGTAAGAGGTTTATGTCTGGGCAGAGATAGAATATTATAGCGTGTTATTCTTGTGTTTCAAGGTTTTTGCTTGTACAGTTTACGGACCGCCATGTCCGCTAATTATTAATACTCAGGGTATTAATTATCACGAATTTGTTTTGCTGTATTGTAGTCCAACCAAATTGGACTGTTGTGCATTTTCGCCATCGCGGGTGAGACAGCAACTGAGTTCATCCATTAAAGAGTCAAATAACAAGGGACTTTTATGAGCCCCGCTCGTAAAACCGCGTCTCTGAGTGATGAACACGGCTGCTTCATCTCCAGCTATAGCGAAATCAGCTTTCGGGCTGTCACTTAATCATCTCTCTCTCTCTCTCTCTCTCTCTCACTAACCACACTGACACACACACACACACACTGTCACACGCACACCTTGTGTTATAGGATTATTTTTATTTCCATATCTAATCATATCACTGTTTAGTTTGTAGTTGTAAGTCGGAAGTTTATTAACTGCATTGTATTAATTATTAATTGATATTACTGCATAAATAAACTTTGTTATATTACAAAGAGAAGTGTTTTGGTTTGTTTTGCATACGCCTGTGTCGTGCTGACGGGATGTCAGTGCTCGGATTCAAACCTTCATTCATTGTTTTTTTTATTCGAAAATCGATATTCTTCGGATGTCAATTTTCCTAAGAAAACAATCTAATATTGAGACTGTTTTAATATTCGGTTATTAGTCCCTGATTTCAGGGTGGTGCCCCGTCAATGTTAATCCTTATTAATATTCTATTGATTTTTGATAATTGATAATTATCTTTGATTGAATTAGAATGATCAATAAGCTAGTGTTAATTTTAATGTTTCATCGATGTTAACAATTGATAAGTGTTGATTTTAAAGGATTAAAAAAAAAAGCTAACATTGATTCTCATCAATGTTCTATTGATTTTAATAATTAATCATTATCTTTGATAATGATTAATTATTGCTAATAACCAAACTTGCTCCTAAACGTAGCACACTACATTTACTGGAGTCCTATATGAGGTTTTAATGAGTTAGATCCAATTAATTAATTTAAATATTGATTAATAACTACAGAAATAATTATTAATTATTTCTGATAGTAACACTGATCTAAACAACCAGTAAAGCCCTACATGTCCATAAATCCTATGCTATTCTCCGGACACCACTCAGACATCCAGCCATTCACTGACACTAATCTACTATAAACCTCATCACCACGACAAGCAGGGAGGGGGCCAGAGCATATTATAGTGTCTGACATCATTTTTGCAAGTTCACACACCTATTTTATATTATCTATAGTGATCTCCAACTGGCGAAGCTGGACATCGTTAGTGGCAACGTGAATAACAATTTTAGAAAATCTACGTTTAGAATTAGCCAGCGCTTGTATATTTGATCTGATATCAGATGCTCGAGCCCCGGAAATGCATTTAACAATGGTGGTTGGAGTCTCTATTTCCACGTTCCTTAAAATAGAATCACCAATTATTAAGGTTCTTTCAATATGATTCTCAGTTGGTGCATCACTGAGTGGAGAGAATCGATTGGAAACCCTAACAGGAACGGGAGAGTTGTGTTGCTTTGCTGAGTGAGTATATAGAATCAGAATCAGAATGAGCTTTATTGCCAAGTATGTTTACACATACAAGGAATTTGTCTTGGTGACAGGAGCTTCCAGTGTACAACCATACAAAAACAATACAAAAACAGCAGCAATGCATAAATAATAATAAAAAATAAAAAATTATACACATACGTACAGACACATGGGTAGTGCAAATCTAATACAATCTGTTATGTACAGTGTAAATACAAATCTGTTATGTACAGTGCAATTGTTTTTTTGTTTTTTTTTTGTGTTTTTTTTTCAGAGGAATGAAATGGCAGAAGAGGTTGGATGTGTTGGATAAATATAAGAAAGACTAAACTGTGTATTGCACATAGTTATTGCTCAATGGGGCAATTTAACTGTTCATGAGATGGATAGCCTGAGGGAAAAAACTGTTCCTGTGCCTGACGGTTCTGGTTCTCAGAGCTCTGAAGCGTCGGCCAGAAGGCAACAGTTCAAAAAGGTAGTGGGCAGGGTGAGTGGGGTCCAGAGTGATTTTTCCAGCCTTTTTCCTCACTCTGGAAGTGTATAGTTCTTGAAGGGTGGGCAGGGAGCAACCAATAATCCTCTCAGCACTCCGAACTGTCCTTTGTAGTCTTCTGATGTCTGATTTCATAGCTGAACCAAACCAGACAGTTATTGAAGTGCAGAGGACAGACTCAATGACTGCTGAGTAGAACTGTATCAGCAGCGCCTGTGGCAGGTTGAATTTCCTCAGCTGGTGAAGGAAGTACAACCTCTGCTGGGCCTTTTTCCCAATGGAGTCAATGTGGGTCTCCCACTTCAGGTCCTGTGAGATGGTAGTGCCCAGGAATTTGAATGACTCCACTGCTGCCACAGTGCTGTTTAGAATGGTGAGGGGGGTCAGTGTTGGGGTGTTCCTCCTAAAGTCCACAATCATCTCCACCGTTTTGAGCGTGTTCAGCTCAAGGTTGTTTTGACTGCACCAGACAGCCAGCTGTTTAACCTCCCTTCTGTATGCAGACTCATCGTCATCTCGGATGAGGCCGATGACAGTGGTGTCGTCTGCAAACTTCAGGAGCTTGACAGAGGGATCCTTGGTGATGCAGTCATTGGTGTAGAGGGAGAAGAGTAGTGGGGAGAGCATACATCCCTGGGGGGCACCAGTACTGATTGTACAGGTGCTGGAAGTGAGTTTCCCCTGTCTCACAAGCTGCTGCCTGTCAGTCAGAAAGCTGGTAATCCACTGACAGATAGACAAGGGAACAGAGAGTTGGTGTAATTTATTCTGGAGTATAGCTGGGATGATGGTGTTGAAAGCCAAATTGAAGTCCACAAAAAGGATCCTTGCATATGTCCCTGGTCTGTCCAAATGTTGCAGGATATGATGCAATCCCATGTTGACTGCATCATCCACAGACCTGTTTGCTCGATAAGCAAATTGAAGGGGATCTAGAAAGGGTCCAGTGATGTTCTTCAGGTGGGCCAACACCAGTCTCTCAAATGATTTCATGACCACAGATGTCAGGGCGACAGGTCTGTAGTCATTAAGTCCTGTGCCGAGACGTCACCCAAACGCCCTGCTGTGGGGGCTTTACTGCCGGAAACAAAGTGTGTGTGTATACCTCTCTGTTCTACCCGCATCCAAAACAGTATCTACCTTCTTCTCTTTCTCACTGACCTCCACTAGCATTCAGATGCGTGTCTCTAACTATTTTCTCCATCAGCCTGACTAATTCCTTATATTTATTTATCACATGTGAATCCCTAACTGCTGATGGAAGAAGCTATAGTAAACATGTTGCATGCAATGCAGGAAGAAATAACATTAGCGGATGCCATGCCTTACCGCAATTATTTGTTGTTGTTGTTTTTGTGGTTGTTCTTACCTTGGATGTCTCCCTGCCTCCCCCCGCAGCTGGTCACCGAATCCCCTCCAACACCTCTCATCCTTGCCTTCACATCCAGACATCCTTCCTTCATGAATACTTGCAACCAGGGTTCTATATGTCATAATACCTCAACACGACCATACGTGCCAGCCCGTTGGCCAACTGGCACCGAGATGCATACTCAGTGCCCTACTGGCATTGGCACCATATCTCTCGGTAACTCAGTGCCACCGGTTCCGTATGGTATACTACGTCAGCACAAGCCCTCACCACATATCACCCAGGTTCCCTATTCCTCAGTTTTCTACTTCTGAACCCTCCACTTTTTGTCCTTCCTTCTTAACCATAGCCAGAAGCTCCTTTCTCAGCTTCCTCTGCCAATTCCTTCAAAGACTGTTTTGAAGCTGCTCCTATGATGCCAATGTCTCGAAATAGGTGCTGCATTGATGTTCCCATAAATTCTCGGCACCCAACCTCCACAGGGTAGGTGGCAGTCCTCCATCCATTTTCCCTGCACTCTGTGGCCAGATCAGCATATTTTAGCTTCTTCCTCTCATAGACTGTCTCCAGACCTTCTCAAATAATACACAAGTTCTAAGAAGAATACATTTCAAAAGAATTAATAAAATTTAAGCACCACATTTCTGCTCAAAAATTAGCCCCATTAATTTCCATTGTAAGTGCCTAACTGTAACCTTTGTGGTTATCAACATTATGCCACAGATGCTGATGATTAAGCTTAACTTGTACTTAACCTGGAATATTCCTTTTAAATGGATATTACAAAAGGACAGAGCAAAAACCTATATGTTGATGACCAATTAAAACAATATTCCCAAGAAAACATGTTTTCAGTGGTTTCAATTAAAGTAATTAAAAACTGCTGGAGTAAAGCTTGTCACACTTCAGGACATGTCAACTTCCCAAAAGTATTTTTGTGTCATTTACATATGTATTACAACTAATAACTATGTCCATGCCAGTTTACAATATATCATTGAAATCTAGCAGGTACAGAGGTGCTTTCAAGGACACTGTGATATTTCTATTGAAAGCAGCTGGAGAATACATGGTTCAACAGACCAAGTGAAACAACCCAAAATTTAGTTTGAAATGTGCCAGTTTTTTTTTGGAGCACAGTTGAAGCACAGCACTCAGGTGTCACACAGACATTGCAAGATCGGTCAAGGCCAGAAATTCAATTCTGAGCAAAGAAGCAACACTACAAAGGAAATGATGCAATACTAGCCCTGTTACGCCACTGAAAGATCCTTGATATTGTACTTTCACACCATGTGAAATTCATTACAAAGCTTGCAAAGTTTGCCTTGGCAAGCTGATTGCAGAAGCTGCTGAAATCCGCTGATAGTTGATTGTATAAGAAAATAAGCAATATGTGATAAAACCAGTATTATCACCAGCAAAGCTCAGCCAGAGAGCAGAGATGATGTATTTTCACACAAGATGATATGATTCTGTGAACACAATATGAAATGAAGTAAACTGTGGCATCGGAATTGTAATATTCAGTGTATTGATTTGTTTATCTGGTGCTTTGAAAATTATCAATGCAGACTAATTGTTCTAAAATGGTTTTGTGTGTTGGATCGAAATGAATCAAGAACTTTGGAACTCTGTAACTTTTAGAAATTGAATATGCTTGTGCACATTTAAGGAAGCATTGTGTGTACATTAAAGAAGTATTTAGATAAAAAGATTATTATCTACACAATGCCAAGACAATGAACAGGATGGATATAAAGAGCTAAAGTTAGCCATTACTCAGAGAGGGTTTGAGAGTAAACTTACTTGAGGGAGTGAACTTGACATTAATTTTGAAGTTAAGATATTATCATACTGATGTCTGTAACCTTATCAATAGGATGGAATGTTTTAGAGCAAGACAAATGAACTAATACCTTTAAATAAACCCTTTAAATAAATTGCTAATGAAAAGAAATTAGAAATGTTTAGAAATAAATTAGAATTAAAAGTAAACAAATAAAATAATTCATTGTAAATTGCTTTATTATTATTATTATTATTATTATTATTATTGTTGTAGAAGTTAGGGACATGGAAATAAAGGCAAAATCTGCAAAACAAAGTAGTGGAATAATTGAAAATTCAACCCTATGTTCCGATGAAATTGTGATTAAAAAGAAAATAAAAATACTAAATTGATTTCTAGCTTTAATAATTATTTTTTTCTTTCTTTCTATCTCTCTCTCTCTCTCTCTGTAACGAAGCTCAGCAATGACAGGCAGACAAAGACAATGATGATGTAGGAACCCAGGTGCAGTTTATTCAAACGTGAGTATATTCCAGAAACCAAAACATGAAAAGGACTATGGACTATGGACTATGGACTACATTACACCAAACAATACCTGACAATCGACAAATGACAAACATGAGGAAAAAAAGGAGATGGGTAACAGGTAAACAAGACAACCAATCACAAGACTAAACTATAAACAAGATAACAAGACTAAATGAACTTTAACCAATGAAAAGACAAGACTGATAACAAGGTAATAAAAACAATGAACCAATGAAAACAAGATACATGAACAGGAATTCACATGACATGACACCACATGACCTGAACAGGAACTAAACTTTAAAATAAAAGACATGAAATCAAGAACAAAACACATAAACATCTCTCTCTCTCTCTCTATATATATATATTCTTAGTTTAATTATTTAATATGTTATGAATTCATTTATTTTTTCCAATTAGTTAAGAAATGCATGATGGAGATATGCATTAACAAGTGGAATTATTGAAAATCCAACCCTATGTTCATTTCATGGTGAAATTGCGATGAAAGAAAATGTACTAAACTGATTACTAACTCCTTTCTTTCTTTAAAATATATTAGTAATAGTAGTAGTTGTTATTATTGATAGTTCTCTTCATCGTCTTTGTCTTCTTCATTTTCATCTTATTGTTGTTGTTTTAGTTATTTTATTATTTTATGAATGAAAACAATTTCTCCAATGTATTAATTTATAAAACATATTTGATGTTGACTAATGTACTGCATAGTAGAAATGAGCATTTTTATGAGAAGAAAATAAATAAATGTTTTCCTTGTAGAATAAACAGTGTATCATCCACATGTCTAAAATATTGCTCTGTCATTACCTTAATGCAATCCCACAAGTCCCGGAAGGACAGCGGTTAGGTCCTCCTGGTGAAAACAATGAGAGGCAAGACCAAGAAGTTGTGTGCGTGGCCATGACAGCCTAGAAATAAACTCAGCAAAAAAAGAAACATCCCTTTTTCAGGACACTGTATTTTAAAGATAATTTTGTAAAAATCCAAATAACTTTACAGATCTTTACTGTAAAGGGTTTAAACAATGTTTTCCATGCTTGTTCAATGAACCATAAACAATTAAAGAACATGCACCTGTGGAACGGTCGTTAAGACACTAACAGCTTACAGACGGTAGGCAATTAAGGTCACAGTTATAAAAACTTAGGACACTAAAGAGACCTTTCTACTGACTCTGAAAAACACCAAAAGAAAGATGCCCAGGATCCCTGCTCATCTGCGTGAACGTGCCTTAGGCATGCTGCATGGAGGCATGAGGACTGTAGATGTGGCTAGGGCAATAAATTGCAATGTCCATACTGTGAGACGCCTAAGACAGCACTACAGGGAGACAGGAATGACAGCTGATTGTCCTCGCAGTGGCAGACCACATGTAACAACACCTGCACAGGATCGGTACATCTGAATATCACACCTGCAGGGCAGGTACAGGATGGCAACAACAACTGCCCGAATTACACCAGGAATGCACAATCCCTCCATTAGTGCTGTCTGCAATAGTCTGAGAGAGGCTGGACTGAGGGCTTGTAGGCCTGTTGTAAGGCAGGTCCTAACCATACATCACCGGCAACAACGTCGCCTATGGGCACAAACCCGCTGGACCAGACAGGACTGGCAAAAAGTGCTCTTCACTGACGAGTTGCGGTTTTGTCTCACCAGGGGTGATGGTCGGACTCGCGTTTATCGTCGAAGGAATGAGCATTACATCAAGGCCTGTACTCTGGAGCGGGATCGATTTGGAGGTGGAGGGTCCGTCATGGTCTGGGGCGGTGTGTCACATCCTGAGCTTGTTGTCATTGCAGGCAATCTCAACGCTGTGCGTTACAGGGAAGACATCCTCCTCCCTCATGTGGTACCCTTCCTGCAGGCTCATCCTGACATGACCCTCCAGCATGACAATGCCACCAGCCATACTGCTCGTTCTGTGTGTTATTTCCTGCAAGACAGGAATGTCAGTGTTCTGCCATGGCCAGCGAAGAGCCCGGATCTCAATCCCATTGAGCACGTCTGGGACCTGTTGGATCGGAGGGTGAGGGCTAGGGCCATTCCCCCCAGAAATGTCCTGGAACTTGCAAGTGCCTTGGTGGAAGAGTGGGGTAACATCTCATAGCAAGAACTGGCAAATCTGGTGCAGTCCATGAGGAGGAGCTGTACTTAATGCAGTACTTAATGCAGCTAGTGGCCACACCAGATACTGACTGTTACTTTTGATTTTGACACCCCCCCCCCCTTTGTTCAGGGGCACATTATTCCATTTCTGTTAGTCACATGTCTGTGAAACTTGTTCAGTTTATGTCTTAGTTGTTGAATTTTTTTTTATGTTCATACAAATATTTACATATGTTAAGTTTGCTGAATATAAAAGCAGTTGAAATTGAGAGGACGTTTCTGTTTTTGCTGAGTTTACATGCATATGGATGCCACAATGCCATATGGACACAAGAGCAAGGGCATTACCAAGGTAGACAACACCTGGCCACACCATACTCTCTTTTCCATTAATGTATTCTGTCACAAACTTCCGAGAACATGAATGTCACTTTGGAACAATAATTAGACATCTGATGCACTGTAAGGGGTCTGGAGAACATGAACTCCACTAGGTCCCCAGAGGAAAGAGAGCGTTCATGATTATACATTAGATTGTTTCGGAAGGGCCTTTTCAGTGGGAACAATCTTCATTGCGATCGTAAAAATGATCAGCATGAGTTCATCCAGATGCCGCCTACCAGTAATAAGAAATGGACACACATAATGAAGCCTCAATGGGTTTAAGTGAGGGCTAGTGAATCATATTAACAGAGAGTGCCCAATCAACTGCCAGTAACATGAAGGATTCCTGCACAGGTATCGATTGGTCTGTGGACGTGTTCAACTTTTAGCATGCTAAAGTTTTATGCTGCAAATACAACTGATAAATTCTGGCTGATTAGAATGACCGGAAATTAAATGTAGGTTGTCTAAGAGGCTTTTTGGCTCTCAATATCTTATGACTAAATAGCAAAAGGTCTGAACTTTTCAAAAGGTCTGTATTGCAGCTTATTCTGGCCAAGAATTGCTCCCTTTAGACAGGAAGAGCCATCTGACTGACATGTTAATTGATTAATCACAGATTTGTATTGTTTTGCGTGCTATTTAGGGGTGGAGTTAAAGACCGGCATGTAGACCTGTAGCGATTTTTACATAATCACCTGATTGTGGTTATTTGATCTTAACTTGATTGTGCACGTCAATTTCAATCATGTTTTACTGTCTAAATAAGGGATTTCTAGGTGAAATTCCACGAATGCTGCATTTGTGTGACAAATCTTTCGATGTTATTGCATTATGTGAGCACTCCAAATAATGTTTGTGTAATGGAAAATGTTCTTGGTCATTGCAGGTACATACTCGCAGTGCTAATGACACATTGGAAGAGACAACGCTTATTCTATTTCTGTGGAGATGAACATACTCACTTGGTTCTGTGATTCAAAAATACAACATTAATTTTCATTTCTATGCGGATGACCTGCAGTTGTAATTGTTATTGAAACCCAGTGTTCTGACTAATTTAAATGTTCTTCAAGCATGTATATTAGATATAAAAAACTGGATGGCATGCAATTTTCTTCAGTTAAATACTATTAAAACAGAGGTTGTTTTAATCGGTCAAGATTTAAAAAGAAGTCAGATTGAGTCAGCACTTTACGCTTTTATTTTGATAATATCATGTCAGGAGGTTAGTTCAGACTTGTTTTTATTAGTTAAGGAACATTTCCAAGATTAGACATTTCTTAAGTTTTAGGGATACAGAGAAGCTTATACATGCTTTTATTTCATCTCGACTTTCAAATTTAAATCAACGCTCTTTAGCACGGCTACTTCTTCTTCTTTCAGCTGCTCCCATTAGGGGTCGCCATCCGCCATCTGTCACCATCCGTGATACGCATATTTGACTAGGTACAGGTTTTACGCCAGATGCCCTTCCTGACGCAAACCCCAGTGGCTGGGGGACATTTTTTAGCATGGCTACAATCAGTGAAAAATGCTGCAGCTAGGCTTTTTACAACAACATAGGTCTTCAAATCATATTACTCCAGTTTTAGCTTTTTTACATTGGTTACCAAATCAATTTAGGGTTGCTTTAAGATTTTATTAATTATACAAAGCATTTCATGACTTGTTGCCAGATTATTTAGCAGCACTTATAAGACCGTATGAAACAGTTAGTTCTCTAATATCTTCTTGTGCTAAACTGCTGGCTATTCCAAGATTCAGATGCAAAATTAAAGGTGATAGAGCTTTTGTAGTGAAGGCCCCATTATTATGGAACAGCCTGACCTGGGATATTAGACCTGCTGAATCTGTGTCTGTTTCTAATTCTTGTTTAAAAACTAATTTGTGTAGACTTGCTTTTACTACTATGTGAATGTGTTTATGTTTTATGAAGCACTTTGAGCTAAATCGCTAAAAGGTGCTATAAAATGCACAGAATCTCAAAGGAAATTTAACAATTTAGGGAAGAGAAAATGTAAAATGGACCAAGACTAAGGTTGACAAAAAGAGAAACATATTTGAAGTATTTTGAAAAAAAAATATTTACTTTTTTAAAGTAAAAAATACATTTGTCTTGTCATTCTTCCCCTGTCCTTTATTTTCCACATTTTTGAAGCCTTAAATGAAATCATATATCCCTATGTTATTATATGACTCCAAGTTAAATATGAATAAATGGCTTCTTAAAGTGTATATGTATTAAGCACATTCACCTTAAGTACTGTATGAACTTTTGCATGACAATTAATCATCATAATTCTGACAAACCCAAAAACAGACAATTCAACCGTTAATCGCAATTATTTGTATGGCAATTAATCATCAGCCTAATTTCATAATTGTGACAGCCCCAATGGTGTGAAAAAAATAAAAATAAAATAAATAAATAAAACCTTTGCAGACAGTTTCCACAAACGACTGTACAGAAAATACAGAAAAAATAAATAAATAACAACTATAGGACTGCAGCTACCAAAAGGACTTGAGTTTGGGTATTTGATTAATCAGACAACCATTGAATAACAACCTTTTATAGCAACGCTTTAGCAACTCATAAATTTCAGAATTCACATTTGAGGTATGACTGTATATGATTTATATGTTATAGCACAAAATATAAAAAAAGAGACGTAGATTCCAGGGGGATGGGGGTACCCATCAACCCATCAGCAAGTACAACCCCCCCCCCCCCCCACAATATTTATACCATGATCAATGGAAACTTGTAAATTCTTCATACTGTAAGGGATGAATATCTTTGGTCAACCAATAGACCGACCAAAGTTTTTTTTGGTGTGTGTGTGTAAAAACTGATCACATTGTTAATTCGGCAACAGTAAGTTGGCTGCAGTTGGTTTTTGCTTACAGAAATATGAATCACTGCCCCCACTGGCCAAATTTGGAAGAGTTGTTGAATGTATGAACACGTGTGAGCTTCAGTTTCTGTGATGTCCACAGAGTGGCGCCAACAGCAAGTTCTGTTTTAAGTTGGAAATGAATAATGTAACACAGTCAACAGGAAAGCAGATTTTATTAACTTTACCCCCAACCCTAACCAAACCCAACCCTTAACCTAACCATCAGTGGGGTAAAAATGTGGTCCATGAGTTGGCATCATTGTTTATAAATGTTTATAAAGGCACTTACAGACACACAGTAGACTGACCTATTTCCTCTTGGACTAAAGCTGAGTCACATTGATCTATTTACTGCAAGAAACATTCTCTCTGCAGTGAATTTGTACCCTGGAAAACAACTCAAAAACGTTTAAATGTGTGTGTGTGTGTGTGTGTGTGTGTGTGTGTGTGTTATTTTAATTTTATATGTATTTAAAAAAATGTTGTATTTATTTATTTTTGGATGTATATTAGGTGCTACTAATAACAAATCAAAAAGAAAAATGGAAAATGCACACAGCAGTCATGCTCGGGTCTCAGGAAAATATAGAGAGGTTGAAACAGACCTTGCTTTAAAAAAATAAAATAAAAAATAAAAACTGTCAGACTGGTCAGACTGGTTTTAGAGGGATTTCAGTCACTTAAACAAGACTAACACCAACACACCTAAAAGGGAACATTCCAACAACGTTATGTCAAGGTACGGATCAAACACTGTTAAAACGAAGTTAATGGAACATACTTATTATGTTATTAGTACAGTTGTGGCCAAAAATATTGGCAGCCTTGGTAAATATGAGAAAAGAAGGTTGTGAAAAATATATAAAATATGGATCCTTGTTTATCCTTTTGGTCTTTCATTCAAAATATTCACAAAAATAATAAACACAACAAGTTTGATCAAAAAATAAATATTTTTGTCAAATATATGTGTGACACAATAACTGGCACCCTTGTATTCAATACTTTGCGCAACCTACCTTTGCCAAGATAACAGCTCTGGGTCGTCTCCTATAATACCTAATGAGGTTGGAGAACACGTGGCAAGTGATCTGATATCATTACTCCATACAGAATCTCTCCAGATCCTTCAAATTCAGAGGTCCACACTGGTGATCTCTCCTCCTCAGTTCACCCCACAGGTTTTCTATGGGGTTCAGGCCAGGGGACTGAGATGGCCATGGCAGAACCTTGATTTTGTGGTCAGTGA
This sequence comes from Myxocyprinus asiaticus, assembly GCF_019703515.2. Taxonomy (NCBI): domain Eukaryota; kingdom Metazoa; phylum Chordata; class Actinopteri; order Cypriniformes; family Catostomidae; genus Myxocyprinus; species Myxocyprinus asiaticus. Next base: position 23,983,853 of record NC_059351.1, read on the forward strand.
ACTATTTTTGTGCTGATTTTTATGTGTGTTTTGGATCATTGTCCTGCTGGAAGATCCACAGCCCTTTTTAAGCTTACTGGCAGAGGCAATCAGGTTTTGATTTTTTATCAGTTGGTATTTGATAGAGTCCATGATGCCATGTATCCGAACAAGATGTCCAGGACCTCTGGCATAAAAACAGCCCCACAACGTTAAAGATCCACCACCATATTTAACCCTGAGCATGAGGTACTTTTCCATATGGCTACCTCTCTGTGTGTGCCAAACTCATCTTTGGTGTTTACTGCCAAAAAGCTCTGTTTTTGTTTCATATGATCATAGAACCCGGTCCCATCTGAAGTTCCAGTAGTGTCTGGCAACCTGAAGACGCTTGAATTTGTTGTTGGATGAGAGCAGAGGCTTTTTTCTTGAAACCCTTCCAAACAACTTGTGGTGATGTAGGTGATGTCCGATTGTAGTTTTGGAGACTTTCTGACTCCAAGACCCAACTAATTCCTGCAATTCTCCAGCTGTGATCCTTGGAGAATTTTTGGCCACTCGAACCATACACCTCACCATGCGTGGAGACAATATATACACACGTCCTCTTTCAGGCCGATTCATTACATCTCCAATTGATTGGCACTTCTTAATTATTGACCTGATTGTGGAAATGGGTACTTTCAATGCTGTAGCTATTTTCTTATAGCCACTTCCCATTTTGTGAAGCTCAACAACCTTTTGCCGCACATCATAACTTTATTCTTTGGTCTTACCCATTGTGATGGTTGACTAAGAGAATTTGGCCTGTGTGTTACCTAATATTTTGTACCCACATGAAACAGGAAGTCATGGCTGAACAATTTCATGTTCCTTGTCACCCAGGTGTACTAAAAAATATAAAATATGAATGGGAATATACTTCAGATATATTTTACTCATAAGAATTTCTTATTAATTTCCCATAATTGTGGCCAACATGTTATGGAGAAAAATATTTATTTAATTATTTCCCCTCCTTTCAATTAGTTTACTTCAATAAAAGGTTAGATTTTTGTGAATAATTTGAATGAAAGATCAAAAGGATAAATAATAAAGACATATTTTTCACAGCCTTCTTTGCTCATATTTACCAAGGGTGCCAATATTTTTGGCCAATACTGTATTTGATAAAATGTTCCTAATGCATTTTTTCTTTATTATTATTATTATTTTATTTAAACAAGATTTTTTATTTTTTAAAAATTTTTTTTTTTTGACAGTGAAAACTGATGAAGAATTTGGCTAATTAATAATTTTTCACACTTTAAGGAATGCTAGGCTAACGTTTTATTTAAAATATTTTCACAGTTTCCACAATCACAATGTAATGTTTTAAAAACACTTTAATAATGTAAATTAGCTTGGAAAACTATTTGCTTAGCCATTTCAAAGGAACAAAAGTATTAAAACATATGCTTCTGAACATGGATTGAGCTAAATAAATAAATAAATAAATAAATAAACATTACAAAATAAAAATAAAAGAAGAAAACACTCTAGCAAAATGTATGGCAAATATCAGTGTCTGAGCCACTGTAAACACCATCTTATCCATCATTCCACAAGAACACGAGGATCTTTTGACCTGATCATCTTTGACACTAATTACCACTGTTGGTCCAAGCACTTAGCAAACAAATACACCGATTTAACACATCCCTTGAGAACTTTCAGATCATGTTTTAGTCTGATAAAAGTAACCGTAAACATAATACATTTCAGGTCTGGCACTGGCGCAAAATGTCAAATGGTATCAAATATCAATAAAGCTCTGCAGTCAAAAGCTTATGTCTAATTAACTGGCAAAAAAGATAGCTGTTTTATTAAGATCATATATCTGGTTGCTCTCACGCTGTGAAAATCAAGGCCTCGTCATAAAAAAATAAAATAAAAAGCATTCATGCAGAGAATCTTGTTAAATTGCATTTTGTGATTAATCTTTATAAGCCCATGCATAAACCTTGCTGGCCTATGACGCACTTTGGACTGAGCTGAGTAGTCTGTAAAATAATTTGCTAACAATGCTGTGTATATTTGGGAAATCAGGAGAAGAAAATGTCTATTTAAGTCAATACAATAAAATAATTTCACTCATGCATTTGTTCCTTTTGCTATGTAATAAGTTTACATTTTGAAGAGTTTTGCTCAACACTTCTGTTGATTAAATGATGATTAAATGTTTTGCTTACATATGAAAGAAATTGTGTTTTAGCTAACATTTTGAATTATACAAGAAACAACATTATGAAAATATTAATTTTGACAATTAACAAAGGGCCAAAGCTAAGCAGTCAGTTCAATTGCTTTTTATTTAACTATATTATTTAATAATCAAAATAACTAAAACTGAAGGAAACTTTCAAGTCAAATTAAAATACTGATCATGGGATTGTAAGAATCGATATTGTGATCATTCAAATGACGATTGCGATTAAAACTACTCTATGTAACTTTTGGCCCTCCAGCCGTTGAAGCACTGAAAGAACTTGCGGAGGAGCATTGTTTTGGTAATTACGTCAGCTGGGCTTTGGCTCTGCTCTTCTGCATGGATGAATCTGATGGTTTGAGGAGTACCATAAAAAAACTCACCCCCTCACCTAAAAAAAAAATAAAAATAAAAATAACGAAAGGAAGAAAAAGATGGATAATCGAAGGCAGGTAAGTAGCATATCTTCCGCTGTTGTTTTGACTTATTGAAAACAAATGTTTCAAAATAAATAATGTTACAAAAGTTAGGCAACGCTGACATTAGACAATGATTTCTAGTCATATCAGATAAAGTTAAATGGTGGAAACTATTATAATTTAGCTAGCAGGCAAATAGATTAAGGTAGTAACTTTCTATTGTCACTGATTTAAACATTTGTATTTATATTTAATATACAATGATACATAGTAACTTGATGAAAAGCATTTTTTTTTTTTACCTGTATTAATTATATATATATATTATATAGCAAAAATGGAGGTTACAATGAGACATTTGCAATGGAAGTGAAAGTGGCCATTTTTTGGAGGATAATGTTGATTACAACAAAAATAACTGACTTGTCCCTCCTTTTCAATAAAATGCTGTCAACTGAGCTTAATTTGTAATGAACCTGGAATATTCCTTTAAAAAATTAAAATGGAAATTTTGATTTCATTTTGAGTTATAATGTGGCCAGTGAACTGAGCAAGTATGTATAAATTATTTTAATTGCACGTATTGACTTACAGGCTAAGGAGGTTTTTAAGCCACAATGACAATTGACTGATATGTTTTGGGAATAAGTCAAAGATACCACAGGCTTTTATATACTGAAGGGGGAAGACAAGAGTGATGGCATGCCTCAAGATGAGGGAGATACATAAACAGTATAATGTATATTGTACAGCACCCAACATATCACCTTGAGAAGCTGACATGCTTTAACTTTAGTATGTATTCCTTTAGTATGCGTATACATGTTTTCGAAATTCTTGCATTCCCTTAATGTGAACTAATGCAAATGTTTGCCATTGCACCTGGCTCGCGGTGGCATCTCGGAGTAAGTACGTGACAGCGCATTATAACAGGCGATACATGTATGCCCTAGAGATAGCGATGTGTACTCTTGAATATAAGGGTCCTCATACTTGGGTGGCAGCAAATCAATTTTGAAGGCCTTTTGAGGTAAAAACTTAATCTAATTATTGTTTATAAAAGCTCCCGCTGAGCCACCAATCACAGAGTGGAGGTGATTCATTGTCGACAGGAAGCACACACAGCGCTGAAATAAGGGTAGATGGTGTGACTTGATTAACGATTAATTAAGCAAGTGCTCGCATTAATAACATACCAGCCAAAACACATCTGGCAAGGCACTATCTACCCTACATCATTAACACCCTTTTGTGTGACCCAAAATAACATGAAGTTTGAGTGATGGCTGTTTTGACATGTATTTTAAATAGTTTTACAGCTTTTTTTAATTTTTTTTATTAAAATGATGATGGCCTACAATGAAAAATGTGTTTATTTATTTGTCATCTTGGTCTCATAAAACCACGTTACTATACTTACATTTTTGCAAAAATTATTTTAATATGTATTTATTTATTTATTCGGCACACAACACTACTCCATTTCACACACATCAATATATTCTCATCATATTATGCCGAAAAGGAAAGGCTGAAGTTAATTCTTATATTGCCTTCCCTTCTCCCCTTAAACCATAGACTTACAATCGTATTAGATTTTTCCACACTTTTATACTCTAATGATTATCATCCAGTCTTTCATACTTTTTTAACACATCATTTCTAAACATTCTCTTAAAGGTATTAATTGTTTTACACAATTTTAAATCCCTTCCCAACTTATTCCACAGTCCCACCCCATTAACTGAAATAATTTTTTTCAATTCAGTCCTAACTCTCTTATTATTAATATTATTATTTTAAACAAACATAACCCCCTCAAATTATATTGACTCTGTCTCTTTTGCTCAACATATTCTGCGCATTTTTTGGCAATAAACATTTGTTAGCATTGTACATAATCTGAACAATGTTATAATCCACAAAATCATTAAATTTCAATGTCTGTAATTTTACAAATAAATAATTTGATGGTTCTCTATAGCTACTTCTACAAATAATTCTTATTGCTTTTTTTGAAGAATAAAAATTTGATGAGTGTACGTTTTATAAGCATTTCCCCAAACAGTGTTAGTAAGGGATAATTACTGAGCAATACAATGTGTACAGTGCCTTTTTTTTTTTTTTTTACAAAATTTTTTATCATCTTAATATGAGATTTCCAACTTTTCATCAATTATAAAATTGGCTCTTAATATGGCTCTTTGTGCATCTCTCATGCATTTTATTCAAAGCCACATGAAGACATTTGATAGCTCTGTGAATTGCAAAAGGATGTGCTTATTAAGTAAATGTATAGTTTGCATGAGCAGTATTGAGCTAGATTTATGACTAAAATATTTAAATTTGAATTTTGTAAATTTGAATTTTAGACGTGGCATTTAACAAAATTGTATTTTCCATGTCGTATTTTATAGTTTTGAATTTGAATTTTGTAACTTTGAATTCTAGACATGTGGCATTTAACAAAATTGAACTGTTTTTGTGGCGTATTTTATAGATTTATATTTTTAAACAGCAGATTTTTTTGTTCTGAATTTTTTACAATGTGAAATAAACTGTAAATATTCAGAATATAAAAATTACAGCTGAAGAAGAAATTCAGTATTCAAAATTCAATATTCTAAAATTCAAAACGCATAAATTCAGATCTTACAGAAAGTAGTACAGAGGTCAAGCTTCTGGGTTCCACAGAGAAAAGTTGCGGGCTTCAGAGAAGTCGAACGGAGCATTCTGGCCAATCACAGAGCTACTACGGCAATTCCAGCGTTACAGATGTGACACTTGCAGTGAAAACATAAAATCACATATCAAGGACCCACGACCAGTATATATATCAAACCATTTCAATGAATAATCATAGACACCAGCAGATAGAGTCCAGACATCAGAAAATGTTCAGTCTAAAGTTTTCTTCCACTTTCGATTGGGAAATGAACTTGAGTTACAGACATGACTGAAGTAGACATGAGATTTTGGGAAACCACACACTTTGTAAAAACTCTGAATTGAAATGCACAATCTAGAAATAATACCAGCCACATAATGTAGAAGGGTAAACACTCCTAAGAACATGTAGTAATTATTTTTATAAATTGTCATTTTCACATAGATGAGGAAAAGCCATCATTACAGACATGACAGTTGTGAAAGCAGCACTTACTTAGTGAGGTCATCCAAAATGGTAATCATCCAAAGCGGTAAAACTTGTAGACTTTGATCTCTGAGACTGTATGGTATAACTATCAAGACAGCGTGATAGATTTAAATAAGATTGAAATCATGATATGGTCTTGCACAAATACTAAGCCACTAAAGGCTGCGTTTTTAACTATATAGTGTACATGGAGCGCTTGTTCAGACAGACGGGAGTAAAAGCGGAACACGCAAAATAGCGCAGCAATTATGTTTACCAAATAACAGTTCAAATCACAATGTTTGTCAAAATGATTCGTTCTCAAATGCTGGCTATAAATGCAGTAGCTTGAAACAAGTCATAGATCAAAGCAATAGTCAGTCATCTATCAGAATAATCATGGTAAAAGAAGGAGCTCTGATATTTGTGATTATCTCACTGACATACATTTTATTTGATATGAAGCATCCATAACGGTCACGTCCGTATTGCATTTTCATGGGTGTTAGAAGGGAGACCATTTGTTCATCATACTCAACATCAACATAATCTAAGTTAGCTTTGTACAGAAATTATCAACTTATTTGAATTAATATTGTTATTGTGATATAATCTTAACCTCTAAAACGTTACAGACGTGACACAGTGCTGTAACATCTAGTTATATATTTTATTTATATATATAAAATCTGTATTTCATAGAACTATCAACATTATTTAGAATATAAAAATACAAGAAAATGATTCAAATATACAAGAAAATATTTAAAACATGAGACAAAATGTGTTTTATTTCGAGAAAATTATAAAATATGATAAATGTAACAGTAATTTTCACAGAATTGGACATTAAGGCTTATTTCATGGAATTGCAATTAAACGTATGACTTTTCATACGCAGTGTCTTCTGTTTCAATCAGATATTGAAAACAAGAACATCCGTTCAGTAATATACTGTACACTATTTTAGAGTGTTGTCATGTACAGTATTCATGACTCTCCAAAATGGGATATGCACCTTGCTCAGAAAATTACAGTATATTTTTAACTGTGCAATAAACTTTTATGGTTTTCCAACCTGAGGGCATGTGTGGGTGATCATCACCTTAATTAGCTTTTTTTGTAATGCCACTTCCACACCTATGAAGTTCATTAAGTGCTTCAGAGAGTGTTTGTTAAATGTATTCAACAAAATACAAGAAAATCACATTAATTTTCACATTTGCACAAGTCTTCTTAAAACATTGGCACTGACATTCATAGCTTTCCTCCATTTATTACTTGATATAGTAAGTGGTGATGATTCTTTTCTCAGATGTTACATCTTGTTAGATCTGATAAACAGAAGAGTTATAATAATTCCCTAGACAAGTGTTTAACGTCCTCATCTTTTGTCAAAATTATTATGATGCAATTTGAAGAAACTTCAAGCAATATGAACAAAGTTTGCCATCCACTAGTACACCTCCAAAGTCAAAAGGTTTTATTATTATTATTATTATTATTATTATTATTTTATTTTTCATTTTTTGACTCATCAAAAATAAGCAAATAAATCAATTTGGACTATTCAATACAATGTTTAAATTTAATGCATTCAACTGTATTAGTTAGAATAGAAACATATAAGAGAAGAAGAAAAATAAAAGTAAAATTCCCATGCAGTGTTGTAGCTTGCGGATATTTATTAGATAATAATAGATGAAAACTTCCAGGTGATTTAACTTGTACATGAAGTGTTCATCTTGAAACACAGCCCATAATTAAAACATTACAAATGAAATAAATAAATAAATAAATAAGAGTATGTAAATAATAAATGTCTTTATCACTAATATATTATAGCATCATTTGACACATCTTTTAAGAAATTAGGGGAGTCACATTTATATGTCATTATTCCCACCCATGGGTTTGTCACCCATATTTAACAGTGAAATAAAAGTGCAGCCACAAATATCAACCAGAATTGCAGTAAACCTTTGATTACAATATGTCTTCCTTAGAGAAATTCTTAATGTACTCTGTGCTTTAGGGACAAGGGGTTCGAAAAATTATGATTTCATGGTTGATGACTTAGGGATTAAATCTTATCTAAATCTATTTAATTCTGGCATAATGACTTGCCTATTGCATTTTATTGCATTTACTGCTCACCCATGACTACAACTGGTCTCAAAAGTGAGAAAGTGTATTTTTAACCTAAAGTTTACAAAAGCAGCTGGATCAGAATGAAATGATATCACCAGTAAACTGTAAAAATGCTCATGAAATCATTGCATGAAAACATTCCAACTGATTAATCCAATATAGAGTTGCATGTAGAGTGCAGCATTTGTTTGCCTGTAAGCAGGTGTCTGTCTTTGTGTTTCTCTATCTTTCTGCAGGTCTTTGAGTAGGACATCCTTGTTGGCCCTGGAACAACATTACTAGCAACCAATCAGATTTAAGAAATAGGGTTAGGTTTAGGGCAACTTCCACTGCCACTTCAGGGAGGCATATGTTTGACATAGAAAATAAATAAATAAAAAATTGTCACAGAAAATAAATGGGGGCTAAAAATACCATTTTAAAGTATATTGTTTTTATTGTTTTTAAAGTATATAGATTTTCTTATTTATAACATCTGATGTTTTGATCGAATTTGGACCTTTAGGGTGGGCAATAGGTTCTCTCTATGTTTGGTCATTTTATGTCTGATTGGAGGGGGGACAAGAAAAATGTAAAGGGCCAATTCCCCCCATGCCCCCCTTAGACCCAGCCATGCCTACAACTGCCAATTTGAGAAATCACCCAATAGCAAATCTGACCATAAACCATAAATGACCATGTCTAATAAAAACTATTTACAATGAAGACAGCAATAGGATCTAATTATTTAGATATCTTCTGCTAAAGGAGTGCTATTGGTGTTGCCCTGACTACAAAACTGAAATTGGGAAACAGATTCCTTAAGCCACTCCCCTGTATTTGATCATGAGGGGTCTATTCAGAGAACAAGAAGATGATTTAATAGTTTTAAGGATAACTTTCCCTGACTTTTGTGTCTCATCTTTCAAAAGGCACAACAATGCCTTTCAGGCCGGCTTTACCTCAACAGCTGGGGTTGTAAATTATTCTTCAGACTTACACCATGTACTGGCTTCTCTTCACTTTCTGTGCCCTCTTTTCTCTCCGTGTCTTTCTTTTCTTTGAACAAAACCCTACTCAACAGCCTGGCAGAGATCACAGGTAGAGGGGTAATGAGATACATTTGCTTTCCTGTGCTCAGCTACCTGGCGTGGAGAGAGATGTAATTCAATATTGAGTTGACCCAGGAGACTGCTGTTGAGAGGGACTGTGTGAGCCAGAGAAAGAACATGTGCATCATCTTAGAGTTGGCAATGACAGACAGACAGCAAGCTGGCTAGACAGATAGACAACAAGCAAGACTAACCAAGAAACAAATAGAGATACATACATCTAGCTAGCTAGACAGATGAAAATACAGACAAACAGCTAACTGCTTGCTAGCTAGCTAGACAGAAAGACAGCTAAAAGACAGATGGAAAAACAGAGAAACAGCTAGCTAGCAAGACAGACAGACAGACAGTTAGTTAGCTAGCAAGACAGACAGATATCTAGCTAGATAGATATATAGACAGACAGACAACCAGACAATTCTCTAACTAGATGGACAGACAGAGAGAGAGATGGACAGAGACAGATGGCTAGCTACCTAGACAGATAGTGAGACAGACAGACAGCTAGCTAACTGTACTGACAGACAGAGAGACAAAAAGCTAGCTTGCTAGACAGATAGAGACTGTCAGCTAGCTAGACAGACAGACAGACATAAAGAGAGATAGACAGCTAGTTAAACAGAAAAACAGCGAGAAAGATAGGAAGCTAGCTAGACAGGAAGTGAGCCAGCTAGACAGACGGAGCCAGACAGCTTGCTAGCTAGATGGACTGACAGGAAGAGAGACAGACGGAGAGACAGATGGAAAGACAGACAGCTAGCTAGCAAGACAGTAAGACAGAAAGCTACCTAGATAGACAGACAGAGAGCCAGACAGCTTGCTAGCTAGGCAAACAGACATACATTAAGACAGACAGACAGCTAGATGGACAAACAGCTAGCTAGACAGATAGACACTGTCAGCTAGCTAGCTAGAAAAGAGATAGACAGCTAGATAGATAGACATATAGTGAGAAAGACAGCTAACTAGTTAGACAGAGACAGTTTGCTAGACAGACAGACAGCCAGACAGCTAGCAAGACAGACAGAGAGCCAGACAGCTTGCTAGCCAGCCAGCCAGCCAGCCAGACAGCCAGCCAGAACAACAGATGTCTAGCTAGCCAGATACTGTAGACCGACAGACAGAGAGCCAGACAGCTTGCTAGCTAGGCAGACAGACAGCTAGCCAGACGGACAGAAAGGTAAAGAGACGAACAGCTACTGTAGGCTACTGTTGGGCCTCATGTATTCAGATATAAGACAAAGGCAGGCCTACACACAGTCGTAAAGCCTGACTGAGGCCTACACACAGTCATAAAACCTTACTGATAACAACCGCGCCAAAATCAAACAAAGGGAGACCAAAACAGACTACAAATCCCATGAAGTCTTGCTCAATTTACACCTATGTGTGAAATTCTGAAGGATCAAATTCTCAACTCCTATTGGATGAGGCGCACGACAGAACATGCCCTCAACCATGACGTCATCGGGAGTAGAAAAACCTCTGAAATACTTCTGGGCATTGCTTCCAGCAACTTTGTGTGCTGTGTGTAGATGCAGCTCATTGCTGCTCTCAGGTGTAGCCTCATTGCACAAGGAAGTAACATACGACTTGAAACTGTGGCTGGACTGCTGGATGAGTTGAGATTTCTCCATGTTCCATCGAACACACTAACGGATCCGAAGGAGACCGCCGAGCAATCCACGTCTTCACCCATTTGCCTCTCCAAGATTTCTCTTCCCTCTTCAACCGAGTCGACTTCGCTGATTTCTCCCAAGCCCGCCGAGAATCAGCAGACGTACCGCCCGCTGACAGAGCGAGAAATGTCCTGGTTACTTGCATAACCTCCGTTCCCTGATGGAGGGAACGAGACGTTGTGTCGATGTAGTGACACTAGGGGTCACTCTTGGGAGCCCGAAACACCTCTGGTCTTTGACAAAAGGCCAATGAAAATTGGCGAGTGGTATTTGCATACCACTCCTCCGAACATACGGGTATAAAAGGAGCTGGTATGCAACCACTCATTCAGGTTTTGTGCTGAGGAGCCGAGACAAGGTCCTGGCCATTTCAGCGGGTAGTCCAGCGTTGTGGCAGGAGGGATACAACGTCTTGTTCCCTCCATCAGGGAACGGAGGTTACGCAAGTAACCAGGACGTTCCCTATCTGTCACTCACTCGACGTTGTGTCGATGTAGTGACACTAGGGGTCCCTATACGAAACGCCACAACTGGCTGAATTGTGTTACGTGAACTGGCGGTGTGTGATGGGCAGACCACTGTATGCCTCGTAGCCAGCGGACCAGGCCGACACGTAACCTCCCCAACGCTGTTATGAGCATCGAACGGCCCTTCGGGGATGAGTCGACTGCCCAAAAGATAGAGACAGGCTAGCCCAGTCATGGCCTCTTATCCTCTTTTTTTTCTCTCTCTAAAAAACAAAAAAAAAAGAGTGAAATTTGTTAACCGACTGGGGCCACCAGGTCTTTGTCGTGGGGGGGGGGGGTCACTCCCAAGGGGAAGACACTGCAGAGACCACACCCCACCCAGTGATGCATATAACTTGGGCACATAGCCCGGTCGGGGTCTCAGGATCACGTAAGAGTAGCCCGGACCGAACTCCAGGCACGTTTCGCTGACAGAGAACGCTTGCAGCTCTACTACCCTCTTGATGGAAGTGAGTGCAGTCAGGAGGGCAGTTTTTAAAGAGATTGCCTTAAGCTCAGCTGACTGCAGGGGCTCAAAGGGGGCTCTCCGTAGACCCTGAAGAACTACAGATAGGTCCCATGAGGGAATGAGGCGCGGTCTGAAGGGATTCAACCTCCAGGCACCTCTGATGATCAGGTCGTGCTTCCCTAAGGACTTACCGTCCACTGTGTCGTGGTGTGCCGCTATAGCGGCTACATACACCTTCAAGGTTGAGGGGGACAGCCACCCTTCCAACCTCTCCTGCATGAAGGAAAGCACTGATCCGACTGTGCATCTCTGAGGGTCTTTGCGTCGGGAAGAACACCACTTAGCGAACAGACGCCACTTCAAGGCATACAGGCGCCTCGTAGAGGGGGCTCCAGCCTGAGTGATCATGTCCACGGGTGGTAGGCCACTTAAGTCTTCCATGTCCCGTCCAGGGGCCGGACATGGAGATTCCAGAGGTCTGGTAGCAGGTACCAGATGGTGCCCCGCCCCTGAGAAAGCAGGTCCTTCCTCAGGGGAATTCGCTGGGGAGGGGGGCTGTGCTGTCGTGAGGTCCGAGAACCACGTCTGGGTGGGCCAGTAGGGTGCTACCAGGACGACCTGCTCCTCATCCTCCCTGACCATGCACAGGGTCTGTTCAGTTAGGCTTACTGGGGGAAACACATATTTGCATAGTACAGGGGGCCAGCTGTGTGCCAGCGTGTCTATACCGAGAGGTGCCTCGGTCAGAGCGTACCAGAGCGGGCAGTGGGAGGATTCTTGGGAAGCGAACAGGTCTAACTGTGCCTGCCCGAATCAACTCCAAATCAGCTGGACCACCTGAGGGTGGAGTCTCCACTCTCCCCTGAGTGTAACCTGTCATGACAGCACGTCCGCTGCAGTGTTGAGGTTGCCCGGGATGTGAGTGGCTCGCAATGACTTGAGGTGCTGCTGACTCCAGAGGAGGAGATGGCGGGCGAGTTGTGACATTCAACAGGAGCGTAAACCGCCTTGACGGTTGATGTATGCCACCGTTGCCGTGTTGTCTGTCCAAACTAACACATGCATGCCCTGGATCAATGGCCGAAACCTCCGCAGGGCGAGCAGAATTGCCATCAACTTGAGGCAGTTGATGTGCCAACGCAGCCGTGGGCCCATTTTGGAGGCATCTGTCATAACCACGATGCGCCTGGAGACCTGCTCTAAGGGAACGCCTGCCCATAGAAATGTGAGGTCAGTCCAAGGGCTGTGTCCTGCAGCACCATGCCCATCTCGGGACTCGAGTCTGGAGCCAGTGCTGAAGCGGTCTCATATGCATCAACCCGAGCGGAGTGGCCACCGCTGAGGATGCCATATGCCCCAGGAGCCTCTGAAACAGTTTCAGTGGAACCGCTGTCTTTTGTCTGAACACCTTCAAACAGGTCAGCACTGACTGTGTGTGCTCGTTCGTGAAGCACGCCGTCATCGAGACTGAGTCCAACTCCAAGCTGAAAAAAGAGATGCTATGAACCGGGAGGAGCTTGCTCTTTCCCCAGTTGACCCGAAGCCATAGTCAGCTGAGGTGCGAGATCACCAGGTCCCTGTGTGCACACAACACATCCCGAGAGTGAGCTAGGATTAGCCAATCAGTTGAGGATGCAAATGCCCACTTCCCTTAACGGGGCAAGGGCTGCCTCTGCGACCATCGTGAAGATGCGAGGGGACAAGGACAGACCGAAAGGGAGGACCTTGTACTGATACGCCTGACCCTCGAATGCAAACCGCAGGAAGGGTCTGTGTCAAGGTAGAATCAAGACGTGGAAGTACGCGTCGTTCAGGTCTACCACCGCGAACCAATCTTGATGCCGGACGCTCGCTAGAATGCATTTTGGGTCAGCATCTTGAACGGGAGTCTGTGTAAAGCCCGGTTCAGTACTCGCAGGTCCAAGATTGGCTGCAACCCACCACCTTTCTTTGGTACAATGAAGTAGGGGCTGTAAAACCCCTTCTTCATCTCGGCCAGAGGGACAGGCTCTAATCGCACCCTTCTGTAGGAGGGTAGCGATTTCCGCGCACAAGGTAGCAGCGTTCTCGCCCTTCACTGAGGTGAAGTGGACGCAGCTGAACCTGGGCGGATGCCTGGTGAACTGAATCACGTAGCCGAGTCGTACGGTCCGGACCAGCCATCACGATGGGTTGGATAGCGCAAGCCACGTGTCCAAGCTCTGGGTGAGGGGGACCAAGGGGACAATCTCGTCGGATGTACCGGTGGGTGGGGCCTCGCGGCGGGGCGGATCCTGAGGTGCCACGCCGTGTCGTGGCCGTGCTGAGTTCAGGGACATTGAAGCACTTACCTGGTTCCTTGTGACCACCCCCGGAGCAGCCTGGGACAGGGGAGGAAGTCCTCGTGACCCGTGAAGACAGACACGTCGGGGGCGGATTTGTGCCACAGCTGGGCGTGCAGAGGCGCAGAACCTGCCAAAATGGAATGGTGGATGGTGGTCATGATGATGGTGTCTGGTTAGGGTTAGGGTGAGGTTAGGGTATGTGACCCAGGGAACAAGGAAACCGCTCTTTTGCTGAACTCTTGGGTACCGCAGCCACTTGGGCATGTGGCAAAATTAAATGAAAAGGTAACAAAAGATTCTCCTCCCGGCCCTCCACCGGGGGATGGAGTGGTCTGCTTACCAGCTCCAGAGCAGCGGCTTTCGTCGTCCCTGGGTCTCCCGTCTCAGGGGCGCTTTGAAGCCTTTCGCGGGTTCTTGGCAGCAGGCTGTGAGACGGGTGGCGTCTGCTTCCTGTAGTGGGCTCCACGCCGGGGCCGGGACGCAGGGGCGGGCTGCGGTGGAGCCGGTGCAGTCACCAGAGGGGGACACCCTTGGCGACGAGCAGACGGGGTGTGGGATCTTGAGCCGCGCCGTGGCAGGATGTGCCGGATAGCCTCCATCTGCTGCGATCGTGACCGTCAGAAGGTGAGAGATAACAACTGCAACCAGGAATAACACACAAACGGAAAGGCATCTTTAAAAAGATGCATCTTTAAAAAGACATTCCGTGTGTGCCACTCTTTTAGAGAAATATACTCTTTTTTTTTTTTTTTTTTAGAATATACTCTTATTTCTGCCGAAGAGCCCAGGGGCATTCTCTGCATTGCACCAGTGCAGAGGGGGGAGAAGCCGCTGAAATGCGTTGTCAGATCCAGCAGAGGTGAATGAACAGCCGTGGGAATTCAGCTCAGTGAGCATTGACCGTTCGGCTCCGAAGAGAAAATCTGAATGAGTGGTTGCATACCAGCTCCTTTTATACCCGTATATTCGGGGGAGTGGTATGCAAATACCACTAGCTAATTTTCATTGGCCTTTTATCAAAGACCAGAGGTGTTTCGGGCTCCCAAGATTGACCCCTAGTGTCACTACATCGGCACAACGTCGAGTGAGTGACAGATAGGGGAGCCTGGCTACCTTGATTTACTCTGAGACTGCTGTCTCGTGCTCTGGTCCAAAACATAGTGAGCTGCATACAGAGGTTGAATTTAAGCCATTATATGTGTGGTCCAGAGATGAAGGCGAATGTAGAATATAGTAGACATCTTACAGCTGCTGTGTAACAACGCCTGTTGTGAAAAGCGCTGTACAAATAAATTTGACTTGACTTGACTAAAGCTGAAGAGTGTAACTTTGTCTGTGTTAAAATACTTTGTCCTATCCCTGCTTAATATGCAGAGACTACTACAAGTAAGCCATCTATAGGTTAAAAATAGGCTGTAACTGTCCACATCCGCAATCTAGTTTAAGCAAGCACAATCAGTGCTGAAATTGCGTTGCGTCTTGAGTATATGAATTAAGTCATTGTCATTCCTTTTCGCTCAAACACTCCTTTCTATTATAGACATTACAGATTACATAAAAATGCTTGCCGCAATTTATATTGTGCTATTTCCGGCAAATGAAAGCAGGTGGTAAAATATATTTCATTTAAAAGAGATGTTTTTGTCCATTTCCTATCTATCATATCAGCAGTAATTAATTAAACAATGGCCAAATGATGGAGAAGAATGTTACAACATGGCATATATCCAGATTTGCGGTGAAGACAAACACAATTTTGGCATGTTTAAGAGATGATTCACTTGTCTGGATCAAAGTCATGCTGTACAGTCCCCGCAGGGTGTGTCAGATGGCGGTGGCCTGCTGCATTTATAGTGCTCAGAATTGCCTGCAATATCAGAATTGCAAATTGCCTTCAGCAGCAATTTTGTGGGGTGTTTGCACTGATGCCTGATCTAAATAATTCCTTTAGTGAATTAGGCACTAAACCAGCACAGATAGCTTGCAAATAACCATCCTTTTACTGTGCGCTAGTGTTGTCAAAAGTAACGGTACTTCGGTACCAAGTCGATACTAAAATTAAAAAGATATAACTATACCAGTGTTTCTACAGTACCAGTAGTACTGAGCACCAACTCTATCCGGTACCAGCGCACAGTATGACTGACACACGACTGCTTTAAAATGCTCACAGGCTTATTTTGAACATGTGCTGTTACTCCTTGTACAGTGTAATAGACAAATAATCAAATTAAAATTGTGACATGTCCTAGTGTGATTTATTAAACTGCTAAAGGCTGCAATCTTACTGTGGAAGAGCTGTGTACTTTAAATAAATCCGACCGCTCATCCACTAAAAACTCCACAGACATTAAGAATCATTCACGTTGTATGAGATGGTAGAGCAGAGCACTTATCCATTGTGAACCAAGCAGCACATGTAAAATACATATTTATATAATTAAAATCACAGCATTTGCATTTTAATCTCAGCTCAGCTTTATTTATAGTGCATTTAAAACAACAGAGTTGACCAAAATACTTCACAGTAATAACATTTAAAACATAACATTTCAAAATGACCACATACACAAACACCAGGTAAGGGTTGCACCAGCTGTGCGTAAGTTCTCACTTAAGTTGGGACGTAAAGTTCACACTAAGGGCTTAGTAACTACTAGTTAGTTTGTAACTAAGTCAGTGCTTAATTTGGCTTAATTTTAGTAATGTGTAGTCGCATAATATAACGTTTACCCATATTTATCCAATAAGCAGCCTTCAAATTTGTACACAGAAGTGTTAAAAAGCCATCAGCTTCAATCTGATCTTGTTACAGTTGATGTTCAAACCTTGTTTGTTTATGTAACTGTCAGCTGTTATAAATTATATCCCCATTAAAATACGATACGTAATAAAAGTAGATTTAATAAATAGCATATTTGCCCTGTGTAAATAACATATAGGAACTGTATCTAAAATAAATAAGGTGTGATAAATAAATGCTAATACAACAGGCTGGAAAAATAGACATTTATTCATTTTAATCTAAAGTATATGTTGAAACTTGACACTGGGCGATGCATCCTGAAAATGGCACCATTAGTTCGGTTTCGGTAGAGCTGTTTAAAAGTACATTTTTTTTTTCTCTTTCTTGTAAATGTAAATGAGTGAAAATGCCAACACCATCGTATATGTTGAAAGGATTGATGCCTGTCAGCCAAAACATGAGCTTATTGATGTTATTAAATAATGCTTTTTTCTTCTATCTGTTACTCCTGGTCAGAGTCTGCCGTAAATATTTAGTTTATACGTAGGGTTACATCCTATCTGAGTTTAATGGTGCAATTCTCAAATATTTAGTAGTGCGTAAATTGTGATTTAGTGCACATTTACCCCACAACTAGGCTAAGTTTTAACTTACGCACAGCTGGTGCAACCGGCCCCAGTAGTCTAACATACAAACACTCAAACCGTGTTCTACATTTCATTTGTCAGACTCAAAGGACAGTGCAAACAGATGAGATTTCAGACATGACTTAAATGTCTTCAATGATCACACTGGGCCGTGTAACAAACTGTTTATCCGAAAAAGTGAACATTCCGGCAAAAAAACACATCATAATAAAAGCACGATTAGACACCATTTTGATGATGAAATTAAAAAAAAATTCTATTAAAATTATTGGAGAATAATAATTATTCAATAATTACAATTTATTAAATTAACTGGTGTGTTCAATAGCACATTATAATATTAGCATATTTTTTGCTGTGGTATCGAAATTGTACCGTGAAATTTCACTGGTATTGGTACCGATTACTGAAATTTTGGTACTGACAACACTACTGGGTGCACTTCATACTAAGTAAATTTCCCCCTGTGTCTCTGTGGCACTATAGAAATTCCTCTGTTTGTTTGAGCAGTCCATCCAGCATGACACAACACCATTGACGCCACATCCACACCAACACATTTTCATTAGAAAACGCCTATTTTTCTCTACATTTTGGCTTTCCATCCACACAGTGTTTTTGTCAGCGAAAAACAGATCTTTTCGAAAACGCTGTAGTGTGGACTGGGACAGAGATGGAAACTAGAGTCTGTGACTCAGACTCGAGTTGCACTTAAGCTGCAAAAACAAAAAAAAACAAAAAAAAACAAAAAAAAAAGACTCATGACTCGACTCATAAACAATCAACATGAGACTTGACTTGGACTCGAGATCAGAGACTTATGAAAAACACAAGTCATTTGCATGTTTAAATGCATTTTTTCTACATATCCCTTGAACAGGAAAAATGACCGGGATAGAGTGTAGAGGCACTGCTCACTCTCACTGTCAGAGCTGTCTGACTCCCCACAGATACTGCAGGTTCTTTCTTATAGTATGTATGGCTGATTCAAAAGAATCGACACAATGGAACGATTCGTTCATTAATTTAAATCTGCGCTTCGACGCAATGGAATCATCTAAACGCCCTTTATCACAAATTTTGGGTTAAAAAAAATTTGGATTAATAAAATCATCAATATAATAGCAATAAACAGAATTCTGTATGCAAGACATGTGGGATGAACAAAGGCGCTAGCACAACTGCATCGAATTTCATGAGACATTTAAAAACTCACCCAGAAAAGGTGAGTCAGGCTTTCATGCTATGAAAACATGTTTTTCTGTCCATGTGATCATAAACAAAATGACCCATCAAACATAATCTATCTATCGCTTGATTTCACCTCTACTGCGTTTTTTTCTACATTGTTTACAAGGTTTGCAAAAAGTCCTTGAAGTGCTTAAAGTGCCTGAATATAGCTTTTCAAAATTTAAGAACTGGAATACCTGGAAAATTGCCTTGTTTTGTTGAAAAGTGCTTGAAATTTAAACCAACCATTTCTTCCATGTATGTGTGTACACCTAAGATGACATCCACACACTCCACTTTCATTGAATAATGTGTCTTTTAATATCCTTCCTGTTCTTTAAGGTCAGATCTAAAAATAAATATTAATTTTAATCACACAGCACAGATGCATTAAATAAAAATGAACCGCAACACCTGTGTGAGCCTGTGAGATGCACATTAAACTCTTAGAGTTACAATACCATTTTAGCATTTATTACACAATGGATATAAACTTATTGTAAATTGTACAGATTTTGTCAAACAGTGACATCTCATATCAGCTCATTTATTTTTATATATAAAAAATGTGATTATAATAATGATGGCAAACTATAAAAATATAATAAATTATACACTATTGCTTGTTCTGCACCTGATAAGCCTTAATATAGCCCTCTAATTTTAAGGCTTATTTGTTTGTGATCTGTTCTTATAGAGAAAGGTATATGAAAAAAAAAAATAGTTAAACTTTGAACATTCATATTGTGTATTAAAGAATATCATATCTTGGAGCAGATCTTTAGTGTAAGAGGAAATGTGTGCGAATGTGCGTTTGTTGGTGAGACAGTGAGACAGAGAGTATTTATCAGGCAATGCAAAGGTGAGTCATTAAGTGGTTATGTATTCCAGATGCTCACTGTCCCCTGGCTGTGCTGTATTCATGAGACAGCATGAGCCCTTATAAATGGATCAAAAGGACAAAATCAAAGGCATTGCTCATGAAGCTTTGAGGAGAGTCTCCTGTTTACTGCCAGAGTGGTCCATCTCCACATTTAGCTTGACCTCAGACGATGCTTAAGGTGCTCGTCATGGACCTGTACCAGTCGTACCACTGAAATGACCCAAAAGAAAGACAAATATACAAATAAAAGCTATTTAATATCTCAACTGTTTCTCCTAGACAGTAACAAAAGAGTAAACATAGACTTACATTAAGTCTTCTTCTCTGATTTTCCTTCTGAGAATAAAACACTAATAATCACGTTTGACTTTAGTAGAGTTTCAGAAGAGATCTCCACAATGTCACAAACTGTGCTCAGATTTGATAAGATCAACTAACCCTTTAAAGAACACGTAACTGAGAACTTTAATTTTGTCCTAGAGCTATGAACAAGCAACCTCTGAGCAATATATTTGTCTTTGTCTCTGGGAAGATGCACAGGAAATTTACATGTAGTGAAGAATAACAAATCTGGTCGGATATGACTACATCATGGCTCCAAATGACAATGCCTCAACAGCTGAATCACAGACATTTTAGATGGATGACTTGTGGCTGTGTGGGCTTGTCTCTGCCAGTATGAATGACTTATAGGATGAAAGGAACAGATGGGATGTGGGAGACATTCTCGAGCAGCCAGAGTGAGAAATAATGAAAAATGCAGAAAGAGGGATACAAGCAAGACAAACCATCTTTAAAGAAATAGTTCACCCAAAAATGAAAATTCTGTCATTATTTACTCATTATCATTTAGCAGAGCTTTAGCTAAGGGAAATAATAACAGTAAATACCAATTGAAATTTTGATTTATTCCTCACACAAAGATTTTGTTTGACTTCAGAAGTCTAATGGACTACATTCATACTGTTTTTATGGTCGTACGTGCATTCATGTCTAGTATAGTCGTCAAAAAGGTTTCCAGTTTCCAATGGAAGGCTGAATCCAAAACAAATATGTGATGGAGGGGTTTGTTTCAGAATAAAAGCAAATGCATACATTCAGCTAAAAAGAGAGAAGCCTCATGTTATGCTTGGATTGAAAAACAATGGTGTAGACACAATATTATTTTTAACAAAACACTCTTTGCCCACAAGCGAATACAAAAGTGTTTGACGCATGTGAACAACGACTGCTTTCTGATACTCTTTTAGTACAGTCAATGGCAGGCGCACAAACAAGAACTGTCAGTGTGTCAAGAAAATCTGGAGCGTATGAGGACAGTCCGCACAGACTGTGCTGGAGACCAAATTGTGTCACGCATACTATAAACCGATCAGCAATGCAGACTAATGAAGTATACTTTGGCCTTTACTCTGGACATAGTTTTAAACAAAGGAACATTCATTATTTTTTTATTTACTTTCTATAAAAATGTGAATGTCACAATGTATATCGTCATGTAAACAAAAATGAAAGAATATCGCAATATAACTTTTTGCTTATATCGTGCACCCCTTATGGATGACTATTATGGTACTTTTTCATCAGTTTAGTAGATTGACAGACATCATTATGAGTGGTTGTGGTATGGAAATAAGCTGAAGAAAGATACATATATTTTTTTTTTTTTTAAACTAAAGATTTTTTTCCGCCACTACCGTCACAAATGTAATTCCAAAAACAATTTCTGTTTTCAAGCAGATTTCAGATAACTCTCCCCATCTTCCATTGGCTGTACAAACAGATAGTCCCGCCCCAAACTTACACCATTGGACAAGCTAGTGACTACCTTTACATGGACACCAGAAAGCGGCTTATTGCAAGAAAGCATCTCCGGTTACACATGTAACCTCAGTTCCCTGAGATGAAGGGAACGAGACATTGCTATACGCACTATGGGGAAGTCCTTCTTAGATGACCTTGTTGAAACCCTTATTCAATCACACCAATCCTGTGATTGGCAATGGTGTCTGAGCCCTGCCCCTTCGGCTGCACAGTTCACCTATATAAGTGGCTGTTCAGTCACCATTTCTTCTGAATTTTCTGACTGAAGGACAGGAATGAGACACTCATATTATGAAACTCTGAAGTACTAGTACATCCAGCTTTCGCAATGTCTCATTCCCTTCATCTCAGGGAACCGAGGTTACATGTGTAACCGATGTTTCCTTTTGATTCAGTTCACTCGACATTGCTGTAAGCACAATGGGGAACAATATCCCATCACGCCGCATAACGTGACATTACACTCCCAGAGTTATAACCCTAAATAGATATATTCATAAGGAGTCACAGGCCACAGGGCGTTGACTTATAAGTCATATTAAAGTGTATATGAATAGTCCCACGTGACAGACAGAAGAGGGGAGAAACACTGTGTGCCTCGAATCGAGCCTTCTTTGGCTCAGGGCCGTGATAATAATGGCAAGTTATGTGCTCCTCTCCACAGGGCTGGGCATGTCAGGAATGTTTCTGCTGCCTGGCCGGGGTTTTTCCGTCGGTGCATTTTTCACGCTGAGACAGCTAATGCTTACGCTTGGGCCACGTTTGCATGGAATGCCCAACAGTCAACAGATGTAGAAATTAAGTCCTGCCTTGCAGGTAAATGAGCCAATCACCTTTTAGATACAGACATCATCAAAAACATGACAGTAGTCATGGTTACTACAATATTACTATGGTTAACCATGGTTCATTTTTGTCAGGGTCCTTAACTAAAAAAAAAAAAAAAAACATTTTCTCCAATTACTAAATCAACATTTTAACTTAATACCTGCACTATTATGCTACATGCATCAACATAAAGTGCACTTCAAATTAATATCAACATATATTCAATATTCAGAAGCTGTACAATAGCAAGGAATAACCTTACTATTAAAATGCATACAAGAGGGTATGTTTTGATAATGCTGCTTGAGTATTTTAAACATACTTGGAAATCCCACATGAACACCCCAAATGCTTTAGTTATTGTTTCATGTCTGTCCGAGTGCCTGCTTAAAAATGGAAGGGAGTGTGTGCAGTTTCGGCTCACCTGCGGCTCTTTCCCTGGGTGATGTCGGTATAAATGATTAATCATCTATCAATGTATTACTATAACGGCATCTTAATGCCATTAATCAAAGCGCATTGCTGACATTCACGATAGATAGATTACAGATTTCAGGTGCATTAGCGGAGGTCTGTTTGACGCTTTGTTTTCTTGACCAAAACTTGTGCTCCAGATGCATCATTAAACTTAGAGGTGAACCGACCATGGTACCAATGCTTCCCGAACCGTGGGTGGCAAACCGTAACGTTAATTTTTTTACCAAGTACCGTTACACTGCTAATGTAAACGTGGTCTGTGTTGATTTGTCGTGCAAGACAGGTGTGTTTTGTTGTATTCACTTTTAGGTGAAATCAACCTACAAATTACTTAAAGTTGTATGCATATTAAGCTGGTATGCAAGAAATTTTAACATAAACAAATACCTAAGTTGAGTAAATAATCACAGAACTATTCCGTTAAAGATACAGAAAACAACAAGCATCTTCTCCAAACTACACCTTGTTTTTTATCGTCAGTGTGGGTAGACAATACCTCCATGCCAGCAGCATGGATCCATGTGTCAACACCAAACTACGATGGTTTTCTGTGGCAGGACAGAATAATAGTGAAGAAAAAAATAAATAAATAAATTAAGCTGGGAGGACATGTCAAGAAGAGAACTCTAAAGGGAGAAGAATCAAGAGAAACAAAAGAGAAGAACAAAAGAGTGTATAGTGAAAGCTGAGTCGGCAGCAAACCTTCACAGGGCTTGGCTTACAAGATTTAGAGGCAGATCATTGGAGATGATAAAGAAACATAAGAGACCAGGCATGGGCTTAAAGAGAATAAAACATTATGGAACCATAGATCAGTAAGCTTTGGATCAACCTTTGATCGCATTTCAAATTGTTTTAGCTGTTCCATGTAGATGGGTATGTGCCCAGCTGCTGTAACAAAGGTGTCTGGACCATGTCTATGTAATTGGTAATTTGTAATTAGTCTCCTTGGCTCACATCAAAGGGCCGTGGTCCAATACAATAAAGACGTGCGAAAGTCTTCATGTCTCAAGGTTTCCTACTTGTCCTTGGTAAACATGGGTTGCCAAATCCATCTTTTTGTTGTTGCAAAAATACATTTCAAATCTTTTATTTTAAATATGAGAAAAAATGGGTTCAGTTTGATTCAACATTATCATGACAACTTGAGCTTTGTGTCGATTAATTAATAACAAATATATTTCATACACTGAAAATTTGTTTTGTTGGATTTACTTAAAATATATAGAGTATGTAGCAATTTTGCATCATGCTTTTTTATTAAATTCAACTTATGGTCATTTAATGTCTGCATAACTAGAACACCTTTGTTATATATACACAAATGTATCAGTTCATTCAACTTTATATGCTTAAAAAAGTGTCACACAAATAAGATTTAACAACTAATAGCACACTGTTTCAAATTGTTTGTCAACACATTGTTTTTCTACATAATTTAACTGGCTCAAAAGAAAATAATAACATCAGTCATTAAACTTGATTTCCCAAAGAAGTGCAGATAAAGCTATGCATATTCACATGTGCAAAAAATAAAATAAAAAAATAAATAAAAATATATGATTGAACATGATCCAACTTCACCAAAGGGAACACTATTCACCTTTACACAAAAAAACAAAAAAACAAAAAAAAAAAAACAAATTAGCCTACAGTAATATAACATCAATAACACTGAAAAAGCTCAAATCTACACTGTAAACCAAATAAGTTAGCAGAACTCAAAAAATTGAGGTAATCAGTTACATCAAATTTTTTAAGTTAATAAATTACAAGTTTAAGAAGCAGAACTGTCAGATTTTGTACTACTCAAGCGTGTTGATTTTTTTCTTTCCTTGAAATACTGAATAAGCTAACTCATGCATTTTAATGGTACTTTAAATTGAACTCATTGGCTGAACTTATAATCACCATGTAGGCTTAACTTAAATATTTCAATTTGAGGGAACCTAGCTAGCTAGTACTAGCTAGAACAAGCTAGTACAGTGAATGTTAGCATGCTGAATGCATTCTAATTGGATAAACCATGCTTTAATTAGCATAGCAATTGCTCAACAGGTACATCAATATACTGTAGAACAATCTAATATTGTATCTGTCCTCAAGCTCCACTATTCACCAAAATGGTTACCCCCCCAAAAACTTTGACATGACAGAAACTCTTCTAAACAACACAAGAAAACATTAAACACTAACAAGTATCTCCCTTTACATTCATCTTGACTTGCACAAAGACACACTATATAACACTTAATTTTAACATTTACTCTCCCTGTCAAGTGCCATGTAAAGCTTGCTGGGAAATAAAAAAAAATCCCCTTCCCAGTTTCAGTTAAATTTAAGTTCCTGTAAATTTAAAGAGAGAAGTTAATTAAACTCAAAACTTTAAACAATTCAGTTTACTTAAAAGGTGTAAGATTCGGGAACTCAAAAGAAAGAGAAAGTTCTAAATACTCATCAAGGTTCATTTATTTGAACTAATTTGTATGATTTAATTTTTCCCTACTCAAAACAATTAATTATTTTGAGCATTGGGGTTTACATTGTACTTGATATAATTAATAACAACTAATTAAATGCCCCAATAAGTTCCTTCTGACAATACAAACATGTTTAAATTATTAAAGCACAAGGACTTATGGGTACTTGATCATTTGAGTTAGTAGTACTTCTTAATTTCATGGATTTTTAAGCCAACGAAGTTAAAGGAACTAACAATTAGCCTTTTACTTGATTCATCACTCTAAATTCACCTTAGAAATTAAATTGTGAGTTGTACACATTAATGCAAATTAAGTTGAGCTAAAAATGTTACACATATGTATGATTCTGAGTGTTAGCTATTTATTTTTTATTTTATGGTTGAGCCATTTTTTTTTTTTTTTTTTTTTTTTTTTTTTTGCAGTGTAATGTGACTAGTTTAAATTTGAAAACTAGTTTATCTTTTAAAGACTTTAACAACCTCTGCCAATTAGTTACATCAAAAGTGGACGCAAAGAATATGTCATTAGTTATATGTTTGAAAGAAATTCAGAATCATGTTTTTTTTTTTTTTTTATCTAAAATAATTATATTACAGAATACAAATGACCACCAGGCAGACAAAAAATAAAAATAAATACAATAGCAAAAAAATCCCATATACGTCCATTGAAAATTATTTAATTCATATAAACAAGTAGAATAAAATGTAATATATATATATTTTTACTTATTCATCCGTTGTCCTGGAGAATCCAAAGGCATTTTTTTTTTCTTCTTAAATACAAGATTAGTTTACGCTTAAAATTGACTTAAAAAGTTAACTTAAAAAGTAATTCACTTCAGCAATGCAGCTATCATGTAACTTTGCACCGTCCTAGGAAATTATAATTTTGCTTCTGATTTTCACAATAAAGACCACATTTACACAAAATTGAACGGATGGGCATTGATGCAGGGGTATTTATACTTGGATTTCCCCCTATTGCTATTATTGTCATTTTTCAAACACAATTCCTTGGTGAGAAACTGAACATCAAGAGAAATAAAAAAAACATATATAATTTTAATATGTATTTAAGAGGAAACAAATTAATATTTTATTCACCTGAGAATATGTCCGGGTTTATCTTTGATCATCTTTCATGTTATTCACCTATCTATTTCCTCACCGCTCACCTAAGCTCTGCTATTCAAGTCTGTGAAACAGCACAAAAACACAAATAGCTTTTAAAAAATTTTTTTTTTTAAAAATACCCCTTTGAAAATGTATTCTTACCGCATTCTTTATTTTACAGGCAGGTGGACGGTATTAGAAATGTGTCATGTAAAACCGTGATGGACTGCACAACAGCACCCCTGAAAACTGTTGATTGCTTTCCAATTCTGTTTGCATTCGGACTAATCATCTTTGTCCTTTATATTAGAAGGACAGTCTGTCATGCTGTTAGAATTCATGATGGAAGCATTTTCTCTCTCTCTCTCTCTCTCTGTATCTCATATTAAAGCTGTGAATCAGTTTTGTTTTGGTGGCATTAACATACAGATGCACTCTATGGATGTAGATAAGTGTAGTGAAGAAATGTGAAGTTGAACACAGTGCATAATTTGCATAAGCATGCAGTTTAAGTGTGCATCTTCATTTAGCTCTGGACATTTGACATGATTTTACAACTTTGAGTGCATTTGCATTGGTTGTGTGGATGCATTAAGACAGAACATACAGATCACCTGTCAGGGTAAAATAACTGAAAAAAAAACAAAAAACAAATACATGACTGTGCATTTATAACTACTGGGATGGATGGATGGATTTCATTTGTAATAATTAATAAAAATAATTAAATAATTATTTAAATAATTAATATATTCACTTCATTTTATCAATAACAATATATATGAATTATTTTCATACCAATTAAGAACAGTTTCCCACCAATTTGCATTACCATAATATTTTGGATCACACTACAAATTATTATTATTATTATTGTCTTGTTTTCCAGTAAATCGATCTAACTATTCTTAAAATAAGATATATTTGCTTGACAAGCAAAATTGCATAATATATTAAGTCTTGTTTTCAGATAAATGTGACAATTTTGTACAATTTATAAGCATCATCCATCCGAATCCAGCGGTTAAATTAATATCTTCTAAAGCCACACAATCACTTTTGGTGCGAAAAAGATCAATATTGAAGTACTTTTTAACAATAAATCATCGCTTCCAGTAAGCTTCACAAAATGGGGGAGATCACGCGGCCTCTCGTGTGACATATTCGCATTGCCATGATACAGAGGTAATCCCACATTCTCCACTCCGTTGAGACATCCAGGGTGAGCACACAAACTCAACATTGTGAGAAAAGAAACAGATAAATACAGATCAAAACCAACCAAGCTATTGTACAGCATTCCTCCTTTTGAAAACAGCTCTGCTCTTCCGGCTGTGACACATGCGCGTCAGTTCTCAAGTGTTTCAAATGCCAATAAATAGTCACACTCGCACACTACTGCTGAACGGAAGCATGATTTAGAGTTAAAAAAAAAGTTCTTAAATATTTTTCTTTTTCGCACCAAAAGCAATTGTGACACTTTAGAAGACATCAATTTAACAGCTGGTGTCTTATGGATGACGTTTATGCTGACTGTCTGTGATTTTTGGAGTTTCAAAAGAGAAATCTCCATTCAATTGCATTTTAAGGACCTACTGAGCTGAGATATTTTTATATTTTTCTTCAAATGTGTTCTGTTGAAGATAGATAATCATACATACCTGGGGTATCATGAGGGTGAGTAACCAATGAGATCATTTTAATTTTTGGGGGAACTATCCCTTAGTAATAAATTGTAATTTTCCAGCCTGTCTCAGGCCCTCTGTCTGAACGCTCGGTTTTGGCCTCAGCTCCTCAAAACATCAACGTAAACACCCACAGTTCTGATTGGCTAACATCGTACTGCCCCTCAAATTCAGCTATATTTTAAACTCAATCGGAAGAGAATGAACAAACTCCACAAGACCACAACATTTATAAAACTAAATTTCAGGGTTTACACATTACGCGCATCCAATAAATTGCATCCGAATATATAAAACTGTTCATTTCAAGCACAACGTAACACTCACATCCTGTCTACACCAGAAGCAACAGAACACATTATAATCAATGATGCTGTCTATCATGGAAGCGTCTGTTCCATTTTGCTACTACTGCCAACAACACAAATAAATAGCCTGGTGTAAACAGCCTCAAGCCGTTGCGTCACATCGCGTCAACGGACGCACCTGGTGTAAACAGTGTGCCAGCACCATGAACTATCAAACAGTCATGGCATTTGAAATAGTCATGAATGGAACCGTTTACTTAAATTTTTTATCCGATCCAAGTGTTTTAACGTCCCCATCCTTCAATAACAATTCCATAGCTAAGCTTGAATCGTTTTATGACTGGTTCACAAGCAATCACGCTGATACGAGTTGGAACTGGTGGGAGTTTAACTGATTTCTATGTCTTGAAACATGCAACCCACACTGAAATATGCTTAAGACTCATCCACATGACGCAAACAAAGCACAATGAAGATGCACACATCCAGTTACCAGTATCATCCTGCACTGAAATTCACAAAGCTGAAAATGCATCAAAACTGTCATAGACGTCCAACTAGTGCATGTTTACAGTACATACACCAACAATTAAAATTACTGCAGATGGGCAGTGTTCAGGAATACTGCTCCCTCTCTCTCCGAGTAAGGACTGAGCCCCAGTGGGCGGGGCCAAAGGTACGATGATGTAAAGTAGGCATTGATGTTGTTGCTGTAGAGGCTGTAATGAATTAATGAATACTCTTTGTTACGTTACAATATTACGGGATTAGAGCATGATGCGTTTTGGCAACCTGGTTTCAATAAATGCTTTCATTGCATTGGGGATTAAGTTTTGAGTTCTGAAATTCACAGTATGTTTTTTTATAACAGAAAGACCTCTTATTTGTCAAAATATCAAAGAAAATTTGATTCTTCATGACATGATCCCTTTAAGCCTCAGTACATTTTGTTAAATTTCAACATCACCATATTTCTATGGTGTAGAAATATTTTTTCCACACTACAGTTATGTGAATTTTTGGCCATTATCATAATGAGAATTGGGAGGAAGGATGTGTTTAATTGCCATTAAAATGTCTCAATAAAAATGTCAGAATAATAGTAGAGAGAATGATTTATTTCAGCTTTTATTTCTTTCATCACATTCCCAGTGGATCAGACGTTTACATACACTTTGTTAGTATTTGGTAGCATTGCCTTTAAATTGTTTAACTTGGGTCAAACATTTTGGGTAGCCTTCCACAAGCTTCTCAAAATCAGTTGCTGAAATTTTGGCCCATTCCTCCAGACAGAACTGGTGTAACTGAGTCAGGTTTGTAGGCCTCCTTGCTCGCATATGCTTTTTCAATTCTGCCCACAAATTGTCTATTGGATTGAGGTCAGGGCTTTGTGATGGCCACTCCAATACCTTGACTTTGTTGTCCTTAAGCCATTTTGCCACAACTTTGGAGGTATGCTTGGGGTCATTGTCCATTTGGAAGGCCCATTTGCGACCAAGCTTTAACTTCCTGGCTGACTTGAGATGTTGCTTCAATAAATCCACATAATTTTCCTTCCTCGTGATGTCATCTATTTTGTGAAGTGCATCAGTCCCTCCTGCAGCAAAGCACCCCACAACATGATGCTGCCACTCCCATGCTTCACATTTGGGATGGTGTTCTTCGGCTTGCAAGCCTCACCCTTTTTCCTCCAAACATAACAATTGTCATTATGGCCAAATAATTTATTTTTCATTAAATGTTCATTTCTCCAGAAAGTAATATCTTTGTCCCCATGTGCATTTGCAAACTGTAGTCTGGCTTTTTTATGGCAGTTTTGGAGCAGCGGCTTCTTCCTTGCTGAGCAGCCTTTCAGGTTATGTAGATATAGGACTCGTTTTACTGTGGATATAGATAATTGTCTACCTGTTTCCTCCAGCATCTTCACAAGGTCCTTTGCTGTTGTTCTGGGACTGATTTGCACTTTTCGCACCAAACTATGTTCATCTCTAGGAGGCAGAATACGTCTTTTTCCTGAGCAGTATGATGGCTGCGTGGTCCCATGGTGTTTATACTTGCATACTATTGTTTGTACAGATGAACGTGGTACTTTCAGGCATTTGGAAATTGCTCCCAAGGATAAACTAGACTTGTGAAGGTCCACAGTTTTTGTTTTGTTTTTTCTTCTGAGGTATTGGCTGATTTATTTTGATTTTTCCATGATGTCAAGCAAAGAGGCACTGAGTTTGAAGGTAGGCCTTAAAATACATCCACAGGTACACCTCCTATCAGAAGCTAATTGGCTACTTGTCTAAAGGCTTGACATTATTTTCTGTAATTTTCCAAGCTGCTTAAAGGTACAGTTAACTTAATGTATGTAAACTTCTGACCCACTGGAATTGTGATATAGTCAATTAAAAGTGAAACAATCTGTCTGTAAACAATTGTTGGAAAAAGTACTCGTGTCATGCACAAAGTAGATGTCCTAAACAACTTGCCAAAACTATAGTGTGCTGATATTAAATCTGTGGAGTAGTTAAAAAACTTAGTTTTAATGACTTAAAGTGTATGTAAACTTCTGACTTCAACTGTATGTATGTATGTATGTATGTGTGTATGTATATAACACCGATCAGCCACAACATTAAAACCACCTGCCTAATATTGTGTAGGTCCCCATCATGCCGCCAAAACAGCGCCAACCTGCATCTCAGAATAGCATTCCGAGATGCTATTCTTCTCACCACAATTGTACAGAGCAGTTATTTGAGTTACCATAGACTTTGTCAGTTCGAACCATTCTGGTCATTCTGTTGACCTCTCTCATCGACAAGGCATTTCCATCCACAGAACTGCAACTCACTGGATGTTTTTGTTTTGTTTTTGGCACCATTCGGAGTAAATTCTAGAGACTGTTGTGCATGAAAATCCCAGGAGATCAGCAATTACAGAAATACTCAAACCAGCCCATCTGGCACCAACAATCATGCCACAGTCCAAATCACTGAGATTACAGTTTTTCCCCATTCTGATGGTTGATGTGAACATTAACTGAAGCTCCTGGCCCATATCTGCTATATTATTTTATGCACTGCACTGCTGCCACACGATTGGCTGATTAGTTAATCACAGGGTTGATTGTCGGTGCTAGATGGGCTATCCAGCAGCAAGTATTTTTCTTCCATCTTCAAAATATGCATATATGTCAGAAATCCATTTCTTGTGTGATAGTAATCTACAGGCTGGTTTATAGTCCATTTATCGTCTCTGATGTATACTACTCTATAGGGACAAGGACTCAAGCATGTGTAAATAAAATATGTGACATTTCCCAAGGAACGGAGGAAGTTGTCTTAAAAGGGCAATCAATTTTTCCCCTAAATCCAGAGAGACCAAACACAATGAAAGTACTCACTCATTGTATTTCACTTTAATTAAGCAATCCATTATGTGACTGTCTGACCCAAAAACAACTGTAGTTTCTGAAAAGAAGGGGAAGTAACTCAACCAGAATGTATCGTGCATGGTGTGGCCATTTTAAAAGGGAAGCAATGGACAGATGATTAAGACCTGCTTCAAGAATGTTATGTATTTACTCCTCAATTTTTTTAATAGTGCCATAGATTTTCAATTGCAGGCTTTCACAACCAGGCTTGTGATGGAACTGGTGGGAGTTTAACTGATTTCTATGTCTTGAATTTACACTGGCGGCCAAAAATTTGGAATAATGTAAAGATTTTCAGTACAGTACAGTAATTTTTGATCAAATCTAGACAGGCCCCATTTTCAGCAGCCATCACTCCAACACCTTATCCTTGAGTAATCATGCTAAATTGCTAATTTGGTACTAAAAAAAAATCAGTTGCCATTATACCAAACACAGCTGAAAGCTATTTGGGTCGTTAAATGAAGCTTAACATTGTCTTTGTGTTTGTTTTTGAGTTGCCACAGTATGCAATAGACTGGCATGTCTTAAGGTCAATATTATGTCAAAATGGCAAAAAAGAAACAGCTTTCTCTAGAAACTCGTCAGTCAATCATTGTTTTGAGGAATGAAAGCTATGCAATGCTTGAAACTGCCAAACAACTCAAGATTTCATACAAAGGTGAACACTACAGTCTTCAAAGACAAAGGACAACTGGCTCTAACAAGGACAGAAAGAGATGTGGAAGGCCAGATGTACAACTAAACAAGAGGATATGTATATCAGAGTCTCTAGTTTGAGAAATAGACACCTCACATGTCCTCAGCAGACAGCTTCATTGAATTCTACCCGCTCAACAGCAGTTTCATGTACAACAGTAAAGAGAAGACTCAGGGGTGCAGGCCTTAAGGGAAGAATTGCAAAGAAAAAGCCACTTCTGAAACAGAAAAACAAAAAGAAAAGGTTAGAGTGGGCAAAGAAACACAGACATTGGACAACAGATAACTGGAAAAGAGTGTTATGAATCTTAACCCCATTGAGCTTTTGTGGGATCAGCTAGACTGTAAGGTGCGTGAGAAGTGCCCTACAAGACAGCCACACCTATGGCAAGTGCTACAGGAAGTGTGGCGTAAAATGTCGCCTGAGTATCTTGACAAACTGACAGCTAGAATGCCAAGGATCTGCAAAGCTGTCATTGCTGCATGTGAAGGATTTTTTGATGAGAACTCATTAACTACTTAAAGTAGTTTAAGAAGTTCTGAAAATGTTTTTCAAATTGTAATAGTAATTTTTCCCATTACTGATGTCCTGACTATACATTGTGATCAGCTGAATGCCACTTTGGTGAATAGAAGTACCAATTTCTTTCCATAATAGCAAAATCTGTACATTATTCCAAACTTTTGGCTGCCAGTGTATATATAAATGTCTATTCAGTATAAAATATATAGAGTATATTACACAGTATTTCTATAATTGCTTTCCATTTGGAACACAATCTAGGTCTCACCTGACTACAGGAGAATTTCCTTCATTGCAGCTGGGTCACCATGGTTTTTGTCAACTCCAGATGGGCCTTCATATGGTTCATTTTGATTAATGGCTCCTTTTGTGCCTCCCTCCAATCACATCTTTGAGTGGTTTACTGTTGCTTTTTTACTCTATACTCAGTTACTGAACTCTGTAGCTCCTTCAAAATGATGGTTGTGTAACGATGCTGGCAATGACAGGCAGACGATGCTGATGATGAAGTGTAAAACCCAAATGCAGTTTAATACTAGAAGCATGAAAACCAAAAACGTGACTACAAAACATAAACATGAACTTGACTTGACTTCCAAACAAACTTAAATACATGGACATGGTAAACATAAACCAATGAACAAACATAACTCTAAACAAGATAACAAGACAATGAGCATAAACCAATGACATGATAGAACCAATAACAAGACTATGAACCAATGGGAAACAGACACAATGAACATGAGGGAAACAGGATGATCACATGACTTGACATGGAAACAGGGAATCACATGACATGGCAGGGAAACAGGAAATAACATGACATGGAACTACTTTTCAAAATAAAAGACATGAACACAAAACATAAAAAAAACACATCTAGACGTGACATATCCCCCCAGTATATAAACACAAAGTTCACTGTGAGGGAGCTGGGGGGGGTGGGGGGGCGGGGGTTGGTGGCAGCCGTGGCGACTTGACGTGGCTACATGGCATGACGTGGTAACATGGTATGGCAGGATCACTGACTTGGCCATGGTAGGCATGGATGCTGACTCATTGGCAGTGGCAGGCGTGAGCGCTGGCTCGTAGAGCGGAGGCGGGCCTGGACCATGGAGCAGAGGCGGACCTGGACCTTGGAACAGAGGTGGGCCTGGACCATGGAGCAAAGGCTTGCTTGTGACATGTCATGGAGCAGTCTGGGGCTTGGCTGAGACATGGCATGGAGCAGACTGAAGCTTGGCTATGACATGGCATGGAGCAGACTGAGGTTCGGGTGTGACATGGCATGGAGCAGACTGAGGTTCGGCTGTGACATGGCGTGAAGCAGACTGAGGCATTATTGTGACAGGCTCAGGCGTTGCTGTGACATGGCATGGAGCAGGATGAGGTGTTGCTGTGATATGGCATGGAGCAGACTCAGGCATTGCTGTGACATGGCATGGAGCAGGCTGAGGCATTGCTGTGACATGGAGCAGACTGAGGCGTTGCTGTGATATGGCATGGAGCAGGCTGAGGCGTTGCTGTGACATGGCATGGAGCAGGCTGAGGCATGACATGGAGCAGACTCAGGCATGGCTATGACATGGCATGGAGCAAGCCGAGGCGTGACAAGGCATTGAGCAGAGTCAGGCGTGGCTGTGACATGGCATGGAGCAGACTCAAGCATGGCTGTGACATGACATGGAGCAGATTCAGGATCCGGGGCAGAAGGTGGCGCAAGCTCTGCGACCATGACATGGGACCCTGGCTCGGAGACCGTGACGTGGGACGCTGGCTCGGTGGCCGTGACGTGGGACGCTGGCTTGGTGGCCGTGACGTGGGACGCTGGCTCATTATCCGCCTCCCCACAGTGAACGATGAACCACTTATCAGAGGGCAAGGTCAATATATTGAGTCAGGCTGTAGGTACTCCAATTGTCAGGCATCAGGGAGGAGACTGGCTCATTCAGCCCAAAATGGAAACAGTCCTTGAGGGCAATCTCATTAAAGTCGTCCCTGCAGGCCAGAGCACAGAAGTTCTCTACATATTCCTCCAAGGGAAGATTCCCCTGACGTAAACGTGCTGGGTTCATTTTGCGGTCAGGTATTCTGTAACGATGCTGGCAATGACAGGCAGACGATGATGATGAAGTGTAGAACCCAAGTGCATTTTAATACTAGAAGCATGAAAACAACCAAAAACGTGACTACAAAACATAAACATGAACTAAATTAGACTTGACTTGACTTCCAAACAACGTTACAACACAATACCTGACACTGATACAATGGAAACATGAGAATTTAATACATGGACATGGGAAACATAAACCAATGAACAAACAGAACTCTAAACATGACAACAAGACAATGAGCATAAACCAATGACATGTTAGAACCAATAACAAGACTATGAACCAATGGGAAACAGACACAATGAACAAGAAGGAAACAGGATGATCACATGACATGGCAGGGAAACAGGAAATAACATGACATGGAACTACTTTTCAAAATAAAAGACATTAACACAAAACATGAACAAAAAACACATCTAGACGTGACAGGTTGAACTCGCCATGGCTTCTCACACAAGTCTTCTCGTTCATGCCGAGGATTGTGAGAGATGACATTTTCTAAGCAGTGTCTAGGTGGTTTAATATAGCTCCCTTTTACTGATAACAGAGCCAGAACTGTCTATTGGGACAAACAAACACTTGCAGTCACTTTTATACTAATCGACTTCAATTACATTTAAGGTAGCATTTTTTTTATCAGTAATGCATTCCCAGGGAATTAAACTCATCATGGTTTTGACAGTGCTAGCACGATGCTGTACCAGTTGAGATACAGGAACATTTATGGTTCATTTCACTATATATTTCACTATATACAGTATATTTGATGTGCTCTTTTGTAGGGTGACCATATGTCCTCTTTTTCCCGGACATGTCCTCTTTTTCGGACCTTAGAACAACGTCCGGCTGGGATTTCTAAATTTGCGAAAATATCCGGGATTAGGCTTTAGGTACATTATGATGTGCATCTGGTCTAATACTTCACTGTGTGCGCGCATATTTGCATTGCTTTTTTAAGTCCTGCCTTCTCGCACACCAACTGGTCGATTATAAGTCACTTGCAGCAACTATTGGCCAAATTCCTGCCTGTCAATCTCTCCGCAAACGCGTGAAGAGCTGTTGTGTTCGGCATCAAACAGTTGCTTGACAGTAGCAGCAAATGACAGATTGCACAAAAGATTTGCACAAAAAATTCCCATGCTTTCGTCCAGGTCGAGATCCGTGGAAAGCAGAATGTTTGACATGTAAAGCTGGCACTTATGTGTCAGATGCTAATAAAGGTGCAAGTGATTTAAAAGCACACATTAGCTCTGCGAAGCATAAAGTGTCAGCAAAAGGTGAAAGTTCATCTGGTAAATTAACGGACTACTATTTGCAACCAGGTAAAATTGTTATCACATTGCTTCATTTTCCATGGCCATTCAAAATAATAGTAATAGTAAATGAAGGTACACTCATGGCATCAAATATTTTATTTTAGTACATGGACATTCAAAAGAATGTTGGAAATTTGTATTTATTTATATATACTGTATATTTACGTTATGCTAATAGAATGTCTTTTTCACTGTATTAAAATTTGCATTCATACTAACACAAAGGTGTCCTCTTTTTGGAAAACCAGAATATGGTCACCCTGTCTTTAGTCTATATTTTCACAGGTGTACTTCAGTTTCACAACATGAATAAAGATTCAACTGTCAGGGTTTTTTGTCCAGAAAATGTGGGAGTTATTTTAATGGTTTACAGGCAGAGGACAACTGTAAGTCAACTGCATCCTTGGCAATTGCTTTT
Organism: Myxocyprinus asiaticus; assembly: GCF_019703515.2. Lineage (NCBI taxonomy): Eukaryota > Metazoa > Chordata > Actinopteri > Cypriniformes > Catostomidae > Myxocyprinus > Myxocyprinus asiaticus. The sequence continues at coordinate 24,020,584 of NC_059351.1, forward strand.
CATTTGTGAAAAACAACACTGTTAGCTACTGCAACACAAGGACTCCATACTTTCAAGAATTCAGCAACTTTTATATTTTTAAAGAACATTTTTAAATCTGCAACAGTGGCACATCATAATAAGGAATTTAGATTTTCATATCAATGTCCAATTTGTAATCCAGTAAAAAAGGTTTGAAATTATTTTACTTGGCAAGTTTATATTTAACAATTCGACATATGTCCATGCACTTTCACATGAGAAATTTCGGTTAGTATCGTGTACGTGTCAATTCCTGTGTGAACATGAAAGCACGCTTGAGGATGCGTAAACATGCTTCTCTCATGAACATGCATAAGAGAGCTGGGTGGCTTTGTTTCTCGTCCAAAACAATCAAATCATTTCAAAAGACATGGATTAAACCACTCAAATTGCATGGATTACGTTAATGCTGCATTTATGTCCTTTTCGGAGCTTGAAAGTTTTGGAACCCATTGACATAAACTGTATGAACAAAAAGACCCCATACTTCCTTCAAAAAATCTTTCTTTGTGGTGTTCAGCAGAAGAAAGTAAGTCATACGAGTTTAAAAAGAGTAAGGTGATTAAATGATCACAGAATTATCATTTTTGGGTGAACTATCCCTTTAAAATTTGACGATGCTGGTCAGGTCAGCTCAGGTCGGGTCCAATCAGGTCGGGTCACATGGTCTCTAGTACGGGTCAGATTTGTGCTTCAATTAAACCTTTATTATATTTATTTGGGCTGTTAATCGATTAAAATATTTAATCGAAATTCTAACATGATATGTCAATTAATTATTACAATTAAATTGCAATTAATCGCAAGGTCCTCAAATAAAAAAAAATAAAAAAATGTTTGCAGATGTCACTTAACTAGTCTGATATTTTGTTATGTAATGAAATGGCATTATACTTACTTCACCATGGCTTTATAGCCTACATTATATATATACTTTTCCTCTCTGCAATATGATCTGTATTCTATTGACAGTTGTGTTTATGTTCATGCTGCTATATGCACTGATTCCGGGAGATTATTTCAGTCAAAAATATTAATGAGCGTGTGCATTTTGTTATGGTGTTGTTCACTGTCTGATCTGACTTACTATACAGAGGTACAATATGGCAGGATTTTACAAGCAATGTGATACAATGATTTGAACAAACTGGCGTCATCTTGTAATGCCGATGAGCTCCCTGGAGACACAAGACACTCTTTGATCCTTGAGTCCAAAAGGATGCTGAGAGTAGATGCTTGTGTCCTGAAATAATCTATGCTCAAAGTTACCCTGTATCATCCACCCTTTCAACCCCTTGGCAGCCTTTACACGAAAGGGAACTTGTGGAGCTTCAATCTACGTGTTCCTACACACAGATTTAGAAACTGTGTACCAAAACACATTGTGTGCATTACCTATTTCCACCCTGCATACCTTTATATTTATTATGATAAAAATATTAATGAGCGTGTTCACATGTCACGCGACAACAGTATTTCACGTGGGAAGGTAAAACTGCAGAACCAATCATTACTTATTCCTTATTCAGTCTTTGTAGATTCAGTTTAAAAGATGTAGTCCAGAGTGCTGTTTTAACATTCATCCTTTTGGGCCGAAATCAGTTAGCTGCAACAATAAACCTTCTGCGTCTTCTCACAAAGAGTTGTATGTAGGGATGCACCGATCCGATACCTGGATCGGTATCAGCTCCGATACTGAAGCTTTTAGATGGATCGGGTATCCGATGAGCCCGATCCAAATCCGATACTGTGTGTTAGTCATGTTCGTTACTGTCAAGCTCCAAAAACAACATAAAACAACCATAAAAACACCATTAAAGAAGTTCATATGACTCGTGCTTTTTATTCAAAGCCACTTGAAGACGTGCGATAGCTATGTAAATCACAAAAGACTGTGTTTAATAAGTAAATATATAGTATACATAGCGCCAGCACGATAGTGAATGGTGGTGCTCTGTTGACACAAACTCGCATAGGCTGGTGATGCACTCGCAGCTATTTTTAGCCTTCAAAGCAGTGCGCAATATCTGAGCACTACTCACGAACAGCATCTCAGATGTAGATGCTCAATAGTTCGGTTCACTTATAATATGCATTTAGAAATGCACCAGAGGTGCATTTTACCAGAATTTGAATAAGAAGTGAATTACTGGAGTGGTGGTGGCGTAGTGGGCTAAAGCACATAACTGGTAAGGTTGCTGGTTCAATCCCCACAGCCACCACCATTGTGTCCTTGAGCAAGGCACTAAACTCCAAGTTGCTCCAGGGGGATTGTCCCTGTAATAAGTGCACTGTAAGTCGCTTTGGATAAAAGCGTCTGCCAAATGCATAAATGTAAATGTAATTAAACTAATGTGAACTTGCCTACAAACAGGACTTCCTGGAGAGTTTAGAATTTACAAAAGCATGAGGGTTTAAAGTGCATGATCTAAATATATTACTGTTGTATTTATGATTAAGTTGTATTAAATCAATAATAATAATAATAATATTAATAACAATGTATTATTATTATTATTATTATTATTATTATTGTCATCATTAGTAATTGTTTACAATTTATAACAATATTTAAGTTTAATGGGTTTCAAAAAATAACTGTGTGAATGAAAAGTAGACTGACGTCTTACAACTAAATTGAACAAAAAAGAGATCTGAATCCTTTAAAGTCCAGATGCTAGTTGAAACATAAAAACAATAAATAAAAAAAGGCAACAATAAAACACTGGCTTCTTTTCTTCTGAAGACATGAAGACTGGAATTACTGTTAATTTTGCTGCTACATTATCCAGTATACTAGTTAATAATAAAGTGTTTCTTAATAAACTATACATTTATATTGAAATAATGTGTAGTTAGAGGTTTGTGTTTCTTTACATATTAAAGAGTACTCCCAATTAGTTCCACACAATAATGTAAAGATATTCTAAACTGATTATGCAAAAAAAAAAATAACACTGGTATCGGCTTGGGATAGGTATCAGCTGATACTGAGATTTCCAATATCGGAATCAGATCGAAAGAGGAAAAGTGGTATCAGTGCCCTAGTTGTATGATTGCATATTTGAGATGCCCACCGATTCCCTTCCCATCATTGTAGTGTGCACACCACATCAGTATCTCCTGATCCTGGACTGCATAAAAGCGCTAGAGCGATCACTCCCTGTGAACCACAGTTGTCCTCCCTTATTCAGAAATCTCCCCTCAGCAGAACTGAGCAGGGTTACAGAACTTTTGGGATACAGTAATAACCATAAAACCACTCAACTGTACCTAATATAGACAAAAGGCAGATAAACAAAAGGTCAGTAAGCATCATTCTTTGTAATTTATTTTACCCATTGGCCTTATTGGTGGGTTAGCATCCTTGAGATCTTGTCTGCAAGCCAAGGGATTTTCAGAATTAAAATGGTTTTAGAATATTATTGATAATAAAATGTTAGGTTATTTAAACTGCATGCAAAGCACCTCGTGTACCTCTTGTGTACGTGTGAGCAAATGTGCAAATTTATAACTTAATAAATTCAAAAGGCTTTTAAATAAATAATGTTTAATGGACATTGACAACAATTAAAATGCTATCATTAACTCACCCTCATGTTGTTGTAAACCTGTACTGTTTTTTTTTTCTTCTTCTTCTTCTTCATGTAATAAGTTTCTTCATACTTAAAAAAAAAAAAAAAAAAAAAAAAATGGCTGATAAGAGTACATTATTTGGGAGGTAACACTGTATATTTTAAGGTGTAAATTATAAGAAAACTTATAAGAGAAATTGGTTCAGGAATAGCACACCACTGGTTGCCCTGATTCAAAAGAGCCAGCTCATAAGAGTCATTTGCTCAGAATCTAACTACACAACTATTTTGCCTAACAGTGCGATTAAACTTTGAAGAGTTCACACTGCTGCGACTACAAAGTTGGCCGACTCTCTAATTGTGCAATGTCGTTTTTTGTTGCGTATGAGAAATATCAAATGGCAAATGTTCCAAACCTAGACTCATGAGAGTCATTCCTTCGGGCATCGGACTACACTGGTCAAGATGTATGTTTTACGGTTAGATTTAAAAGACCTGACATATGAGAGTCATTCGTTCGGGAAATGGGGTACACTTGTCACGTTGTAGGTTTCGCACTGTAGATTCAAAGGAACCAGCTCATCAGAATAATTTGTTCAGGAATTGGACTACCCTGACCATGCTGAATGTTTCGTGCTATGATTTAAAAGAACCCACTCATGAGAGTAATTCGTTCGGGAATCGGAGTACACTGGTTGCGCTGTATGTTTCGCACTGATTCAAAAGGAACCAGCTCATCAGAATCTTTAATTCAGTAATACGACTACCCTGACCATGCTCTATGTTTTGTGCTTAGATTCAAAAGAACGGACTCATGAGAGTAATTCGTTCAGAAATCAAACTACACTGGTCGCGTTGTAAGTAATGTGCTTGGATTGAAAAGAACTGACTCATGAGAGTCATTTGTTCATTAATTGGAATACACTTGTCATACTGTATGTTTTGCATTTAGATTCAAAAGAACCGACTCATGAGAGTCATTTGTTTAGAAATCGGACTACACTGATCACGCTGTATGTTTTGCGCTGCTTAGGGCTGTCACGATTAGTGGTTGACCGATATGAGGTTTTTAATGGCCGATGCTGCTATCCAGAGAGCAGGGTGGCCGATGGGCCGATACAACGCCGATATATCACACAATTGAATATAGTAAAAAACAAACATTAAAATTGCTAAAAAAAAAAAAAAAAACATATTTAGCACTATATTTACTCAATTTCACAAAAAAAAAAAAAAAAAAAAAAAGTATTTTAAATGGTAGATAGCAGTTTCTTCATATTTGTTTAGTCATCAAATTTTTGTAATTTATTTGCATATGAAGAAATTGTTAATATATTAGGAAAAAGGAAATAACAGTACATACAGTAGTCCAGCAACCATGGATTGCTATCACATTTACTCAAATACAGAATCAAACCAATTGTACATACAGTGCATAGTGAATAAGACATTTACTTCTAGCACACGTGAAGCGATTTTACCTTGGGCTGCATCCGAAAACGTAGGCAGCTGACTTGTTACCTTGCTGTCTAATCAGTTAATGGCTTAACTGACAGCTGTTTTGAATGCATGGAACTCTTAAGGAAACTGGTCTCCAAACAGTTTGAAAAGCACCTTATTTTCATCATACCTCCGTATACAGGCTCTGGAGGCAGCATTTTCCTGGTTTCGGACGCAGCCTTGAAGTTGCACTCAAGCGCTCATGCGGATCCAGCGCAAGCCTCAATCTCCTGACAGTTTAAATGGCCTGGATCGCCTGCTTGGATTGTTACTGAGTGACCATCATGATTTGTGAATGAGAGGAATGTCTGATCCTGAAGTTTTTGATTCTGGCTGATAGAATACGCGTTTCAGAGGAAGATATTAGGTGAGCACTTGACGGGAAGAAAACGCTGGATTTTCATGAGGTTCGTGAATGACATCTGTTTTTTCATATTTGCAAATGGTATATAATACAAGTTTTATTGATATTTGCCTTTTTATCATTAGATAAGACAGTTAAAAGTTACAGGGAACTGTTGATGAGAGAGAGGGAGAATGAAACAGGCGAGCACTTTAACATTATAAGCCCAAAGGTGTCTGCTGCGGCTCTGATATGCGGACTGTTTAAATGAGACTGTGTTGCACACCGGTCTATTATTGTAGTAACACGATGGCACGTAACAAAAAAAACAAACGGTGACTGGTTGTTTACATGTCTCAGTCGCTTCACATGCAAGCAGGCGATTTTCGGCGCCCTCAAAAAACAATTTTTTTTTTTTTTTAAATATCGGGCAAGTGGGAACATTTATCAGCCAATGCGATAATTAAAAATGTCAGAATATCGGCTGAAATTTGCCTGACGATTAATTGTCAAACAAATAATCAGTTATTTGTCTGTTTTAGGGCTGTGACAATTAATTGTCTCGTTAAGGGCTTTAACGATTAATTGTCATAAATTGTCATATTTTTTAAGGTGTGCTTTTTTCTGCAGTTCCATACACCTTAAGAAGTCATTTTTACATATTTAACTTGAAATATATAAATCAAATAATAAAATAGGGATATATGATTTCCTTTTAAGGCTTTAAAAACCTATGAATGACATGAACATTTTTTTTAAATATCTTAATATTTCTAAATACTTAAAATATGTCTCTCTTTTTGGTAAACTTCAGTTTGTCAATTTTACATTTACACTTGTTTTTATATTTAATACATATTTATTATATTTATATTATATATATATAAAAAAAACGTTTAGTTCCTGTTCCCTTGTCATGTGATTTCATGTTTTCCCTCCATGTTCATGTGCCATGTTTTCATTGGTTTATTGTTTAATTATCTTGTTAGAGTTCTGTTTGTTCATTGCTTTATGTTCTCCCATGTCTTGTATTTAAGCCCTCATGTTTGCATTCTCTAATGGTCAAGAATTGAATGTATGTGGAGGTGCTATGTAGTCAAGTCGTTTATGTTTGTTTTGTTTAGTCATCACGTTTGGATTACTGCACTTGTAAATAAACTGCACTTGGGTTCTCTACACTTAGTCATAGTCTTCGTTATCATCATTGCCAGTGCCAGCACTGTTACAGAGATTTTATTTCATCATTTTATCACTCCACAGAAATAAAGTGTGCATCTCCTCTGTATCACTGCATGTCATTAACACAGCGTGTATGAACCAGGAACATCTGCCATTACACGATCGTTTAAAAGTGAAACCGGAGCGCTTTGCAATCATTATCAGTTTATATTTGTTCATTTATATTTTCGCAGGAGTTTGGTGTGAGCCTTCTGATGACAGCGCACGGATTAGAGCGCTTTAAGCACTCTTCCGGACAGGAGCTAGTTGACCTCAGCATTGTAGCTCAGTGGTGCAAAATATCTTATTTAGGCATTAAAATGTGACTGGAATTTGAATGCCTAATAATGTGGTTCTCAAATAACCGCGATCTGGCAGTTATTTAATAACTGCGACAGGCCTAGCGCTGCCTATTCAATCGAGGTGTCGCAGTGCTTCTGAACAGCATCACAGCAAACACTTTCTGTGTATTTTTGTATGGTGTCTAGGGTTGGGTAAAAATATAGATTTTCCGATCTTCATTTGACAGTACCGCTTTTTCACATGTGATCAACAAATCAATGTAAATACTTGTAAATAGTACAAATTATGCAATTAAAAATAAATGTGTAACAGGACAGAAGTTATGAATCCAAACGCAAATTTATTAAGAAATACAAAATAAACATGGGTATCAACAAAGAACAGAACTGGATATCAAAACAAAGGTGAAGTCAAACTAATAACTCAGACATCAGAGATTATTTTCAGGAAAAGTCACAAGGATGATTACCACAAACGTGTGGAGTCCAAACGAGACTAGACAAAAAATGGGAGCTTGAGGTGAGTATTTATAGTGACTTTGATGAGGTAACTAATGGAGATCAGGTGCTAGTAATCAGTACTCAGGAGAGTTGGAGTGGGGAAGAGAGGGAGCATAGATTGATGAGGGTCTGTCAAGTATACTGTCATATTTATTGATTGAATACATGGATTTGTTCATTTAAAAAAAAAAAAAGCTGAAATGTCAAATGATGAAAAGCTAATAAATTATAGGCTAATTAGTTAAATTACTATTTTTGTAATGTATCTAGTTAAAAGGTCCCCTGCGTAATTAACAACATTAGCTGGGAAAGAATTTCATTTATATGTCAGCAAAAGAGGCATTATAACTGAAATACACCCATATGAATCGATATTGAATCGGAATTGAAAGCTTGTCAATCACAATCAAAAAATCTGTATCAGTACCCAGATCTGACAGTGTTGCATCCACATCAGCGGAAGAATGCACATTCAAGAATGGAACCAAAAGTCCTGAAAATGTTTTTATTATATTATTATTATTGTTGTTGTTTTGAATAGAACTGGTTCTAAATAAGAACTGGTTCTCAGTTCCCGACCGAGGAGTCAAGCAAATATCTCTATTTGTTCTCCATTAAGTCCCTTTACTGTCTAGAAGAATCCATTGAGATAAAGAAACATAATTTTGGATCATTTTGCATGTACGTCCAATGCAAAGTTAATAATGAATGTACCCACATTACAAGTCTTTTTACCTTATGTGCTGAAACACCACCGTATTTTGAATATACTACTGATGTATTGTTTTTTGAACTTTCCCTTCAGGGCCAAGACATTCTTAGCTCTGCAAGCAGCTAAGCTGGTGTGTAACTGTCTCAGTGGTTGGACAAATACATGAAAAGATTCAAGCCAGATTGTGAAGGATATAGAAACCCGGTGGTTTTCATCCATCTTCACACATCTGTCTTTTGCCTCCATAAACTACAGCCTGGCCACTTCTCTAACACCCTGAACAGACCACGATGCATCAACTAGTCTGACTAAGGTTTAATAAATTCTATCTTCCACTTCACACTACAGTATGACTGATAAAACCAGTCAACAGAGACATCGGAAAGGATCCATAGTGATTGAATGTTCTTGCTTGAAACAAACGCACCTCCTTATGTCCGTACCAGGGTTAGGTAAAATTTAGAATTGAGGAAATGTTTCTCTTAAAGTAATGAGTTGGAATTTGAATGGAATTGGCCACACTTCATTGGATGTCTAATTGGAATTTGATTTGCAATAACAGGAAGAGGATTTTACTAAAATCCAAATCAAAGAGTTTAAAACAGTCAGTCAAACAACAGAAGAATGTAATTTGCAACTAAACTGGCAACAACAAAAAAGTTGGGGAAACACATTTCTTAACTGATTACACAAAATTCTCTAAAGGTTCAATGCTATCAAAACAATGAGCAAAGCCATCAAAACAGATTTTAATAATGCAAATTTAGGCACCAAGAAATGTAACTGTATAAAAATTAATATTGACATAAAAATTTGGGGTAAATTATAGCATTTTGTCTTATCCAACTGTTAATAAAGTTTTAAAATTTATTTTTAAAGAATAATACAAGTCATTTGTATAGGCTGCATTTCAAACACTGATTAATATTATCCAATGTTTCTGGAAATACAACATGTTGTATGTTAACATTTGTATGGTTCATTTGAATACTGTAAAATGAAATGTATTATTAAAAACTAATTTAAAGCAGCTTAATGAAAATATAAAATTTTAAATCTACTTCAATTCTTATTTGAATTCTCAACCCGTATAACATTCATACTGGCATGCATGTCCAGGTGAGAACTTTTGTTTTTAGTGCTAAACATCCCAAGTACTCTGGTAAACATGTGAGCTACTGTGAACTAGCTTCTCAGTGCTCATGAACATGCAAAGGACATCAAGATTTTTACTGAAAAAACAAACAACAAAAAAACTTAAATTTCATGTTTCTCACAAAGACCTATAGTATGACTTCAGAAGACTTACAATATGATGTTCAAGCCACATAGACTCCTTGTATGATACTTGTGGGTCCTTTTTAAGCTTTAGAATGAGTCACTATGTGCCAATCTATTTAAAAAACAGGGTAAAATTCTGACTACCATCTTTTATATTCTGCATAAGAGATACAGGTTTGGAAGTAAATTATGCAGAATTGTCATCTGTGGTGAAATGTGCCTTTAAATTCTAATCTGAATTGCAAATTCGCATCATGTTTACTACCTCAATTCAAATTAATAGTATTATAAAGGCATTCTCAATTCAGTTTTGAATTGCGCACAGTCCTGGTCACTATATTCCTTATTCTCCATTTCAAAATTCCTTCTTTAACTCCAACTCTTTTGACAAAATCCTGCGCTGACCTCTGAGTCTGAAACCTTGTTCTACAATGCATGTCAAAAGGGGCTAGGAAATTGGAGCATGTGGACTGAGTGTCCTCAACCGTTCACCTTAAGGTCAAGCAGTGAAAGCTCATCACAACCTGAAAGAGCTGCATGAAATTATCAATCATTCACAGTGTTTCAGCAAAAAACGTTAAATGTTAAACAAGTCCAATAAGAGGCTTTGGGAGAGCCTGTCCTTGCAGCCAATTCCAATAAGTATGCTTCAGTGAGCCTTGAGTGGATGACTGTGAATTGTGGGACTACCTTCTGAAAAAAAGGGTAGGGGAAAGGAAAGCAATGATTCGGAAAGAAATATAAAGACAAATCCGACTTTGGCAACTTATCTGAAATAAGCTGAACCAATATATTGTGATACTTTTACACAATATTATATCAAAAATGTAGATCCTTGTCTATAAGATTGATATATTTAGTCATGTATTTGTGGATTCAAATCATACAGTTCAATAACTTAGAGCAGGCAATCTAAAGATCGATACCACAACAACCGCTCCACTGATGATGCCATTGCATCTACACTACACACTGCTCTCTCACACCTGGAAAAAAGGAACACATATGTGAGAATGCTGTTTGTAGACTACAGCTCAGCATTCAACACCATAGTGCCCTCCAAGCTTGATGTGAAACTCCGGGCTCTGGGCTTAAACAGCTCGCTGTGCAGCTGGATCCTGGACTTCTTATCAAGCAGACACCAGGTGGTTAGAATGGGCAGCAACATCTCATCACTGACCCTCAACACTGAAGCCCCACAGGGCTGTGTTCTCAGCCCACTCCTGTATTCCCTGTACACACATGACTGTGTGGCAACACATAGCTCCAATGCCATCATTAAGTTTGCTGATGATACGATGGTGGTAGCTCTGATCACTGACAATGATTAAACACTTGACACGCTGGTGTCAGGAGCACAACCTCTCCCTCAACGTCAGTAAGACCAAGGAGCTTGTGGTGGACTTCAGTAGAAAAGACACAGCCCCATCACCATCAATGGATACAGTACCTTTTTATTGTATACAGTCTTATTTTGTGTATACTGTATATTGTATATTATTAGGTGTATATTGTGTTGTGTAACAAATATGTAAGTTGTGTTATGTGTAAATCAGATGTCTATTGTAATTGTCATACATCTATGTTGCTTGGAACTGCACCCAAGACTTTCACCCACTGTTGCACTTGTGTATATGGTTGAGTGACAATAAAGTTTTTTTTTTTAATTTATTTATTTATTTTTTTTTAAATCAAAAGGAAAGAAATGCAAACTCTAAGAAGGCCGTTTCACAGTGCGGCTGGGCTTCTATACGTGCTTTTCCACCATCGGGTCGAACTGTTCCGAGCACGTGAGGAACGGTTCTATATATATTTTCACTTTATAATGCTTTTAGAATGCACAATTACAAACCGTTCACAACCCGGATTTCCCAACAGTTAGCTAACAGTGTTCAGTGCAGTACAGTGCTGGTGGAATTGCTTTACCGTGCTTTAGTACATAGATGGGAACTCCTTTAATACAGTTTAAAAAGCATCCCAGGGTGATACCTCAAGAAGTTGGTTGAGAAAATGTCAAGAGGACATATCTGCAAATTCTAGGCAAAGGGTGACTACTTTGAAGATGCTAAAATATGACACAGTTTTGATTTATTTTGGATTTTTATAGTCACAACATAATTCCCATAGTTCCATTTATGTTATTCCATAGTTTTGATGCCTTTACTATTATTCTAAAATGTGGCAAAAAAAAAAAAAAAAAAAAAAAAAAATTATAATAAAGAATGAGTAAGTGTTTCAAAACTTTTGACCGGTAGAGTGTGTGTGTGTGTGTATATATATATTTTTTTTTTTTTTTTTAAACCGTGGTTCTAACAAAAACATGCCCTTATGAAAATAAACCTTAGTTTCACTATAATAAAACTGCACTAACCATGACTGTAGTAACCATTTTTATTTATTTTTTGGTAGGAACCATGTTTTCCAGGGAATACAAAACTGAACGCAAAATTATTTTGGAAAATAAATTCCCTCCTTGTCCTCTATGGGGCTCCGTAATTTTTAGCATTGGTGCTTTAAAGGGTATGTGAATTAAAAGTCTGAACTTATCAGAGAGGTTTTTTTAGCATTTTAGCATGCTGTTAGAATGTCAACATATGGTACAACTTTTCAAAACACATCTTGTGACTCCTGCATTCTATTATGTTCTGTTGTGCCCCATCTAGCCGTTTGTGAACCCAAGAATGTGTCTTATGCAGATTTCCTCAAAGAAACGCATCCAAAACGGTGTGTGGTAGATGTAACCCTAAACAAGCATAATAATACAGGATTTTCTTAAGAATGACTAGTCGACTATTCATGCAGACAACCCACTGACTAATCGATCATAAGTTTTGCGCATCCGTAATATAAAAATATGCGAGCAAATGGTCTAAATGTTAGGCTTACCCATTCAAATTGCAGTTAACTGGATCCATTTGCATTACACAACACCCTCTCTGTAAGGCTGATCTGACAAAATGATGAGTAAGTAGAAACAAGCACAAGACAATTACTTTAACTAACAGCTGCAATTACTTGCACTGGGTGCATTTTTCTACGTATGCACAAAAAGTGACATATTTATGGTACTTCTATGGAAAATGTTTACATCATGGGTCCTTGGGGCCAAAACACCTCTGACCACCTCTGTTCTCTTATGCAAGATCGAGAGCAACAACAAAAAAGGATGCACATTTGGAGACACACTTATAAATGCCCTTGCAGAACCTCTGAGTTATGAAAATAATGGACTTAATCAACCTGAGACACACTGCACAGCTAGACCCTTCAATCAAGATAGTGGAATAAATAATTCTGGTGGAATTAAAATAATAATAATAATAATAATTAAAAAATGCAGTACACAATTAGATGAAGTTGCATTAAATGCATATTATATCCATCACATAGAGTCTGAAATATCCCTAAGGAAATATCTCAAATAAAGTTGCTACTGAAATGATACACAAATGAGAACTCCATTAAGTCTCCGGAAAAAGCCACCTCTACAACTTCCTTGCATTTGAACCAGCTACAAGCTTTATTCAAAGGAAGTAAGGTCTCAAACATAAGATTTTATATTAACAGGGGAGCCACAGCTATTGAAAATGTCTGCTTGTGTTAATGAATCCACTTTCATATGATGGCCTCTGCTCTCATTAAAGCGGGTGGGAGGGCTAGCCAGCTCGCTAATGGATTGAAATTCTACATCCAGCTATTCCAACTAAAACAAGTGGAGCTCTGGTGTGCCAGGGTTTGGCATACAGTGTTGTGTGGCATAAACAAAAAAAAACTGTTTGACGAATGATGCCTCCCTGTCAAACAGGAATCACTTTTTCTCAAAGGAACGATTGATTATATCCTTTCCAGTGACCGATGATGACAGCAAGAGAATTATACCAATGATGTGACGTGTTAATAAAATGAGCATGAAAATGTAGGTGTGCTAAAATCAGTGACAGCTGGTGCTGTTCGAAAGTGGATTTCTGCAGGAAAATTATTTTAGTGTTAATTTAGTCAAACATATAACCAATTCAGTCAGCAGAGTGCCTCCAATCAAGGGCAACTACAGTATTAACACTCACAGTAGTATTGTGTAAGCTCTTCTCTTTGTCTTGTGTGCTCTTTGGATATTTAGCCTAAAGGCCCAGGAATACTTCATTTTTGTTCATTCCAGATCAGATCGTGCCAGGTCGACAGCATTGCTTTTCATAGTATACTCTTCTGACCGCGAGCGAATACGAACCCATTCGACACATGCCAACTACAGCTGCTTTGTGATAATCTTTTAGTACATTCAACAGCAGTCATATGCGCAGACGATGAGCACAGACGAGGACTGCATCCACCTGTCAAAAATTGCCCCTTTACTAAGCCCAGCCTTAAAAGCGCTTCTGACCAATCCTGTCTCAGCAACTGTTGCCCTGCCACCATTACTCTGACACACGTTTGCTATTTTCCAATGACAGTAGTAATGTGTGTTTGAGTACATTTAAGCGGGATTTTATCAAAATAATGAAAAAAAATTTAAAACACGTTGTTGCTGGGTCATTTGTAATAGTGACACGAGTTACCCAGAGACGATACCCACAGTGTTTCTTTAAAAAAAAATAAAAAAAATAAATACAAATACTATTTAAATATGGAAAAGAGCATGTTATGGATTCAACTGTCAGCCCTCATTCCCAAATTGACATAAAACATCTGCAACGACACCTACATTTGCTCCAAGGTAAATTAAAACTAATAACTAAATGTTAATACATTTATGTATTGTATAGTAAATCCACAGCATCAAAATTAGTGTGTTATGAGACTTTATAAAGAGCTCTGTTCACTTATGCTTATGTTATCAGATGTGTAATCACTATTTAATTAAGTTTTTCTCCTTTCACAACCCTCTATGGCCATGTTGGAGAAAGAATCGCCATTGGCTAGTAAATTATTGTTTTTACTCCCAAGACTTTTGGGACACGTAAGATTAATGCAACTGAAAAAGATATTAAGCAAACCGAGAAAGGGGGCCTCTTCAAACACAGTATAGGACTTCACGCAATATAGTATGCAATATTGTTATTATTATTATTATTATTATTATATTTTGCCTTATCATTTTAATCACATATTAACTTTTTAAAAATGTGCAAATTTCACATTCTATCATTTTATATGTCATGAAATAGCATTTTTAATAATAATACAAGCTGTTGTCACTGCATGAAATTTGATACACATTTTAAATAATAATTTATATAGCGCTTTTCTAGACACTCAAACACTTTACATAGTATAGGGGAACTCTCCTCAACCACCACCAGTGTGCAGCATCCACCCGGATGATGCAACAGCAGCCATAGTGCACCAGTACACACAACAGCTATTGGTGGAGAGGAGAGAGTACAGTGATGTGGCCAATTCAGGGATGGGGATTATTAGGAGGCCATGATAGATAAGGGCCAATGGGGGGGGGGGGGGGATTTGGCCAGGACATCAGGGTTACACCACTACTCTTTACAAGAAGTGCCCTGGGATTTTTAATGACCACAGAGAGTCAGAACCTCGGTTTAACATCTCATCTGAAAGACGGTGCTTTTTTTACAGTATTAGTGTCCCCATCATTATACTGGGGCAGTGGGACCCACACAGACCACAGGGTGAGCTCCCCCTGCTGGCCTCCCTAATACCTGCAGCAACCACAGCTTTCCCCCGGAGGTCTCCCATCCAGGTACTGGCCAGGCTCAACCCTGCTTAGCTTTAGTGGGCAACCAGGCAAAAGCTGCAGGGTAATATGGCTGCTGGTAATATATACAGTATAGGACTTCACACAATATAGTATGCAATATTGTTATAATTGTTATTATATTTTGCCTTATCAATTTAATCACATTTTAACCTTTTAAACATTTACAAATTTCACATTTTATCATTTTATATGATGTCATGAAATAGCATTTTTAATAATGATACAAGCTGTTGTCACTGTTTGAAATTTGATACACATTTTTAACAAAATATTCACAAAGCTGTAACCTAATAATGAAAATTAGGGTTGTCACAATTATGAAATTTGGCTGAAGATTAATTGTCAAACAAATAATTGTGATTATGACGAATAATTGCCTGCTTTAGGGCTATGACGAATAATTGTCTGTTTTAGGTCTTTCACAAATAGAAAGATTAATTGTCATTGTGACGGTAGATCATCACCGTTGGCGAGGTGACACTGGCACGCATTTACACACCACAAACATCCCATTTATTCCCCTACCGCTATCCGCTATTGGAGACGCAGGTAAACACGCGATCCCTTAGCACACAGTCACTTCCCTTACACACACACATTTTCCCCTCCATCAGTACTCACCCTGGTTACACACAAACACAGTCTTGTCTTGTTCTTTGTACTTACCTGTTTGGTGTTTGTTTGTCGGTGGAGTCGGTCTTCTGGATGACGGGGGTTTGGGTGGCCAAGCAGAGAGCTCGCTAGCGGCTAGGGATGGGCGGATTGATCCTAAAGTATCGATACTTCCGATACTGATGTTGTATCAAAAATATCAATCCTCACACAAACATATTGATTCTAAAAAAAAAAAAAAAAAAAAAAAAATAGGAATATTATTATTTGGTTACCATGAACAAGAACAATAATCATAAGCTTCAAAGTGAAATAAAAAGGATTAGGCTATATTAGCAAATACAGAGTGCAGAGACAGAACCCAAACGCAAAGGTAAAAAACAGGAATTTTTTTTTTTATATACAAAAATAAAGGGAAACTCAAAATCCCACAAGGAGAAAAAAAAAAAAAAAAAAAAAAAAAAACACAAACTACCACAGTAATACTGTAGTTGTAACCATGGTTAATTGTGTTGCAACTTTGTTTTATCTAAATACCATGGTTAAACTATAGTTACTGTAGTGAAACCATGGTTAATTTTTGTAAGGGTAAACAAAACAGAAGTCTAATAATTTTCTGTTCAGGCTCACAAATGTAAACAAAATAAATAATAAAATGACTTGAATGACTAAAAAATATATTTTTATTACCTATTTTATCCCAAGTAATCGCAAAAAAATAAATAAAAAAAAATCAATTTAATAGAAGTATCGGTATCAGGGGTGTAAAGTAACAAATTACAAATACTCACGTTACTGTAATTAAGTAGTTTTTCCCAGGAATTGTACTTTAAGTAGTTTGTATACTTTTAAAAATTGTATTCTTTTACTTGAGTACATTTTAAGTGCTGCAACTTTACTTTTAATGCACTATTTTCCCACCATCTCTGTTCGCTACTTCCCTGTCCTGATTTTATTTTTATCTATCAACATGATTGGCTAAGGAGAGTCTCGTGAATGGCGGCAAATCATTGCCAATAATCTGTGCGCATTTTTTATGCTTGCATGTGCGATAAATTGAAGCCACACAAGGAAACAGGTAGAACTCGCGCACGCGTTTTACACCTTTCAGTAGGGAGCTGGGAGGGGTCTTGAGGCATGGCTTGGCAGGGCGTGGAGCATGGGATCAGGGCAGAGCCCGTGGGGGGTGGAGCCATGAGAGGCTCGAGGGGCGGAGCCATGGAAGGCGGAGCCGTGAGAGGCTCGAGTGGTGGAGCCATGGAGAACTGGATACCCAGAGAGTAGCCGAAGACTCGAAGGGTATTTCTGTAACGATGCTGTTGGTGCTGGAAATGATGATGACAATGACGATGAAACAAAGAACCCAAGTGCAATTTATTAACAAACATGAAATCCAAAAAACTCTAACTATAAATGTGAAAGAAACATAAAACATGAACTTGACTTGACTTGACGTAAACTTGGCTTGACATTAACATGGCTTGACATAAACTTGGCCTAACAAAACGTGACAACGTTACCAATCACAATACCTGACAAACAACATGAGCACTTAAATACTTGGACATAGAACATAAACCAATGAACAAACAGAACTCTAAACAAGATTATCAAACAATGAACGAATGAAAACAAGACACATGAACATGGAGGGAAAATGTCCTGGTTACTTGCATAACCTCCGTTCCCTGATGGAGGGAACGAGACATTGTGTCGATGTAGTGACACTAGGGGTCACTCTTGGGAGCCCGAAACACCTCTGGTCTTTGATAAAAGGCCAATGAAAATTGGCGAGTGGTATTTGCACGCCACTCCCCTGGACATACGGGTATAAAAGGAGCTGGTATGCAACCACTCATTCAGGTTTTATGCTGAGGAGCCGAGACAAGGTCTGGCCATTTCAGCGGGTAGTTCAGCGTTGTGGCAGGAGGGACACAACATCTCGTTCCCTCCATCAGGGAATGGAGGTTACACAAGTAACCAGGATGTTCCCCATCTATCACTCACTCGACGTTGTGTCGATGTAGTGACACTAGGGGTCCCTATACGAAACGCCACAACTGGCTGAACTGTGTTACGTGAACTGGCGGTGTGTGACGGGCAGACCACTGTATGCCTCGTAGCCAGCGCACCAGGCCGACACGTAACCTCCCCCAACATAGTTATGAGTGTCGAACAGCCCTTTGGGGACAAGTCAACTACCCAAAAGATAGAGACAGGCTAAACCAGTCGTGGCCTCTTTTCCCCTTCTTTTTTTCCACTCCCTAAAAAAGAAGGGGGGTTATCCGACTGGGCCGCCAGGTCTAGTGGGGAGTGTCCCTCCCAAGGAGAGGGCACCGCGAAGACCACACCTTGCCCAAAGAGAGGGGGGGATATTTAAGTGGAAAAATACGTCACATGGTCTTGCCAACCATGTGGAGAGTCTCATGGTAGATCCTACCCAACGGGGGAGGAGTTGCTACAAACATGGAGACTGTGGCAGAGGGGGCTCTGCCCAAGGAAGACGCAGTTTGCCAACAGGGAAAAAAAATCAGCGGAAAATATACATTGCATGGGGTTACCTTACAGGGAACCGCCACATGCAGAGCACCTACCCCAGGACAGGGCTCTTAGTTAGCACGTGTACTGGGCCGGCAGTGAGTCTCTCCGAAAACTCGACTGCCACAGGGCTCGGAGGAAGTCAACCAGGGAACATAGTTTGTGAACACTACTGGGAATTAATGGCACACGTCTTCAGCTCAGAGGAGGTGAAAAGCGCTATGTGCAAGCAATACACCCAGCCGGCTATCCCGGGCTTATCCGCTTGTATTGCGTGCCATTACCTGGGACGAAACCGGTTCCACCCGGTGGTTGTATAACCTTGCAAATGTGTTGGGTGTTGCCCAGCCTGCTGCTCTGCAAATATCTGTTAGAGAGGCACTCCTGGCCAGGGCCCAGGAGGCCGCTACACCCCTGGTAGAATGGGCTCGTAGCCCTACCTGGGGCGGCACGTCCTGGGCGAGATATGCCATAGCTATGGCATCAATGAGCCAGTGGGCGATCCTCTGCTTGGAGACAGCGCTTCCTTTCCGCTGTGCACCAAAGCAGACAAAGAGCTGCTCAGAGATTCTAAAGCTCTGCGTGCGATCCAAATAGATGCGTAAAGCACGCACAGGACACAGCAACAACAGGGCTGGGTCTGCCTCCTCCTGGAGCAGCGCTCGCAGGTTCACCACCTGGTCCCTAAAAGGGGTTGTGGGATCCTTGGGCATATAGCCCGGTCGGGGTCTCAGGATCACGTGAGAGTAACCCGGACCGAACTCCAGGCACATTTCGCTGATAGAGAACGCTTGCAGGTCTCCTACCCTCTTGATGGAAGTGAGCGCAGTCAGGAGGGCAGTCTTCAAGGAGAGTGTCTTAAGCTCAGCTGACTGCAAAGGTTCCAAGGGGGCTCTCTGTAGAAATACAGAGGCCCCATGAGTGAACAAGGCGCGGTCTGGAGGTGTTCAGCCTCCTGGCGCCTCTCAGGAACCTGATGATCAGGTCGTGCTTCCCTAAGGACTTACCGTCCACTGTGTCGTGGTGTGCTGCTATAGAGTGAGTCACTCAACACACCTTGGATTCGAACTCGTGACTCCAGGGGTGGTAGTCAGCATCAATAATCGATGAGCTACCCATATTAACATATTAACGAATCATCTAGATGCCATTGTGTGTTTAATTTTTTTATATTAACTGATGTTATCTAACAGTTAGTTCCGGTCCTCGAATCTGATTGGACGAGAGACATTCCATGAGTACTGATGGTCTCACACCATCAGCACTCAGACGCTCCACTGTGTGTATTACTCCGCTTATGTTCATGCTGTTCTAAGCTAAAGTGTAAGAGCAGTGCAGATGTGTTAAGAGCTATCTGTCTCTATATATTTAATTTGTGACATTACGTATTTTAGCCAGCAGGTGGCAGAAAAAGACAATTTTTGTGTGTAATATGAGCCAGTTGGTGACATCAGCGTCAGTCAGTGTTTACATTCAACAGCACTCCGTGATCGCTCGTATTACTACTACACTACTAAAGCTAGGAAATTGCTTTAAATGGCTTTAAACTAACAACTTCAGCATTAAGGCTCTTCAAAGCTGAGAGACACAACAGACTGATTAATTACACAAACTCAAGGGGCTTACCTCTTTCCGGAGTTTCCACATTGGAGAGTAAAATACTGTTCAAAATGGCAGAGGACATTGCGATTTCTATAGTGAAAGACTCTTGTGCACCAGCTACCGCGAAATAGGGAGGAATACCCCGCTTGGAGGGCTATTTTTCCACTTAGAAAATAGGATGATTTCACCAAAATGACATCTTCAGAAAGCTGACTAACAGACTACAGCATCATCAACAGGTGATCACACACGCTTCAGATCTATCTCTCTCTCTCTGTCTCTCTCTCACACACACACACACACACACACACACACACACATCTTTGTTTCTCCAATAACATGTTAAAAACAGCCCAAGCCGTGATACTAGTAGTTCTAAAGTGATGTTTTTGAGAGGCTTGGACACATAATTTGTTTTGATCCAGCAACAGCAGATTCTGATCCATGGCGTAAGCAAGTAGTTCCATGCACAAATGTGTTTTTTATGACTAAGTTTTTCCTAATTTTTTTACATGTACTTGTTCATTGAATTGTTGTATAAAAGCAATATCACACTCGCAATCATGCTATATGGCCCTAAATCAGCACTGGTGTGATTGCCTACTGCACTCGTCCTGCGGCCTAGTGCCTGCGGCCGAATCACAGCAGTGCTGATGTAGGGCCATATTGCACTCTTGCTTGTGTGATATTGCTTATATAGATGTATCTGTGGTACATATTTATCAATATATACTTACCTGAATGTGGTTGGCTCCAAAGGGGGAGAAGCCTGGGCTATAAAAGGGGCCCTGGACTTTACTCGGGGCATTCTTGCAACGTTGGATGAGCAAGCATGCAGTAGTGGTGTCATAAGCGAGTCAAAAACCCCCCAAACTAAGTATAGTTGTAGATACTTGTGTGGATTTGCTTCCTGCCTTGCTACCGTTCGGAAGCTTCTGCTTACTGCTCCGTGCTTTGCTCCCTTGCTTTTGCATTTTAATCTCTAATTTTCATATCAGAAGTTCAACAAAGTGCTCAAAACGACATAATTTGCCACCCACTCTACAACCAGAGAATTTTGGAACTGATATTTTACTACAAAAAAGGAGTTTTTCTGTGAAAGCGGTCTACCAGCCTCGCACAACTGGCAGTTTACATTCCTGAAAAGGGACAACACAGCTGCCTTCACACAGACAGATGAGAAAGAAAATGCCTCCTTTCAGATCAAACTCCACTTGCTGCACAAACTGCCATAGACTTCTACAAAAAAAAGTTCTTGAAACAAAACTATTTGCATTATTGCCAACCTTAACCGGATACACAGGAGAGTGTCACCGTGGACCTCCTCAGCCCACAGCTGGTGAGTCCTGTAAATCAAACTTTCCTCAACAGGCTATACTGAACTTAAAAAACCCAGCAAAACAGATGGCAAAAGTGACTGATGAAAGTGAGAGCAAAAACCAATGGCATAAACAGGGAACTAGACCCAAAACTCGACATATCAGACAGTCACAATCATCGCATACTGCAGCACTGGCATCTTCCACTCCAGTTATGACTCAACTAACCAATACTGGTATTCTTCCTACCCCGATCCATCTTGAAAATAGATCTGGGCATGCTGAGTGACTCCAGCCAGGTCTCCTAAGCAACCAAATTGGCCCGGTTGGTAGGGACGGTAGAGTCACATGGGATAACCTCCTTGTGGTCGCGATTAGTAGTTCTCGCTCTCAGTGGGGCAAGTGGTAAGTTGTGCGTGGATCATGGAGAGTAGCATGAGCCTCCACATGTGGAGTCTCCGTGGTGTCATGCACGATGAGTCACGTGATAAAATGCATGGATTGACTGTCTCAGAAGCGGAGGCAACTGAGACTTGTATTGAAGTGAGTAACCGCGCAACCACAAGGACCTACTAAGCAGTGGGAATTGGGCATTCCAAATTGGGAGAAAAGGGGATAAAAAAAAAGAAAATAGATTTGAACCATTAAAGATTGTGGAGGTAGAAACCCCAAAAGTGATCAGGCTTAGATCACAACGGCCAGCAGCTAACACCTTAGCTGGCAGGCGCTCAAGGTCGAGCAGGCAGCGGCATTCAGCTGGGACCACAGCACTCTGATAGTGGGGGACTCGATTATCAGAAACATTGATACTACCACATGCTGCATTCCTCGAGCAACAGTTTCTGAGGTAAATAAGGAACTTATGAACATTCTAATGAACCATAAGACTGTGAATCTAGTTATTATACATGTGGGGGAAAATGATATTCACAAAGAGCAGTCAGAACTTTTAAGAGGGATTTCAATGAACTCTCTGAAACACTTGGGAGATTGAAAGTTCAGTTCTTCATCAGTGGACCACTCCCAGCCCGAGGAACAAATATGTTTTCACGGTTGCTAAGTCTAAACACTTGGCTGCACAAACCTGCAACATGAGAGGACTGAACTACATTGATAATTTAAATCTTTTCTGGAGTCAAAGAGAACCGTTTAAATCAGATGGCCTTCACCCAAACAAACTTGGTGCAAAAGTGCTAAAGGACAATATCTACTTATCCCTCCTTCATCCATCTGCAACATGCACAAATCCACTCAACCTGGATGGCTCACAAACACCACCGCAGTGTCTGGATAACCACAGGATTGCACTTCAGCACCTGGATGGACATTTGATCAACAAATCCCACAATAACACAGCGAAGACACAACAACATGGGGCTGAGCCCCACACACAGAGCATACTACAGTCAGACTGTGATGACTTAAAACTGCTCCAAGATAACAGGACCCAAGGATGATTTCCGGGAAAAAAGCCAAGAGAGCCAAGACAACAACAACATACATCAGCCTCCAGAAACACCAGAGCCACAGTCTCTGTCACCACACACCTTCTCCTTCTTGTCAACATCCCCTCTCCTGAGCTTCTCTGAGAAAATGGAGGAACTAGTGTATGCTGGTAGAAAGCTCTTCCACTCCATTGCTGCAAGCCCCCAGATACAAACCAAAAAACGGTGGGCCCCTCTACAACCAAAGCCTGCAGGCCCAGCTCACCCTCCCTCTGAGAGAGCTCTCCGGCCACTGCCACAATGCTAGGGTA
This sequence comes from Myxocyprinus asiaticus, assembly GCF_019703515.2. Lineage (NCBI taxonomy): Eukaryota > Metazoa > Chordata > Actinopteri > Cypriniformes > Catostomidae > Myxocyprinus > Myxocyprinus asiaticus. The sequence continues at coordinate 24,043,586 of NC_059351.1, forward strand.
CATCTCATCCTCCTTCTGCTCTCGATGAACAACAAACAAATGGGGCACGTTCAATCTCAAAACGGTGTGCACTGTTTTGCTACGGTTTCCGGGTTGAATGACAGGATTCCTCGAAACGGTGTGCAACGGGCTTTGAGGTACGTTTTCTCTCGTTTGATGGGTGTGTCAGAGGTGTTACCCAATCAGCAGTGACATGTATATAAACCCTGCCGTATTAAAAAGGCAGTGCGCACAATGGATACAACTAAAGTCTTTTACAAATGTGTCCACTGCAGCTTGGTGTATGCAACAATTGAAGGCATTAGAAGAAATGTTTGCCTTGTCATCCTGAAATGCAAGGCAAATGTTGGATCACCATAATTAGGAACCACAGTCTCCACATTTCCCTCCACTTGATTGGGATGTTCTCTGCTATACTGGATGGCAAGGGCAGTGACTGTAACATCGAGCATATTTTGTAGTATTAAACACGTATTTAAACCAATTTCATCAGGCTCCGAAATTTTTTTGAAAAGAACGCAATGAATGGCCTTCTCAGCTGCCATAGTTGCAACGCTTGTGTAACACAACAGGGTGTTCAACGCACCACCATTTCCATTTAAATAAACATTTTGCTAAGTTTTGTCGGGGCTGAACGTGCCCTTGATAACAGCTCTGATGTGTCTCGGGTCCCTGCTATGGTAGCAGCAACACTCACAAATGTTTACAGAACATGCGGGAACCCGCTGTGCCAGTAGTTTTTTCAAAATCTGTTATGTTAAGTGATAGGAAGACTAAGGCTTTCTCAATACGTATGTGTAACAGTATAAAGGATGGGCAAGGAGGAGGCGGGAACTGGACGAAGCATAAAAGTAATATTTTAATGAAAACTTAAACAAAAAGACACAAAACACACACATGGCAGCTGCGTGTCCCTCTCTCTCTCCCGAACTGCCGTATCCGGCTGCATTTATCCCTCTCCTCGGCTGATTAGCCTGATTGGGGGCTGGGCACACCGTCGCCTGCTCCTCGACCACTCCTCCACCCTCTGGTGGACAACAGCCGCTCCTCACTGGGTGGACAGGAGCAAGTCCTCCGACCCCCTGGTGGATGGAACACCCCTCCGCCCTTGGCAGCGGCTCCACTGCTCCAGGTGGCCGTCAGCGAGCCCCTCCTCCCCTCGCGGACAGCGGCCATTCCTCCATCCCCCGGCAGATGCTCCTTTGCATGGACGGCAGTGGCAAGGACTCCACGACAGCGCATCCCTCATCCTTTCTGGGTTATGGAACTGATGTAACAGGGTTTACAATGGGTAAGGAAGAGGCGGGAACCAGACGAAGCATCAAAGTAATATTTTAATGAAAACTTAAAAAGACACAAAACACAAACAGCAGCTGCGTGTGGCTCTCTCTCTCCTGAACTGCCACATCCGGCTGCATTTATCCCTCGCCTTGGCTGATTAGCCCGATTGGGGGGCCAGGCATGCGTAGTCATGGCCCAGCCCCACCCTCCTCCTCATCACAGTATGGCAAACCAATCTAATCTGTTGCATATTAGACATAATTCCAACATTACTGTGGGGCCAAAAACAGATACTGTCAAGTCAGCACTTTTAAAAATCCGCTCACTAAAGAACAAGTCGTTTCTAGTCAATGACCTCATCACCACAAACAACCTGGACTTTATGTTTCTAAATGAGACTTGGTTAGATAACAGCTGCAGTGCAACAGTCCTCAATGAATCAGCCCCTCCAAACTTTACTTTTATGAGTGTCTGCAGAGCTGTTAGGAGAGTTGGAGGATAAGCGGCAATATTCAAAAGATGTCTTTCAATGCAAGCGTCACTTGGTGATTTACTTGACCTTTGAATATCTAAGTATTGTACTAAAATGTGTTCCACATATTCTATTTATAATTATTTATAGGCCTCCAAAATACTCTCCTGGCTTTGTTGATGATTTTACAGAACTGTTATCAACAACTTCCTCTGAATTTGACTGTTTTGTTATTGCTGGGGATTTCAACATTCATATAGATAATGCTGAACACAACATTGCCAAAGAACTCAAAACAGTTTTAAACACTTTTGATCTGACTCAACCTGTAGATGGACCCAGACACAATCACAAACACACTCTTGATCTGCTCATTAGCAAGGGTCTGAACATTTCGTCCACCATTAGTGCAACATCCTTAATATCTTACCATTTCTGTATTTTCTTTTAAATACTGATTTCTCCTGGCACTTGTAGGGCTTTACTGGTTGTTTAGATCAGTGTTACTATCAGAAATAATTAATAATTATTTCTTTAGTTATTAAATAATAAATTAATTAATTGAATCTAACTCATTAAAACCTCATATGGGGCTCCAGTAAATGTAGTGTGCTACGTTTAGGAGCAAGTTTGGTTACTAGCAATAATTAATAATTATCAAAGATAATTATTAATTATTAAAATCAATAGAACATTGATGAGAATCAATGTTAGTTTTTTTAATCCTTTAAATCAACAATTATCAAAGATAATCGTTAATTGTTAACATCAATGAAACATTAATTAAAATTAAGACTAGCTTATTGATCACTCAAATTCAACAATCAAAGATAATTATCAATTATCAAAAATCAATAGAATATTAATAAGGATTAACATTGACGGGGCACCACCCTGAAATCAGGGACTAATAACCAGATAGTAAAACAGTCTCAATATTAGATTGTTTTCTTAGGAAAATCGACATCCGAAGAATATCGATTTTCGGGAAAAAAAAAACAATGAATGAAGTTTGAATCCGAGCACTGACATCCCGTCAGCATGACACAGGCGTATTCAAAACAAACCAAAACACTTCTCTTTGTAATATAAACAAAGTTTATTTATGCAGTAATATCAATTAATAATGAATACAATGCAGTCAATAAACTTCCGACTTACAACTACAAACTAAACAGTGATATGATTAGATATGGAAATAAAAATAATCCTATAACACATAAGGTGTGTGTGTGTGTGTTTGTGTAAGGAGGGATGCGCACAAAATGGCGGACGTGACTCTCATGGAGAGTATGTCATGCGAGACTTCCGGCCAGGGAATATGACCGCGAATGGGGGCGGAGAGAAACCAGTCAATGATGACTGGCTTCTACCAGTTACCGCGTGTATCCGCTTGTACGATAGCTTAGGGACAAAGCTGGGCTTTAGCATTTAAGCTATCTACGAGCCAAAATGTGTGCCAGAATGTTTGTGAGGGGTCGTGTGCCTGCGTGTGTGTGTGTGTGTGTGTGGTTAGTACGAGAGAGAGAGAGAAGTGACAGCCCTAAATCCGATTTCGCGATCGTGGGAGAGAAAGCAGCGGTTAGTTCATCGCTCAGAGACGCGGTGGACGGCTCGTAAACAGTCCCGCGTACTTTGACTATTTAATGGATGAACTCAGTTTACCTGTCTCACCCGCTATGGCGAAATTGCACAACAGTCCAATTTGGTTGGACCACAATACAGCAAAACAAAATTGTGATAATTAATAACCTGAGTATTAATAATGAGCAGACATGGCGGTCCGTAAACTGTATATGCAAATACCTTGAAACACAAGAATAACACACAATAATATTCTATCTCTGCCCAGACATAAACCTCTTACTTGAATCGCATGAGGACACAGGTAGAATGTGTTTTACTCTGTCCTTTAACTCTGACCCGGTTCCTTGAGGCTTGGGTGATGACGGGAGGCCGTTTCCTCGCTCTGTTGGTGGGCGGTACGGCTGTTGATTCTCGGCGGGCTGGCGGAGAACTCAGAAATGTTGACTTGATTGAAGATGGAAGAGAAATCTTTAATCTCTTCACTTCTGTAGGCAAACGGATGAAGATGCAAATTGCTCGGCGGTCTCCTTCGGATCCGTTAGAGTGTTCGGATGAACACAGAGTAATCTCAACTCGTCCAGCGAGATGGAGATTGTATGCCTACAGTTTCAAGTCGGACGTTACTTCCTTGTGCCACGAGGTTGCACATGAGAGCAGCGATGAACTGCGTCCACACACTGCAAGCAAAGTTGCTGGAAGCAAATCCCGAAAGCATTTCAGAGGTATTTCAACTCCTGATGATGTCATGGTTTGAGGTGCGTTCTGTTGTGTGCTCCCACTAGGCCAAATTATGAAAAAGAAACAAATTACATACCATAGCTATGCAGACGATACCCAGATCTATTTAGCCCTATCACCAAATGACTACAGTCCCATAGACTCTCTGTGCCAGTGCATTGATGAAATTAACAGTTGGATGTGCCAAAACTTCCTTCAGTTAAACAACGACAAGACAGAGGTCATTGTATTTGGCAACAAAGGCAAAATGCCAAAGGTGAACACATACCTTGACTCCAAGGGCCTAAAGACAATAAATCAAGTAAGAAATCTTGGTCTCATTTTGGAGTCAGACCTTAGTTTCAGTAGTCACATCAAAGCAATAACTAAATCAGCCTACTACCATCTAAAAAATATAGCCAGAATTATTTGTTTATAAATCGCTCAATAGCCTAAATACATTTCAGATATGCTTGTTGAATATAAACCTAACAGACCTCTCAGATCACTAGGATCAAGTCAGTTAGACATACAGAGGGTTCACTCAAAACAAGGTGAGACAGTGTTTAGCTATTATGCCACCCACAGCTGGAACCAGCTTCCAGAAGAGGTTAGATGTGCCCCAACAGTAGCCACATTTAAATCCAGACTGAAAACACTTCTGTTTAGCTGTGCATTTTCTGACTGAGCATTGTGCTTGAATTTTTTTGCTTTTGTCTTTCTTTCATTTGATTTATTCTGTTTTATTATTTTTATTTTATTTTCTCAATGTATTACTTTTTATTCTTATTTCATGTTCTTAATTGGTTTTAATTTGTTTATGTATCTTGTATTTTGTTTTAAATTTATATGTAAAGCACTTCGAATTGCCATTGTGTATGAAATGTGTATAAATAAACTTGCCTTGCCTATATATTTTTGTATTTATTTTTTTTTTTCTTTATTTGCTAGTTTGAATTACACGTCTTGCACCTGTAAATTTTCTTCACCCACTGGAATGTTGTTACTTTTTTAGCACCTGTAAAATAAACATCACGTTGCACTAGAGTGCTATTGCGGGTTGGGCCATCATTTCTATTACATCTCGGACGTTTACCACATGCTGCAGTGGGATCTTGGAACCCACTGCATCACAGTCATACAAACTGTCACAATAGCCCCATTCAGATGGCAGTTGTTTCTCTTTTGACGTCTGTAAAAGTACATTTTCATGGCTCCTCTGTGATAAAACTCATGAGTTCGGATGACAATTAAATCAAGGGGGACGAGCGAGATTTTTGTCGATCACATGATTGCAGTTGTGCTTGTTATATGGAAAATGCATCAATCCACAAACTATGTCCTCTGTATTTACATTTAAATATGTTTGGAATTACACTAAAGTGAAAATATTTTTTTTTCATTTTAATGTGGACAGTGTACATTTTCACATAAGGAGCAAGCCAGAATTCTTGTGAAGAGCAATTAAACGAATCAAGAAACTGTAGGGAAAAGACTATTTATCAACGCAGCCAAATAAATCTGTCAATAAGCGAAGCATTTTATGTCACCTGCATCACCTAAATTGGGCCGCTTGCGCGCTCTCTCCTAAGCGTACGCAAGGAGATATAGAAGCCGCACATATCAAGGACAGTAAAGATAGTTCAAATGAAATTTGAGGCGCTATGGTAAAAATGGTTTTCTTTATGTTTTATCTATCAAAATGACAGACATCATTTGGAATTATCTGTCAGAGTTTAAAAAGTGTAAGTGGAAATTAAACCTTTTAAATAAGATAGACATTAACCCGGCAACTTCTGGGACTACTCGACCCGTATAAATTAGTCATGCAAGCCCTATGTATAAATGTATTTAGTAAACGTTTCTACATTAAATTGTGATATATTAAAATTGTATTACATTGCTGTCATAATAATGGACCACTTCAAAAGTTTACGTGATCTGGCTCTCGTTTTTCTTTCCCTTCTACTTAAGAGTTCCCACTCACTATGGTGGAGCAGCGATGTAATTTTATCATTGTGAATTATTTAAAAAATTTCTGCTATACAATCCTCCAACTTTCACAAATGTCCATTACCGACAGAGCTGTTTCCGCGTGCAGCGCAAACATACAGCTCTTAGCAATGGTCAAAAAGGGTTTCCAAAATGGCTTTTGGATTATAAACTCAGAGATGTGGATTCGGAAGGTAATTAAAACTAGATAGTAAAGTTTGAAGACAAACTTTATGTTGGCTTGACAAAGCCTTGTCTGAAAGTTTAAAATAGTTTGAAGAGTTGGAAGTTAGACAGCCAGCTGCAAGAAGTCCTATGCAACCCTACCCCTTGCTTGTTTTTCTGAATGGCAAATTGGTTGCTAGGGTAACCCCATTTGGTTGCTTGGCAGTTACCAGGGTGATACTGAAAAGGCTCCTTTCCATCCTGAGTGAAATAAGTCAACCCGGAAGTCTCTAAGATGTTCTGGTGCAGAGATATGTGATTTCTTACTTGGTTGCTAGGGTAACCCCATCTGGTTGCTATGCAGTTACCAGGGTGATACTTAACATGCCTCCTTGCCATCCTGAGTGAAATAAGTCAACCCAGAAGTCTCTACGATGTTCTGGTGCAGAGATATGTGATTTCTTACTTGGTTGCTAGGGTAAGCCCATGTGGTTGCTAGGCAGTTGCCAGTGTGATACCAAGAAGGCTGCTTGCTGTTCTTTGACAAGCCAACATAATAATAAGCTTAAATAGTAGATCAGTATGTTGGCATTGATAAGCCAACTGAATTACCACATGACCCTGGTGTTTGTCAAAAAACAGTAGGTAATTTGGCCGGGAATTTTCTCGCGGGAGGTGGGAGAAAAACAGACATTTCGGACGGCAATAAAATCACTGACTACCACCTGTAAATGCTGGAATTACCTCACATCCTCATGTGCGAGAACCACATTATAGTGACCACGAGGAGGTTACCCCATGTGACTCTACCCTCCCTAGCAACTGGGTCAATTTGGTTGCTTAGGAGACCTGGCTGGAGTCACTCAGCACGCCCTGGATTCGAATTTGCAACTTGCATCTTTACTTGCTGAGCTACCCAGGCACCCAAACTTGGCCCATTTTACATTTTTACACTTTTTTTTTTTTTTTTTTTTGGAAACTATTATATTATATTATTATGCAAATGTCAAATACAGTATTTCTGCCTTTAAAACATTATTTTAAGACTCTCCGATTAAACCACAAGCCCTTATTTCTCATGAAGGAAGACTTGGAGATTCTGTTTCTTGCATTTTATCATCTCCACAGAAATTGAGTAGGTGGGCTGGCTGCAACAGTTAAAGCTGCCCCATTGAGCAATAATTATGTGCAATACTCATCTTAGTCTATTTATATTTATCCAATATATCCTACCTCTTCTGCCATTCCATTTCCTTGCACTCTGTATATAACAGATTTGTATTTGTACACAAATAAATAAATATATATATATATATATATATATCTTATCGGGTATTTCTATTTATACTTATATTTTCTATTTACTTTTTATTTTATTCTATTCATCTTGTGTTTATCTAGTTTGTGCACTGGAAGCTTCTCTCACCAAGACAAATTTCTTGTATGTGTAAGCATACTTGGCAATAAAGCTCATTCTGATTCTTATTCTGATTCTAAATCAACTCTATTCAGCTGAAAGTCGGCATGAAATGGAAGTTGCAACAGACTTTACTTCTGTATTGTTATGTACACTGGGGGCCAAAAGTTTGGAATAATGTACAGATTTTGCTCTTATGGAAAGAAATTGGTACTTTTATTCACCAAAGTTGCATTCAACTAATTACAATGTATAGTCAGGACATTAATAACATGAAACATTACTATTACAATTTGAAAAAAAAACTACTTCAAAGTGTTCTCATCAAAAAATCCTCCACATGCAGCAATGACAGCTTTGCAGATCCTTGGCATTCTAGCTGTCAGTTTGTCCAGATACTCAGGTGACATTTCACCCCATGCTTCCTGTCGTACTTGCCATAGATGTGGCTGTCTTGTCGGGCACTTCTCACGCACCTTACAGTCTAGCTGATCCCACAAAAGCTCAATGTGGTTAAGATCCATAACACTCTTTTCCAATTAACTGTTGCCCAATGTATGTGTTTCTTTGAACACTCTAACCTTTTCTTTTTATTTTTTTGTTCAAAAGTGGCTTTTTCTTGCAATTCTTCCCATAAGGCCTGCACCCCTTCTCTTTACTGTTATACATGAAACTGGTGTTGAGTGGGTAGAATTCAATGAAGCTGTCAGCTGAGAAAACGTGAGGCATCTATTTCTCAAACTAGGGACTCTGATGTACTTATCCTCTTGTTTAGTTGTACATTTGGGCCTTCCACATCTCTTTCTGTCCTTGTTAGAGCCAGTTATCCTTTGTCTTTGAAGACTGTAGTGTACACATTTGTATGAAATCTTCAGTTTTTTGGCAGTTTCAAGCATTGTATAGCCTTCATTCCTCAAAACAATGATTGACTGATGAGGTTCTAAGAAAGTCATTTCTTTTTTGCCATTTTTGATCTAATATTGACCTTAAGACATGCCAGTCTATTGCATACTGTGGCAACTCAAAAACAAACACAAGACAATTTTAAGCTTCATTTAACGAACCAAATAGCTTTCAGCTATGTTTGATATAATGGAAAGTAATTTTCTAGTACCAAATTAGCAATTTAGCATGATTACTCAAGGATAAGGTGTTGGAGTGATGACTGCTGGAAATGGGGCCTGTCTTGATCAAAAATGACTTTTTCAAATAGTGATGGTGCTGTTTTTTTACATCAGTAATGTCCTGACTATACTTTGTGATCAGCTGAATGACACTTTGGTGAATTAAAGTACTAATTTCCTTCCAAAACAGCAAAATCTGTACATTATTCCAAACTTTTAGCCCCCAGTGTATTTCCAAGTGAAACGGCTTTTGGAACAAGAAAAAAATGTAGGGTGGGGACTTGATTTTATCCATTGGTTGTTAATTGGATTGTGAAAAGTGGGCATTGCATAGCAGAAAGGAGGCAGATCTGAATAAGTTTGCAGTGGGCACAAACACACACCCCGTCTGAATTTGTGAAACTGAGCAGCGATCTCAACACACTGATGAACAAACTGACACATAAACGCACAAACACATCACAGTCTTTTCTTACGACGAGGCTGCAGCCGTTGGAAAGTGAGCGAGTAAAATATAACAATTTTATGTTTTGAATCACAATACACTAAATTATAAAGGTAAAAAACACTTACTCGTGCTGTACATCCCAAGATACCTGCATAAGAAAATATTAATAAATTCCAGAGGCATCCGAAGCATTGTTTTCATTAGTAATCACCTCAGCAATTCAGGCGTGAAATGTCTTGAACACATCGGCGAATTCGCAGTTATTCCAACTCACTCAAAATATAAATTCAAGCCAGTTGGCCCGTAACCAAGAAAGTTTGGGTTAAGGAACAATAATTTTGGAGCTGAAAATACACCTTATCATCTCTGCTTTAGCTGCTGTGATGGTTGGTTTGTTTATACTCTTGAAGGGGCGTGGTTAAAACTGACTATTGCTTGCATAGGTCAGCAAATTAGAGTTAGTCATTTAATCAGAAGAGCTAGTCATGATATTTTGTTCAAAGATTACGAGGACAGTTTTTTTACAGAAAACAGAAAATATGCATGGATGAATAGTTCATTATAAGACCAGTAACATGCATTAATAAAATAAATAGCATCAAATAGCAAATAAATAGCATCAACTTTAAAACAAAAGAAACACTAATAAAACAGAACTCCCTCTTTTTTCAACAGCAGTTCGATCTCTAAAATTAATCAGAATGCAAACGAATGATAAAATTAAATTGAATCAAATTGAATGTTCCGTTTTTCTGAAGGTAAATCAGTAGCAAAACTCGAGAGCTTGAATATTTGGATTTGAGAACTTGTACAATAAATATTTGTACTTAAGTTGAAATTTACACTTACAGCATCGATGTGAAAACTTGTCAAATACAAATTCTAAGTTGAATGTTGCAATCTGCATTCACAGACAATAATTCAAAGCTTGTGTTCTGAATTCACAATTGCAGACAAGTAGTTGCAAATGTGTAAAATGACATTCACACAAATACAACTACCGACACAAACTTGTATTACACATTAACTTTTGTACTTTAATTCATTTTCGCAGTACAACCACAAATCGGCACTTATAACCATTCAAATCTGGCACTGCAACTTTAAATCTTCACGCCTTGATTTTTGCAACTACTTTTGCAAAATATCTGTAACAAAACTCACTTGTGCACTTGTAAAATCTCGATGCGAGAGAGCAAGATCAGTGTTCAGCGGGGGAGGGGGCAATGAAGTAATTTTATTGGTTAATGCCTAGCCAATGAAATGGGATGTCTTTGTACGCAATGACATCACGCCACAGCACTAGCCCGTGCCTTTTTGTTAGGGCAAATCAGGACAGGTGTTATGGATCAACTGGGGATCTTGTTAACTGGGTGTATAATTTGGGGGTGTATAACTGGGGATGCAAATAATTTAATTTGCCTTTTCAGCAGATTCATTCAATGTGAATTGCCAAGGAGCAAAGAAAAGACGTTTTGCATATTATAAAATGCTTTGGTATCATTATTAACCCTCTTTGTTTCAATGATGTCTGTTCTAATGAATTTGACTCAGTTTAAGAGTGATCGATTTCACAGGGTAACATCTGGTTTCCCATATTAGCCTGGGACATTGGTTTGAATTGGAACTGGCGATTACACTTGTCAGAGCAGTAAATCACAAGTGGAATTATTATATTTGCATCATAAAAGCATCTTAGGCTGATATGTGTCAATAATATACTTTATACTTTCCATTGCTTTTATTTCTTTAGGGTGTTTTTCTCACAAAAAAAAAAAAAAAAAACATGAAAAAAAACAATTTATTATGTTTTTTAAGCGATTCGAATTAGGGGACACTAGAAATATCCTCATAAACCACATTTATAGCATAATACCCTTGTAATTACCAGTCTGTAACCTGAAAATTTTTTCTCGTAAACCACCCAAACCCGCCCACACACACACACACACACACACACACACACACACACACACACAAGAAATCTGGCCTCTGATGATATATCCTGTAACTCTGTGTCTAGCTGCTGTATTTCTGTATTGTATAGAAAAATATATAGATGAACAGTATACTGTATGTATGCAGAGTTTTTATACAGGAATGTTGTGGGGATGGGGACGTGGTCGTGTGTCTGTCTGCGGGAGAGAGAGAAGTAAGGCTTGTCACCTGGGTTGTAATTATATCTATCACCTGTCTCTTGTTATAGTGATGACGGAAGGAGACTCAAAAGCCACACCAGCTCACCAGTGGAGAGAGAGAGAGAGAGAGAGAGAGAGAGCACGAACTCAACGCTTACTGAGTGTTTCCATGAACTGACTGTTTAAAAAAAAAATTTTTTTTTCGTTATCTGATTGAGTGTTTGAATCTACGTGAACAGACTGTGTTCAGAACCTGAGGCAGAGGAATAAAAGTCTTGTCTGCACTGCTTCATTGCCTCCTGACTCCTCCATTGTCCAAGAGAACAAAACTTGTTACACTGGTGCCGAAACCTGGGACTTTGGAGGACGACACCGTTATGGAATCTTCACCGCTGGGCGAAGTCATCAAATCCCTCACCAGCATCCAGCAAACCCAGCATCAGTCCCTCATAGAGTTACGCCTGGAGCAGGAACAGTGGTTCCAACTCTTGCTCCAGGCCCAAGCGGAGGACCGGCAGGTGTTCCGGAGCATAATCGACAGAGAGAGGGCTGGGGCTGCGATCCCCCCTGGAGCCCACTTTCCCCGTGACCCTCATAAAGTTGGGGCCAGACGACGATCCAGAGGCCTACCTCAACTTGTTTGAAAAGACCGCTGAGGTGTGAAAGTGGCCGCCCGACAAGTGGGCAGCCCACTTGTTGTCATTACTCTCCGGGGAGGCACAGCTAGCAGCCCAACAACTTCCTGCCACCAGCCTCCTCAATTACCCCGACCTCAAGAAAACCGTCCTGCAGTGGTTCGGTCGTTGTCCGGAGCAAAGTCACAAGCAGTTCCGATCCCTGAGGTTTGGGAGACACGGCCACCTGTTTGCCTTTGCCCAACAGCTCCGGGACCCTTGCCGGAAATGGTTGCTGGCTGAGGGGACCCGCGGTGCCGTGGACATTGTCGACCTGGTGGTACTGGAGCAGTTCATTGCCCAGCTTCCTTGTGAGATGGCCGAGTAGGTCCAGGAAGAGACCATCCAGCTGGCAGAGGATTACATGTCAGTGTTTCCGGGAGGCAGCGAAGCAGTCTCTCTTCTCTCTCTCTCTCTCTCTCCTGCATCTCAAACATTACCCCCCCCCCCCCCCGCCCCTCCCAGCCTATGCTTTAATTTAGCAAAAAATTATTCCACTTGTGATTTACTGCTCTGACAAGTGTAATTGCCAGTTACGATTCAAACCGATGTCCTACGTTAACATAGCTAACCATGGTACCCTTTGAAGCCTTTAAAATCACTCTTAAAATGTGTCAAATTCATTAGAACAGACATCAATGAAACAAAGTGAGTTAATGATACCATTTTTTTTTTTATAATGTGCAAAACATATTTTTTTTTTTATATTGCTGAAAAGGCAAGTGAAATTATTTGCATCCCTAGTTATACACCCCCAAATTATACACCCAGATAACACGATCCCCAGTTGGTCCATAACACTTGTCCTGCTTCAATTTGATCACACGGGAAGTCGGCATGCTGTTTCCGAAAGTTCTAGTACCCTAGGATCGGCAACAGTATGCTGACTCACTGACATGCCTTATCTCCCATCGGACATATTTGGAACAGCTCCACAACAATTATTTTCCCTCATGTCACGACTGTTAGCATTGCATCAGTTGCATGGGAGACCACAGTTCAATCCCCATTCAAACGAGGAAGTAATCACATTTGTTTAAACATAATTACTCGTCACTGGACTTCCTGTTCCTGTTGTTGATGGCATGCTGCATGAGAGTTTGTAGCCTGCTAGCCTGCTTAGCATTGCTTATTCTCATACGTTCATCATTTTATCCTTTCTCATTTCACAGCATGTTTCGGGTTTTTCTGCTTTTCTACTGTTTCATCTGTGTGTATTTTACCTGTTGCTGCTGGCACCTAGCTCGAGTCTGAATTTGTAGCCTGCTAGCTTATTTAGAATCGCTTATCTATCTGTTTTCAGCTTTTTTCAGCGTGCATCGGGTTTCCCCCCACATTATTCTCTAATCGCGATTTAACTGCATGCATTTTCCACGTGCATCCGCTTTCTGTTTTTATCGCGATTAAACTGCGCGCATTTTACAGTGCGCACCCGTTGCACGGATTATTGCATCGATCTCAAAGCACCGCTCAACAAGCAACTGCGTGAGGGATTCACATTGATCTCAAACCCTCATCGCTCAGGAACAACCAACAACAACAACAACAAACAACTGTGGTAAGTCATGGCATCCACTCATGTTATTTCTTCCTGCATTGCATGTCACATGTTTACTATAGCTTCTTCCATCAGCAGTGAGGGATTCACATGTGATAAATGTAAGGAATTAGTCAGGCTGATGGAGAAGTTTAATGAGTTAGAGATACGCATCCGAATGCTAGTGGAGGTCAGTGAGAAAGAGAAGCCGGTAGATACAGTTTCGGATGCGGGTAGAACAGCGAGCAACACACACTTTGGTTTCCGGCTCTAGAGCCCCCGCAGCAGGGTGTTTGGGTGACGTCTTGGCGGCATACTTGCTCAGCAAAGCGACACCACTCTCCCGTTCCTGTTAAAGTTTCCAATCGATTCTCCCCACTCAGTGATGCACCCACTGAGAATCATATTGAAAGAGCCCTAATAATTGGTGATTCTATTTTAAGGAACGTGGAAATAGAGACTCCAGCCACTACTGTTGAATGCATTTCCGGGGCTCGAGCGTCTGACATCAGATCAAATTTACAAGTGCTGGCTAATGCTAGACGTAGATTTTCTAAAATTGATATTCATGTCGGCACTATTGATGTCCGGCTTCGCCAGTCGGAGTTCACTAGTGGTAATGTTAAAGAGGTGTGTGAACTTGCAAATACGATGTCAGACACTGTAATATGCTCTGGCCTCCTTCCTGCTCGTCGTGGTGACGAGGTTTATAGTAGATTAGTGTCACTTAATGGCTGGATGTCTGAGTGGTGTCCGAAGAATAGCATAGGATTTATAGACAATTGGAAGAGTTTTTGGGGTAGACCTGACCTGCTAAATAGAGACGGACTCCATTCCTCCAGGGAAGGTGCCGCTCTCCTCTCTAGTAATTTGGCTCATAGTCTTAATAATGATAGTATTTGACTAACCGGGGCCCAGGTCAGGAAGCAGACAAACTGGTTAATCTGAACATCTACTAGCTGCCTTGAGTCATCACACAGGACACATAAACTACAACATATAGAGACTGTATCACCTTGAAATCATATAGACTGTGTCTGTTCCTCAAACTACCAAACACAAAACTTTTACTAAATCATTTAGAAAAAATTTGATTAAGGTCAAACTTGAAAAAAACAAACAAATTAAATACAAACATCATTGGGCCTGGGTAGCTCAGCAAGTATTGATGCTGACTACCACCCCTGGAGTTGCAAGTTCGAATCCAGGGTGTGCTGAGTGACTCCAGCCAGGTCTCCTAAGCAACCAAATTGGCCCCATTGCTAGGGAGGGTAGAGTCACATGGGGTAACCTCCTCGTGGTCGTTATACTCTGTGGTTTTCGCTCTCGGTGTGGCGCATGGTGAGCTGTGTGTGGATGCCACAGAGAATAGCGTGAAGCCTCCACGTGCACTACGTCTCCACGGTAACGCACTCAACAAGCCATGTGATAAAATGCATGGATTGACGGTCTCAGACGTGGAGGAAACTGAGATTTGTCCTCCACCACCTGGATTGAGGCGAGTCACCACCACGCCATCACGCCACCAAGAGGACTTAGAGCGCACTGGGAATTGGGCATTCTAAATTGGGGAGAAAAGGGGAGAAAAAAAGGTAAACATCATATGAAGGTAGGGCTACTAAACATTAGATCTCTTTCTACCAAAGCACTAATTGTAAATGAAATTATTACAGATCATAGTTTGGATACACTCTGTTTGACTGAAACATGGCTTAAACCGGATGAATATATTAGTTTAAATGAATTTACTCCCCCAGGTTATTGTTATAAACATGAGCCTTGTCTGAAGGGTCAAGGAGGAGTTATTGCTACAATTTACAGTGAAGTTTTTGGTGTTATTCAGAGAACAGGATATAAGTTTAAGAATTTTGCACTAATAATGCTTAATGTGACACTGTCAGATATAAATAAAAAAAACTCTGTCGTCTTTTGCCCTTGCTACAGTATATAGATCACCCGGGCCTTATTCTGATTTCCTTGGTGAATTTGCTCATTTTTTATCAGATCTTGTAGTTACTGTAGATAGAGCTTTAATTGTTGGTGACTTCAACATTCACATAGATAATGAAAATGACACATTGGGATTAGCATTTATCGATATTCTCAACTCTCTGGGAGTCAGACAAAATGTGACAGGACCAACTCATTGCCATAATCATATGCTAGATTTAATTCTGTCATATGGAGTTGATGTTGATACTATAGAAATTCTTCCGCAGAGTGATGACATCTCAGATCATTACCTCAACTCTGGTATGCTGCGATCAGCTAGTATAACTCAGTCTACACCATGCTATCGTTCAGGTAGAACTATTCTTTCGACCACTAAAGATAGCTTCACTAATAATCTTCCAGATCTATCCCATACACTCAATAAGCCCCAAAGTCTAGAAGAACTTGATGAAATAACAGAAAATATAAATACAGTCTTCTCTAGCACTCTTGATAGAAGAAAAAAGCCCTGCACCATAGTACAATGATTACACTCATGCTTTCAAGAGAGCAGCTCAGAAAATGGAGTGCAAGTTGAAGAATATATAATTAGAGGTATTTCGTGGTGCATGGAAGGATAGTGTCTGTAGCTACAGACAGGAACTAAAAGCTGCCAGGTCAGCATATTTTAGCAAACTCATAGAAAATAACCACAACAATCCTAGGTGTTTATTCAGTACTGTGGCTAAATTGGTTAGGAATAAAGCCTCAACTGAACAAGATATTCCGTCGCAGCACAACAGTAATGACTTCATGAATTTCTTTTCTGATAAAATTGAAATAATCAGAAATAAAATTGGAATTATGCAATCATCTGTCACAGTACCTCAGAAAACAGTGTCTTATAATTTTCCTCACGTGCAACTTCAATCCTTCGCTGTCATAGGTCATGAAGAGCTAACAAAACTTATCAAAACATCAAAAGCCACAACATATATGTTGGATCCAATACCAACTAAGCTCTTAAAAGAGGTATTCCCTGTAATCTCAGAACCTCTTCTTAATATTATTAACTCCTTGCTATCCTTAGGACATGTCCCAAGAAACTTTAAAATGGCAGTTATCAAACCGCTTATTAAGAAGCCACAACTTGTTCCTGGAGAACTGACTAATTATAGACTATATTCAAATCTCCCGTTTATGTCAAAAATACTAGAAAGGGTAGTGTCCTCCCAACTATGTTTATTTCTACAGATAAATAGTATATATAAACAATTTCAGTCAGGATTAAGGCCCCATCACAGTACAGAGACTGCACTTATCAGAGTTACAGATGTCTTGCTCTTATTATCTGATCGCGGCTGCATTTCACTTCTAGTGCTTTTAGATCTTGGTGCTGCCTTCGACACGATAGTTCATTCTATTCTATTAGATCATTATTCTCTTGAATAGACTAGAGAATTATGTTGGCATTTGTGGACTTGCAGACCACTACCACTTTGTCTATGTAAATGAGAAATTATCAAACAAAACAAAAAGTTAAGTATGAAGTGCCACAGGGATCAGTTTTAGGGTCTCTGCTTTTCTCCTTGTATACACTTCCCCTGGGAGATATTAACAGGAATCGTGAAATAAATTTCCACTGTTATGCCGACGATACCCAACTTTATATTTCTTCAAAACCTGATGAAATTTCACAATTCTCCAAATTAGCAGGTTGTATCAATGAAATCAAAGATTAGATGGCTAGAAATGTCCTTCTACTCAATTCCAACAAAACAGAGGTACTAATTATTGGACCAAAAACCTCTAAAAACAAGCCGCTAAAATATAATTAGATGTACTGTTACATCATCTTCAACAGTGAAGAACTTGGGTGTTTTATTTGATACCAATCTGTCCTTTGAAAATCAAATTACCAATGTTTGTAGAACAGCATTCTTCCACCAAAGAAATATTGCTAAATTACAACACATGCTCTCTGTTGCTGATGCCGAAAAACTAATTCATACATTCATGACCTAAAGACTAGATTATTGTAATGCATTACTGGGAGGATGTCCAGCAAGATCAATAAATCAACTTCAATTGGTTCAAAATGTGTGAGTGCTGACTAGAACAAAGACATATGATCATATTAGACCCATTTTATCATTGTTACATTGGGTACCTGTTAAATTTCGTATTCATTTTAAAATTCTGTTAACCCTTTAAAGCCTGAGCCCAAAATTCCAAAAATTCCATCCTGTGCCAGAATATGATATTCATATCCATTTTCATATTACATTCATATTCATATAACATCACACACCTGAACTGTATATACCATATTGAAGAGAAGAACTAGGGCTTTCAAATTATATAAATATATGTATGATTATTTAAGGCTAATAATCCTTTATCAATAAGATTTCACACAGCAATTTTTACAAAAATCTTCTCCGGCCACCATACTTCATCAGACAACTGCATTTTCAGCCATTTTAATTACAAGCTAGAGGGAAACTTAGAGTGTATGATATATACATAATTTTGTGGGCAATGTAGAATAGCAGACAGATTAGAAACATAATCTATTGTTTAAAGGTTTTTACCATTCTAGTGATTAGTGGGAAAATGGAATAAAACAAACATTTAGAATGTTAAGATACATTTCACATGACCACTCCTCAAATACTCCTTTTGAGCACCTGTAATAATAATTTGAGACTGCATCTGAAATTGAAAGAAAACAAACACTGAAATATACATTTTATGTGTTCAATAAAACACAAACTTTATTTAATTTGAACATTAGAATTACACACGCATTGCACAGCAAAACATACAAAATCAAACTTTCGAACTATCTACAGTAAATACATTTTTAATAAAGAGTGCAGGAACAGAATATATATAAATTCATAAATACTCAACAACTGCAATACTTGTGGAGAGAAGAGGGGGAGAAAAGAGGGGAGGGGGAGGACAACACCAGTAAACACAGCCCAACCTAGGCCTCTTCGCAAAACTGGTAACACTCAGCTAAGTGCCAAGACTGAAATCAGTTCCTATCGCGAACCAAGCAAAGTTTTTTGCCATTACATTCCGGCGCGCAACAAGCTACTTTAGTTTTATTTTCAGTCCTACTTTTCTGATAGCATAGCCAACATCTCTTAGAGACTCTTCAAATTTAGGGACATGGGCTGTGTGGAGTGATGACGAAGGAGGGACTACAGGCTTTAGTGTATGCAAAGGGACACTTGTGTGAATATTGATAACTCCCAGCTGACGAGTCAGGTTTTCTCTGAAATCTATCTGGGTTAAGTTCACCGGTCTACGCTCATCCACTGGTGCCGCATGAATGTGTTGCCATTCCTTAAACAATATGAAACTATTGACGACGGCAATGTCTATGAAGTGGAAAAAAAGAGTCTTCCACCACTTCTGAGTTTTTTGTAGGACATCGTAAGATTTTATCATTTGGTCTGACCTATCAACACTGCCCATGATTTTGTTATAATCGCTGATGACAGTGGGCTGAAGGGCTACTTCTTTTGTCCAGTCACCATCATTTTTTACAAACCTAGTAATTTTGGTTGAGCCATTTGCATTGTGGAAATTGGAGAGGCATGTAACTGCACGCGTGTCCTTCCACTGAATAACAAATATATTCCCCTCAATCCTACACCACCTCATATCCCCACGAGCTGTCTTGCGTTCCCATCTTTTGATGTCTTTAAATTCTGCAGGAAACAGTTTACGATTCACCCTGCATGTCCCAGAGGCATTAGTTCCCATTTCTAACAACTTAACCATAAGAGCTGGGGACATGTAAATGTTGTCAAACCAAACATTGTGGCCCTGGTCTTGGCTGCAGTAACGATTCAACTACTTTGGTGGCCAAGTCAGTGACACGCCCATCATGACTACCTGTGTAAACATTAAAGTCAAGAGTATACCCTGAGTCTGATGTTGCAATTACCCATAATTTAAAACCCCACCGAGTAGGCTTGCCCTTCTTGTATTGTTTAAATCCTGACCGAGCTTTAGACTTGACCATACGTTCATCTATTGCGAGATTTTGGTTAGGCTGAAACAGCAGCTGGCATTTTTGTTTGAGGTGGTCCATAAGATAATGCAACTTCCTAAGGTGATCCTGATTATCCTCTGTGGTAGGGTCTACAACATGTGAGCTGCTAAAAGAGCCTTGTAGCGGTCACGCAACACAAATCCCCTCGCCCACGAGCCCTGTAGTGACTTGGTTCCCCAATGAAGATGGGAATCAGGGAGTATGACGGACAGTTTAGGACGAGCTCCCACCCCTGACGGTTTGTAAAGCTTCATATCTCAGCAACTACAGCCTGAGTGAAAAACAGTATGAAAAAGTCAATTTCTCGCAACATCATATTGGAGGTTGACCGCACAGCCTGACGCACGCTACCTAAGTCAATACCGAATGGACGGCTAGGCTTAAATGTGAGAGGTTTTGGTGCCTGTGAATCGATGTCAGAGTACGAGGGATAAGAAACAGAGTCAGGCAAGCATTTACGCTTTCTAGCTGACTTGGGACCTGTGCGAGAATGGCTAGCCATACCCAAAATAATAAGAGTAACAGTGTTCGTGTTACTGTGAGTATCAGTCATATGAGAAATGGAAACAAACAACACATACACATTCATATATATCCAGTTGAAGGTCTTGGCTGGGGATCAGGTTCCATCTCATCCTCCATCTCAGCAGCAGATCTTCCTCCTGTGTGCTCATGCACTCAAAAGCAGGGAGCCATATTTTTTCCATCTCTACAACAGAAAAAAGTACACAATTGGTAGCCAGCAGTGTGTTCTTTACAAATCCGTACACTGAATGGTCACCAAAGACTTGCAGACTAACCAGAATGTCCAACTGCAGACAGCCCTCTCACACTTTCCTTGTGAACAGGAAGCTACACACAGTCTAAAATCATGTCTGTGTGATGGATTGGTAAGGTTATCTGCTAAATTATAGAAAGATATCTACCATTTTGTTTTTTTTTATTACATGGGAAAATCAACAAGCTATATAACTTATCTAACTAGCAGGCCAGTTTCCAGGCAAGTCTGAAAAAAAAAAAGTCTGAACAGCGTCTGCTCTCTGCCTCACATTACTTCAGGTGGATTTTTCACAAGCGACAAAACTGGCAAAAAAGTTAGTGATATTTAGTTAAAAATGTACATAGTATTGCTAGTTAATGTTTATTTAGCAAATTTCACAGAAACTGCCAAAAAAAACTTTTATATAAAAAGAGGCTCGCCGATGACGGTCACATTTTTTTTCCAGAAAAAATAAAATAAAATAGCTAGCACAAATAAATAATAATCTCCCGGGATATCCTCTCTGGCTCCACCCAGGCAAATGGAGGATGACGATGATGACAATACATTTTTTATTCACGCCCAGTACCCCTTAACAAATCAAATGTGCTTTTAGCTTATATTGTCATGAGTATCTGGCAGTTTACAGAAATAAAATCGGTGATTGGACGGCGAAGATATTGAGACAGGAACCATGGGAATAATTGTTCCCAAATTTGAACGCTCCGGCTGGAAAGGGTTAACTATGTACAAAGCTTTGAATGGCCTAGCTCCGCAGTACTCAAGTGACCTTCTACCATGCTATATTCCATCACGTTCATAATGATCGCAAAATTCTGGCCTGTTAATAGTTCCTAGAATATCAAAATTCACAAAAGGAGGTAGATCGTTTTCATATTTGGCTCCTAAACTATGGAATAGTCTCCCTAAGACTGTTTGAGATGCAGACACACTCACTCAGTTTAAGTCTAGATTAAAGACTCATCTGTTTTGCCAGGCATACACCTAATTTATCATTCAGCTCACAATTAGACTGCTTTAGTTAGGTCTGTCGGAACCAGAAACCAGAAACATTGATCATGATCTATAACTCTGCAATAATTTTAATGGCATCTATGCTAATATTATTTTATTTGTATCCCTGTCTCAACCTCGGGACTCCTATCCTGAGGTCACTAGAACCGGCTGGATCCAGCTCCATTCCTGCTACGTCTCTGAGTGATGATGACTAAATGCAGCCAGTGCCAACCAAACATCACTTCGGTCTATTACGATGTACTTCAGAGGATGAACTGATGCCAACTCCAACCATAAGACATGGGATACATCATATGCCATTGCCTGAACCTTGGATTTAGGATAGACCTCACCGAAATTACCGGCCAGTTGAACTGTGATGCACCTAACTGATCTCTGCCTGCATCACCTCGGTCTAATGATGGACTACACTCTTATAATGGAATACATAGACTATCAATTAATTGCCAACAAAACCCTTCATCAGCCAACTAAGGACAATGCATCTGTGTGAACTTCTGCAGTTAATCCAGGATGGACTTCAAAGATATTAGTCATTAATCTTATAGTTCTTACAAAATCTTTGTTTAAACACTGAACCTTAACACTTACTTAGTTTAATCATTTTAAACCATGACTTGCACTATACATAATTAAGTAATACTGGCATTATATTCATGATGTTAGCCAGAGGGGAACTGGCCCCACAGTGAGCCTGGTTTCTCCCGAGGTTATTTTTCTACATTAACCAACATCTTATGGAGTTTTGTGTACCTTGCCACAGTCGCCTTTGGCTTGCTCACTGAGTTTCTAAATACAATTATTATTTAATTACTTATTTGTAAACACAATTTACAATCATATTTTATCAAACTACACAATGAAGACATTATAGATATTACAGTTTCATTTTCTGTTAATGTATGATTTTCTGTAAAGCTGCTTTGAAACGATGTGTGTTGTGAAAGGCGCTATTCAAATCAAAATTACTTGACAATCATGAGCATGATAAGGAGGTTGCATTTTTATCCCTAACATTGCATTTTGTATCAATTAATGGTTAGGGTTAAATTTGGGTTTTGGTTGGGGGGTAGATTAAATTAAATAAGCATTTCTCTTCACTGTTTTACACCCTGTTCAGCTGAGAACAATTCTTTTTATAATTGGCTTCTGGCGACCTCTCGTGGATATAAATGGATGTCACACTTGTTTATATGCTCTGAAACTCTGACCGCTTTAGCCTCTGGAGGCATTGTTTTCAAATTTGGTCAACATATACTGATTATAAAGAAAAATCAGCACACACTTGTCAAATTTTATGTGAGATCAGGCTGCCTGCTTTGCCCTAAAAAAAAGGCATGTGCTGGCGCTGTGGCATGACATCATCCCATATAAAAACGTCCCATATTACTGGCTAGGCATCAACCAATAAAACGACTTCATTGCCCCCTCCCCCGCCAAACACTGGTCTTGCTTGCTGCCTTCAAGTGCACCTGGGAAGCTTGTACCTCTGAGTCGGGCATTCGTTAGGAAACAAAATATGGAAGAAGCCAAACTTAAACAATTACGAAATGAACGACAGCAAAAGCAATTTTTTTTCTGTTGTACTGGTGAATAAACATTAGTGAATAAACCTGCATCACTTATAAATGACATATATGATTTATTAATGCATGGTATCTAACATATTATTAATTAATTAATTAAACCGTGAAGGGTGAGTCATTAGTTGATTGTCATATAAAACAAATTAATATTATTGAAATAAATTACAGAAGTTGAAATAATTTTGCAAAATCTTTACTTCCTATCATCTTTCATGTTGACATGTCCCTTCCAACGTCCCAACTTGGAAACATCTGTATTATCTAGAATGTATTGTGTTCATCCCATCACCTCAATCCACACACTGCTGGATTTAAGGCGCAGATCAGCGGTCACTCAAGTATGGTCGAGTGTTGTTCTTCCCCTGGGCGCTTCGGCAGCTGAGTTCACAGGTGTAAAAGAGCAATTTCTTAAAAGAGTAATTTCCTCTAAAAGAGCTCGCACAAACAGCTGGCGTCTTTTTAAAGATGTTCTTTCGCCTTTGTGCTACTGGGTGCGGCCGTTATCTCTCCCCATTGGATGACCACAAAATCTGTCTCGAGTGCTTGGGTTGCCAGCACACTGAGGGATCATTTGTGGATGGGACATGTTCTCACTGTGAGAATTTGCCCATGAGAATGTTGCGGTTGCAGCTCTCTTCTTTCTTTGTGAAGCAGAGAGCCACCGCGGCTGCTCCCCGACCCGGTCCGTCCTGTGTTGAAGCACAAGCGGCAGGGGCGGCGAGCGCCGTGGGCGATTTGGAGGTGGCTATGGGAGTCTGTCCGCCGGCTCAGTCCCCGCGGACCTCCTATCCCCCAGCACACTTGTTCTGCCTGGTAGAGTTCACGAGCGAGGCAGGCGGTCCGCCTCAGTGCGAGTTATCGGTCGCAGCATTGGAGGGTGGGCTGCTGCTTTCGGAAGTGGACGAGTCTGCTGAACTCCCACTCTTGGGCAGTAGAGCTCAGGACAAAGCGGATGCTGAGTTAGCAGCCGTGCTTGCTCGGGCAGCTGCGAACATTGGGCTTGAGTGGAACCCTCCGCCCTGCCCTGAACATTCACGCCCCGCCCCCGGTGCCTTTCTTCCCGGAAGTGCACAAGGAGCTCACGAAGTCATGGAAGGCGCCTTTCTCTGCCCGTACACGCTTCGTGAGCTCATCCATCCTGACTATCCTTGATGGCGGGGTGGCCAAGGGATATGTCGAGCTCCCCCAAGTAGAGCGTGCTGTGGCGGTGCACCTATGCCTGCAGAGTGCAGCCACCTGGAAGAACCTACCAAGGCTTCCTTCCAAGGCTTGTAAGTTTTATTCGTCATTAGTGGTGAAGGCTTACAATGCCGAGGGCCAGGCCGCCTCTGCCCTGCACACCATGGCCATCCTGCAGGTCCACCAGGCCAAGGCGCTTAAAGATCTGCACGAGGACCGACCCGGGTCTGATGCAGGAACTGCGCACAGTGATCGACCTCAGTCTACGGGCGACGAAAGTCACGGCACGTGCCCTGGGTTGGACGATGTCCACCTTGGTGGTCCAAGAGCGACACCTGTGGTTCAAACTTGCGGAGATGTGTGATGCTGAGAAGGTTCACTTTCTTGATGCGCCCATCACCCTAGGGGGGCTTTTTGGCGACACTGTCGAGGACTTCGCCCATCAGTTCTCGATGGTAAAAAAGCAGATGGAGGCCATTAAACATATCCTGCCACAGCGTGACTCGGCCGCCTACAGGCCTCCGAAGTCCCGCACTCCGTTTGCCCCTCGCCAAGGCCGTCCTCCTGCGGCATCGGCCCCGGCTCCCCCACCATCAGAGCCTGCATGCTGACCTTAGAAAAGAAGATCTTCCCGCAGGAAGGCGGCACCACCTGCCCATCAGCCGGCCGCTAAGAACCCCGGACGGGCTTCGAAGCGGCACTGAGACAGGCGACCCTGGGATGAGGTTGCTGGCACCGACCGGCCTGACCCAGGTAAGCGCACGGGTTCCACTCTTGCCCCTGGGCCAGTATGAGGCAAGCGTGCACCTCCACCTGTAACATCACCGGGTGCCCACCGGGCGGGCCAGCAGAGCAGCTCGCCACCCCCCGACGGCCTTCCAGGTGGGGTGTTGGATCTGCCTCGGCATGATAAAACTGGTCGTTCCTCTGGTTCCATTAGCACGGAGGCTGGGAGCCTGGTTAGCACTCTCCAGCCCGTCGCGATGGCTTGTCTGGATGAACCGTCTCAGCTACGCAATCCAGTTAGCCAGACGCTCTGCCACTCATGAGATCTATTGTGTGCATGCAGGGGCCTTGTGCTTCAGCACCTCGACCGACTGGGGCTTCAGGTCAACCGGGAAAAGAGCAAGCTTCCCTGGTGCAGAACACCTCTTTTCTTGGCATGGAGCTGGACTCGGTCACCATGACGGCACGCCTCATGAACGAGCGTGCTCAGTCAGTGCTGACCTGCACTGGTGGAGGTGACAGCGGTGCCACTGAAACAATTTCAGAGGCTCCTGGGGCATATGGCATCCTCTGTGGTGGTACTTCCCCTCGGGTTGATGCATATGAGACCGCTCCAGCACTAGCTACAGACTCAAGTCCCGAAGTGGGCATGGCGCTACGGCACACCAGGGTGCCACCACACCTTCAGCCCTTGGTCAGATCTGGCATTTCTATGGGCAGGGGTTCCTTTAGAGCAGGTCTCGAGGCATGTCGTTGTCATGACAGATGCCTCAAATTCGGGCTGGGGTGCCGTGTGCAACGGGCAGGCAGTGTCGGGGCTCTGGACGGGGCCCAGGCTGCAATGGCATAGCAACTGCCTAGAGTTGCAGGCAGTATCGCTGGCCCTGCAGAGGCTTTGGCTGTTGATTCAGGGCAAGCATGTGTTGGTCCGGATGGACAACACAGTGACCGTAGTATACATAAACCACCAGGGCGGCGTACGCTCATGTTGCATGTCGCAACTCGCCCGCCGCCTCCTCCTCCTTTGGAGTCAGCAAACGTTGAAGTCTCTGCGAGCCACTCACATACTGGGCAACCTCAATCATGCAGCGGATGCGCTTTCACAACAGGTAACGCTCTGCAGAAAGTGGAGACTCCACCCCCACGTAGTCCAGCTGATTTGGCAGAGATTCGGGGAGACGCAGGTGGACCTGTTCACCTCCCGAGAGTCCCCTCATTGCCCCCTTTGGTACTCCCTGTCCGAGGCTCTCCTTGGCACAGATGTCTTGGCGCACAGCTGGCCTCGGGGTCTGCGCAAGTACGCATTTCCCCCAGTGAGCCTCGTTGCACAGACATTGTGCAAAGTCAGGGAGGATGGGGAGCAAATCCTGATGGTTGTGCCGTACTGGCCCAACCGGACTTGGTTCTCAGACCTGATGCTCCTGGCAGTAGCCCATCCCTGGTGTATTCTCCTGAGGTGGGACCTTCTCACTCAGGGGCAGGGCACGGTCCGGCACCCACGGCCAGACCTCTGGAACCTCCACGTCAGGCTCCTGGATGGGACAGAAAAAACAGAGTGTCCGTGTACCTGGTGTAAATAGCATCCGCCACACAGGCAGCTATTTGTATCCCAATAGTCCACTAGCTGCCCTGGTACTGGGGTGCAAGTGACCGCTTGTTGTCCTAGCGACCGAGGTTCAAAACCACGTTTTGTCCCACTTGTTTTTCCATTAGATTTCCTGTTTCCACTCTTAATAATACTACTTAAAACAATAGATTAAAATGAATAGAAATGTTGATTTTATCACAGTGATCACAATGAATGCCGAGGAGTGCAGAGAAGGGTTTGATCCAGAGGTAGGATCTATTGATCGCACTCGTTCCAGCGTAAAACCATGGTTACTGTAGTAAAACCAAGGTTATTTTTTTCTAAGGTAAGGTTAGGTTTAGGGGTAGAGGTTAATGTAGTGTGTCTGTGGGACTCTAAATAAACACACACACAAAACAAAACACTGCAGTTTTGACCATACTGTTTGTTAGTATTTAAATGCGGGTGCATTTGCATTTGCATTTGCAAATTTGCACCAGGGTGCAATTGGTATCTACCATTATGTGCACCAGGGTTGGGGTGCAAATAATATCGTATATACCATTTTTGAAAACATTACAATTTAAACCCTGGTGCAAATAGCATCTGCCAAATTTTAAATGTTTTCAAATATGTCACCAAATTTAATTGCAAAAACAATATTTTCAAACAGACCATAAAAAAATAAAATAATAAATAAATAAAAAAAACAGTGCAGCCCCAAATTGAAATGTTAGGCAGGATATTAACTTCAGGATGCAATGGAAGTGAATGTTGAATGAGGAAAATACTCTGCATAACATTTCTTTTTGTATTTCTCGGAAGAAAGAAAATCATGCAGGTTTGAACAAGGGGAAGAAGCCTAAATGATGGCTTTTTTAAAAAAAAGAAAATTATGAAGGGTCTTAATGAATTAAAGTGGAAAGAGTTATGTCAATTGTCATAGCATCATATTTATTCACCTATTGTCAACTTTCCTGTGCTGTTTTACAAAAAGTTCTGCACATTACTAGGTATTCCATTTTTTTAAGAGCAAATCCGATTGTGTTCAGATCTGATTGCATATTGTACTGAATGGAGAAGAAAATAATGCACTTTTTTGATGGACACAAAACGCTTTTGTTTTCACCGTCAGAAAGGTCGACAACCAAAACACAACATCTTGGCAGGTTAATAGGATAAGATAAGTGCAGACAGCAGGCATGTACCACTTATATTCCGTTCTGAGTTTAATGTCACAATGGACAAAAGCATTTGTTTAAAAGCTCCTACCCATTTTAGCAGAGCATGCCAAGTAAACTAGCAATATTACACTATATTGCCAAAAGTATTCGCTCACCCATCCAAATAATTGAATTCAGGTGTTCCAATCACTTCCATGGCCACAGGTGTATAAACTGAAGCACCTAGGCATGCAGACTGCTTCTACAAACATTTGTGAAAGAATGGGCCGCTCTCAGGAGCTCAGTGAATTCCAGCGTGGTACTGTGATAGGATGCCACCTGTGCAACAAGTCCAGTCGTGAAATTTCCTCGCTACTAAATATTCCACAGTCAACTGTCAGTGGTATTATAACAAAGTGGAAGCGATTGGGAATGACAGCAACTCAGCCACGAAGTGGTAGGCAACGTAAAATGACAGAGCGGGGTCAGCGGATGCTGAGGCTCATAGTGCGCAGAGGTCGCCAACTTTCTGCAGAGTCAATCGCTACAGACCTCCAAAGTTCATGTGGCCTTCAGATTAGCTCAAGAACAGTGCGTAGAGAGCTTCATGGAATGGGTTTCCATGGCCGAGCATCTGCACCCAAGCCATACATCACCAAGTGCAATGCAAAGCGTCGGATGCAGTGGTGTAAAGCACGCCGCCACTGGACTCTAGAGCAGTGGAGACGCGTTCTCTGGAGTGACGAATCACGCTTCTCCATCTGGCAATCTGATGGACGAGTCTGGGTTTGGCGGTTGCCAGGAGAACGGTACTTGTCTGACTGCATTGTGCCAACTGTGAAGTTTGGTGGAGGTGGGATTATGGTGTGAGGTTGTTTTTCAGGAGCTGGGCTTGGCCCCTTAGTTCCAGTGAAAGGAACTCTGAATGCTTCAGCATACCAAGAGATTTTGGACAATTCCATGCTCCCAACTTTGTGGGAACAGTTTGGGGATGGCCCCTTCCTGTTCCAACATGACTGCGCACCAGTGCACAAAGCAAGGTCCATAAAGACATGGATGAGCGAGTTTGGTGTGGAAGAACTTGACTGGCCTGCAGAGAGTCCTGACCTCAACCCGATAGAGCACCTTTGGGATGAATTAGAGCGAAGACTGTGAGCCAGGCCTTCTCGTCCAACATCAGTGTCTGACCTCACAAATGCGCTTCTGGAAGAATGGTCAAAAATTCCCATAAACACACTCCTAAACCTTGTGGAAAGCCTTCCCAGAAGAGTTGAAGTTGTTATAGCTGCAAAGGGTGGGCCGACGTCATATTAAACCCTATGGATTAAGAATGGGATGTCACTTAAGTTCATATGCGTCTAAAGGCAGATGAGCGAATACTTTTGGCAATATAGTGTATGTAATTAAATTAATTAGGCCAATTCACTAAGCAGTTACACCACGTTTGAAAGGTGTAGGGCCTCGGCCCACTTAAAATGGCAGCAGAGACCGCATGGCCCTTTGTTCTATGATCAAAAGGAGAGACATTGAACTCAGTTTCCCAGGATCCTTCACAAATTCACAACTGGATGCGAAGTCCCGCCCATGGACCCAGTCTCAAACTCCATTGGTCGAGCGGCCTACGACCGATGACGTCATCTCGTCAACAAAACCCGTGGACAGATGAATTTCGGCCTCTCTGTGCTAAGCTCTGCCTGGCTGTTAAGGGACATCTGTACTGTGCACGTACTGAAGGAGTTTTCCCTCCGTTTGGACTGAGAACAAAGAGACCACGTTTTTCTAACCTCGTTATTTGGCCACGGTAGAGTAAGATTAATTTAGCTTTGTTCAAGTCTTATAGTATACTTATATCAACCGGTTCAGTTTCACTGTAAAGCAACAGTGAATTTATTTTGAAAAACGGAAAGGCGACCAGTTTCCCTTCTCCCTCTTTTTCATTCAACGTTGACTACTTTCTGCATTCTTCTCCATCGCTGGATCCGAAGAATAAAGCAGAGACGCGTCTTTTCGCTGACGAGCGTAAGACAAGGGACCATCCAGACCGTTTCTCCTGACCACTCAATGCAACAGGAATTCCAACAGACAAACCTACTGAAATCACACAGGATTTCCCAAGTAAGGCTTGATATCTGGGCAGATTTAGTTTAGAAACTGATTTTTTTCTTGTGAATCTAAATCGTATTTTTGATTCTAAATGCTGATGTTTTAAGTATATTTGTATGTTAAAATCTGCTCGCTGCTTCGAGTTGGGAGATTTGTTTTAGTTTCTTTTGGGGTTACGTTTGTTTTCTTGAGTGATTTGAACTAGTAATTCAGTCCCGCTGTTACGAGTGGTTACCCTTAACTAAACTGCATGCATTTTTCCTCTCTCTCTCGCTCTCATTCTCTCTCTCTCACTGATATTCATTGAGTGAGCGGCGCCTCGGTTTGTGTTCGACTCAGGCTGGTGAACCAAATTCTCCCGCCTGTTTCGTCAGTTCCTTTGTGTGTCCGCTCATTTCCATCCGCACGTGGTATCAGCTCCATTTTGGATTTAACCCTCCATTTTGAACCTGATCCTCCATTTTGATTCCTTTGTTACCACACCTGGACACACACACACACACACACACACACACACTAGCATATAGCTCCACTGTTAGCTTAGGATATCCTTGATTTTATTTTTGGATTATATTCGGATAGTATTGGCTGTGTTCACTACTGCTTGATTATAATAAATCTTGTTATATTATAATAAGTACTCCTGTTTGTTTTTGTTTGAATATTGTGTTGAAGCCAACCTCTGCCACGTGAAGAACTCCCAAGTTACCTCAGAGTACTATTATTTTATTGGTGTTAGAAACTAACTGTAACTAGATTACTATTAGATTTGTATACCAATAATTTAACTAGTTTTCCCCCTTTTTGATTATTTTGATTAACAATTAAGATACTCAACCTACAGGGTAGATTTTGTTTTATGAGACTCAATCAGTAACTTGCTATCATTTTTCTTTTTTCAAAGAGTGGTGCCCCGAGAATAGAGTTTAATGAATTAAATTCTATTTAATTACTATTTAGTTATTTAATTGTTATTTGATTATTCCATAATTAATAACAATTAATTATTGATTATTTCTGGAGAATAGTTTGAGTTAAATTCTATTTAATTACTATATAGTTATTTAATTGTTATTTGATTATTCCATAATTAATAACAATTAATTATTGATTATTTCTGGAGAATAGTTTGAGTTAAATTCTATTTAATTACTATTTAGGTATTTAATTGTTATTTGATTATTCCATAATTAATAACAATTAATTATTGATTATTTCTGATAGTAAAACTGATTTAAACAACCAGTAGCACCTACAATGAGGTAGCCTATTTCTGCAAAAAAAAAAAAAAAAAAACACATTTAATTCACTGATATCGATTGGAAATGTTCATTGTATAAAGGATAAAATCTCCAACAGTCTCCTAAAAAAAGCTGTTCAGGATGAAGTGTGTCTGTTTGAATATGTTGTTTTAATATATACATATATCTCTGTGGAAATGGGGGGGGGGGGGGGTTGCATGGCCAAGCAACATCTGTGGAGAGGGAGGTGGGAGATAAAGAGTGTTAAGGATTGACACCTGTGGGAAATTATCTCTAACAGATGTTTTGTGTTGCAGTGAGAGCTGGAGAGGGATATAAGGGCAGTCCAGACCGCCAGAGGGGAGAAAGAGAGATGCACAAAGCCGACTTTTAGTGTGTTCACTCACTTGTGCTGTAAAGCAAACCTTTTTGTGTAAAACTGAATTTGTAAAAAGTAATAAAAGATTTATGTGCACTATTCCTCTGGCCCCCACTTCCTCCTTCACAAGTGAGCAAGGGATTTATCACAATCTACATTTAGCAGGATAATTTGGTCCTGGAAATCTGAGCATAAAGTGGACTATTTTTATGAAAATGGCACATTATGTCCACCATACTACAGTAGAGTACAATACAATGACATAATTATGCAAGGCGTGTTTTTTTTTTCTTTCTTTCTTGTTTCATGAAAGTGAATTTGAGCATATAATTGGATTTAGGTTAGTAATCGTGTGAGCTTTTGTGTTGTTCAAAAAATATGCTTTAATATAGTTATTCATTTTTAGCTTCAGGAAATTGTCTGGTTTTAATAAGCATAAGAGTTGCATATTTTATTTGATATTGGTCTATCCAATACAGTAGGTGTGAGAACATAGATATTCAAATAAAGTAAGAAAATGGTTGTAAACAAGTGTATTTTAAATAAATGTATTGCAGTAATAAAGTAAATCACCATAAATAATGAGGAAATTCATGTATCACATGTAATAAGTTGTCAGAGGCAAAGATATATTAATGAATTAATTTTATTTATTTATCACACATTATACATTTTGCACATATACAGTGAAATTCTTTTTTTTCACATATCCCAGCTAAGCTGGGGTCAGAGTGCAGGGTCAGATATCTATGTTGGATAATGGTTAGAAAGATCTCTTTTCAGGTTGCAAAAAGTACTGCTCAGTGACGTTGATCTTTAACTCGCCATAGGGCCCTAGTGAATTTAATAAGATTATGAGGAAAAGAGCCTTATAAATCTGAACACATATGGCTATCCAATTACTTTAATGGCAAAACAGTGAAAATTCAAATTTTATTAGGCAATCACTGAAATGCCTTTTATTTAACTTATTCTAATTGCCACATAGACAATACCATTTTCTCCCTAAAAATAGCATGTTACTGTATCTGTTACAGTGCTCAAAGAAGACATTTTCACAGCTCAGCAGACTTAATTGAGACCATGTAAATGTAAACTTATTTTTGTAAAAATCCTTAGGAGAAATAAAGACAACAATAGTTGAAACTGATATGTGTAGCATTTTTAAGATAATTTGGTCTTGTAAGAGTTGGATGAAAAAGATTTGCCTTCATATTAAAATCTCTGACTTTGGTATGTAGTCAAATCAGAGCACAGTTGACACATTGAGATCTTTTCTGAAACTCTAGTGGAGACTTATGTGAGGATAGTCTTTTATTCTACACTGATACCACAGTAAAATACAGTGTACTCACATACAGTAGGTTGAATTCAGCTGAAATAGGTCTGTGCTAACCTAAATGTGAAACACTGCCCACAGTTGCCAAAGCAGTACATGTTGTTGGGATCCATATTCTGGATGAAATGTCCACAGAGGTTCGCCAAAAGCGAGTTGTGAAGCGAGTTGTTTTCTGCTGTACAGGCTGTAATAGTGAAGAGGAATGCATTTTTTTTTTTTTTTTAAATAAATTGAACCCCCCAACCCAAACCTAAACCTAACTGAGTAAACATGTTATGTTAGAGGGGGAAATGCAACCTCTGAATCGCACTCATCACTAATTATGTGAACCCAATTACTTCCTGGTTTCAAAGTAGGATGCAACACGTTTCCAGTCACACCACAAGGGTAGGTGAACACACACTGGAGCCGATGCAAAAATATCTGATATGAGATGATGCTTGTCAATGAGTTGGCATAATGGGCCCTTTCCGTAGTGATGTCATCTAGGAACCACCGTAGTGACGTCGTCTGGTATCGAAAATGTTTCTGATGTTATTTTCACGCGCGTTTCAATAGCAACAACAACAAAATCAACAACACCGACGGAGGACGCCGGGATCGGAGCTACACTTTTGTTTGTTTAGAGCTGTTTTATACGAACTGTGGCTGCGTCGGAAAACGTAGGCAGCTGCCTTATCAGTTAATGGTTTAAACAAAAGTGTTTTTGGATGAATAGAACAGTTTAGAACAGTTTAAAAAGCAACTTATTTCATTCTACCTTCATCCATCCTTATACAGCCTCCAAAGGCTGCATTTACCAGTTTTTGGACACAGCTTGTGTCTTCAGGTTACAGTTTAAACTAGGCGTGAGGCATGCGTGCGGTGCTCCGTACTGCCGCTGGAGAGATCAGATGAGGCGGTGAAAGCGGGTTTTAACCACCGAGCACATGCTGAACTCAGTGGACATGTTGAAAATGCACTATAAACCTATTTATCAACACAATCTTTTACAATAAAGGCTTCTATGACTCTATGATAGCATAAATTACTATACTGAAATACTCACTCACTGAATTAAAAAAGACATCTTGATGCAAGTTAACCATGCAGTAACAGGCATGCAATGCTTCCTTCATGTAAACTAGATTTAATGATGGTTTAGTGTACAATAAAGTTCAATAACCCACTCACGATACACATCTGATTATTTATATCCGTCATCCCAGGAAAAAGTCGATGTAGTAATCCAGAAATTACTTTATTTTCTGTATAGTCAAGCTGTAAAGATGCAATGAAAATACAAAGCATGACTCCCGATTAAGTTGCACACACACGACACACATGTGAAATGGGTTATTCTCCTTGGATACTTTGTTTGCAATATGTTATTTATGTTAAAGGAACTGTAAAATTAGCGCAATCCTCTGAGTAGCAGGCTAGCAGCTAGTTTGTTTACTAATGGTGGCTGTGGAGCTCCTCTCCTTTCTTAATGCAGGTTTTTGACCAATTACAGGCTGCAGCATCTCCCACAGTTCCTATATACCCCAAAAGTATTTACCCCTGAGTAGGAGCTAAAAATGTCCTTTGAAATGGCTTTGAGGAACTATAGTTCCTTAGGTGTGAAAGTGACAAAAAGTACTAGACCCATGGAAAAGTACTTAAAACGGGCTTTTAGTGGGAAAGGCACTAATGTGGCTGATCCTAGGGTACTGGAACTCTTAGAAATAACATGCCGACTTCCCGTATGATCATGTTAATTTTTCAGGAGAAAATAAAAAAGCAAAAGTCTCCATTTGTTCTCCTACTAATCTCATTGCCCTCCTTGAGAAACAATTTAGATATTAAAGAGATATTGTTGGTTATTTTTCTTTCCTATGGGAAGGCTGCTCATTTAAGGAGAGACATTTCGGCCAAATGTTGTACAAGACGGATTTTATATTGATAATTTTATTTTATTAAATTTAAAAAAAATTTTTGCATTAGAATCAATATGTCATTATAAATGTTTGCACAAGTCTTTGGCCATTTGGCAGGAACACTTGTTGACTTAGCTACACACAATTTCACAGTAACTTTCGTGCTAGACTTGTATTTCTTATGCCGGTCTCTCTCTCTCTCTCTCTCTCTCTCTCTCTCTCTCTCTCTCTCTCTACTGGTGGTGTGGCTCCTTTTATGCCGCTCTCCCCGTGCTCACTGAAATTAGAGACAGGTGTTAGACATAATTTAGCTCAGGTGTAAGCGCCCTTACCGCTTTCTCTCTCTCCGGAGAGATGCTTGACCACGCCCCCGCTGCCACATATCCCCACCGCCCGACTCAGGCCGGGGCGGCATCCGGCCTGCCTACCACTCCCCCCCCATTCCTGGAGAGGAAGTTGGCGACACCCTTGAACACCCTGGAAGTTGTTGACCACCTTGAACTTAAACGGCTGAAGAGCCAGATACCAACGGGTGATCCGGGCATTGGTATCTTTCATGCGGTGGAGCCACTGGAGTGGGGCGTGATCAGAACAGAGGGTGAAGGCCCGCCCCAACAGGTAGTATAAGAGAGTGAGGACCACCCACTTGAAGACACTCCTTTTATACGGTGTTGTACTTAGTTTCCCTCAAGGAGAGCTTACCGGGCGCTCCTCCCCCGCCACCACCTGCGAGAGTACAGCCCCCAGCCCCCTGTCTGAAGCATCTGTCTGTAAAAAAAAAAAGGGAGAGAGAAGTCAGGTGAATGTAAAAGCGGCCCCCCGCAAAGTGCAGCTTTAACTTGCGTGAACGCCCACTGACACTGCTCCATCCACTGGACCGGGTCTGGAGCTCCCTTTTTAGTGAGATCAGTCAGCGGGCTGGTGACATCCGAATAATTAGGCACGAACCTTCTATAATAGCCAGCCAGCCCCAGGAACTGTCTCACCCCCTTTTTGGTCTTGGGTCTCGGGCAGGTCGTAATCGCCGCTGTCTTGTCAATTTGGGGACGCACCTGCCCGTGGCCCAAGTTGAACCCCAGATACCGTACCTCCACCCGTCCAATCACGCACTTCTTCGGGTTCGCAGTGAGTCCCGCTCGGCGCAGCGATCTCAGAACCGCCCTCAGATGTTGCATGTGCCGCTGCCAATCATTGCTATAAATGATGATGTCATCTAAATAGGCAGCGGCGTAAGCTGAATGCGGTCTGAGTATTCGGTCCATGAGACGCTGA
The DNA here is from genome assembly GCF_019703515.2 of Myxocyprinus asiaticus. Taxonomy (NCBI): domain Eukaryota; kingdom Metazoa; phylum Chordata; class Actinopteri; order Cypriniformes; family Catostomidae; genus Myxocyprinus; species Myxocyprinus asiaticus. The sequence continues at coordinate 24,079,393 of NC_059351.1, forward strand.
AACGTAGCCGGGGCTCCAAACAAACCAAACGGAAGTGTCACAAATTGGTGTAATCCAAACGGTGTGGAGAAGGCGTTTTTTTTTTCACGGGAAATTGGTGTCAAGGGGATCTGCCAATAACCCTTCGTCAAATCCAATGTCAAATAAAATCGAGCAGTGCCCAACCGATCGAGCAACTCGTCAACGCGAGGCATTGGATACGCATCAAATTTAGACACCACGTTGACTTTCCTATAATCCACACAGAATCGTACAGACCTTAGGAACTAGAACAACTGGGCTGGACCAATCGCTGTGGGATTCTTCTATTACCCCCATATCGAGCATTGCATCCAATTCTTCCTGAACGATTTTCTTCTTGTGTTCAGGTAATCGATGGGGCGGCTACGTACCACGACCCCCGGCTCGGTCTCGATGTGGTGATGGATGAGGTTTGTACGTCCCAGTAGATGGGAGAACACATCCGCAAACTCCTGTTGCAATCTAGAAACCTCTGTGAGTTGACTCGGTGAGAGGTGGTCTCCGCAAATGACCAGGGTGAACTGTTTATGTTTTGAACTCACCTCTGGTCCGAGCTCCGCCTTCTCGGGAACTACCATAGCCAACGTCACGGGAACCGCCTCCCTCCACAATTTCAGGAGATTGAGGTGGTATATTTGACATGCGCCCCCTCTATCGGTTCGTTTAACCTCATAATCGAGATCTCCCACTCGTCGTGTGACCTCAAAGGGTCCTTGCCACTTGGCGAGTAATTTAGAGCTCGATGTGGGAAGCAATACAAGCACTTTATCTCCTGGTGCAAAATCCCTTAGCTGAGTTCCCGTCATACAGTCGGCGCTGTCGTTCTTGAGCTTGGAGTAAATTCTCCTGTGTTAGCTGTCCCAAAGTGTGGAGTTTTGCTCTAAGATCAAGAACGTATTCAATTACATTTTTACTGTTTGAAGGTCCCTCCTCCCAGGCCTCTCGCAATACATCAAGCACACCATGTGGGCGTCACCCATACAGCAGCTCGAATGGAGAGAAGCCAGTGGAGGCTTGCGGGACCTCTCGTACTGCAAATAAGTGGGGGTCGAGCCATTTATCCCAATTTCTAGCATCGTCGTGCACAAACTTACGAATCATGTTTTTGACGGTTTTATTAAATCGTTCCACCAGGCCATCCGTTTGAGGATGGTACATGCTGGTGCGAATCGATTTAATACTCGACAACTCGTACAGCTCGCGTAGTGTCCGTGACATAAACGTTGTGCCCTGATCGGTGAGGATTTATTTTGAAGAGTGCCTCCGCAACACTGCATGCTGAGATGTTGCAAAGAGGCACTGCTTCCAGATATCGCGTTGCATAGTCCACTAGGACCAATACAAAGCGATGTCCGCGTGCTGACCGTTCTAATGGCCCGACGAGGTCCATTTCAATTCTCTCAAAGGGGACCTTGATCAAGGGAAGAGGGCACAATGGTGCTTTTGGGGTGGCCGGAGGGTTAACTAGCTGGCATTCGCGGCACGCCACACACCACCTGCGGACATCGCTGCCAATGCCTGGCCAATAGAAACGGGCTATTAGATGGTTCAGTGTTTTCCTTTCTCCTAAGTGACCCGCCATGGGATTATAATGAGCTGCCTGGAATACCATTTCCCGACGGCTCTGTGGAATCAAAAGTTGGGTTGTATCCTCTTTAGTTTGAGTGTCCTGTGTCACTCTAAACAACTGCTCATTTATAATCACAAAATAGGGGTATGAAAGGGCGATGTCCGGCTGGAGTCGTTGACCATCGATGACTCTCACTTGGTCGAAGGCGTGTTTGAGGGTTTTGTCTCGCGACTGCTCCAAAGGGAAATCCCCCTCAGGGAATTCCCTGAGAAGGGGAGGGCTGCAGCCTCTCCCTCACTCTCGTCATTATAACGTGGAGCTGTCGAGGACAGCCCTGGCTCCGCCTCCCCTGCCAGAACATCGTACATTGCACATCTCCCTAACTTCATACAGGACCCATCCGCGCAAATTCCCTTTAATAGAACTCTAAAATCAGGCCAATCAGTCCCCAAAATCAGCGGATGGGTGAGGCGGGAACTATGCTTTTTCCCTCGGAATTTAATCGTCAGGGTCACCACCGGATACTTGTGAATATCCCCGTGTACACATTTCACCTTCACCGTTTTAGTTGTGACCAATGCCTCGGGTTGAACCAAGCATTGGTGGATAGTGGTTTGATTACACCCGGTGTCCACCAACGCTTGGTGAGTACCCCCCTTGACACTTACCAGTATCCGGTACGCTCCGGCCCGGTCGGGGGCAGCCTGTGGGAGGTCAGAGACCTGCACCACCGTCCCCAGCTCCATCAGAGGGCACTGATCCCGGAAGTGGCCCGGGTCTCCGCACCTCCAGCAGGCCGGCCCAGGCGCTATGCCCGCACTTGCGTCGGCGGGTGCCCCCCCTGAGGGGGAGAGTGGCGGGGCATCAGGATAGGGGAAGGTGTCGCCTCCCACACCCGGGGAACTGGTCTCAGGGGCTGAAGTCCTCCTCGTCTGCATGGGGCAGGAACGGGACCTGGAGAGAGAGCAGAACGAGAGGAGAGAGGGGAGGGGGATGAGACATAGGGAGGAGAGAGAGTGTAGGAGGGCTCTTCCACCCTTGGGATCGCCGACATGTGGTCCTCCGCAAGCCGGACGGCTTCCTCCAGCGACGCCGGGCGGTGGCACTGGACCCACTCCACCATCCCTTTTGGCAGATGATGTATTAACTGTTCTAGTACCACCTGGTCGATAATCCCGTCGACATCGCGGTCCCCCGCTAGCAACCATCTTCGGCAGGCGTCACAGAGCCGTTGGGTGAAGGCAAACAGGCGGTCGGAGCTCTCCAACTTCAAGCTCCGGAAGAGTTGACGACTTTCCTCCGGAGTCCGACCAACCCGTTGCAGGATGGCTTTCTTTAAATCTCCGTAGGCCAGGAGACTCGTCGCTGGCAGTTGTTGAGCCGTGAGCTGGGCTTCCCTGGACAACACCGGGATAAGTCGGGCCACCCATTGGCTGATCGGCCAGCCCCAGATCTCGGCGGTTCGCTCAAACAAATCCAGGAAGGCCTCGGGGTCATCCGCCGTCCCCATTTTCTGTAACGCGGGCGGGGGTAACGGCGTGTGAGTGTCCGGGGTCGCGGCTGGGGACACCTCCTGGCTGAGGAGGCTCCGGATCACCTGCCGGTCCCCGGCTTGAGCATGTAAGAGATCGACAAACCGGCGATCTTGATCTTGTTGGAGCTCAAGCAGTGTTTGCTGGTGGCTCCAATGTAGGCCAGCGAGGGCTTGGAGGATCTCCGCCAACTGGGAGGACTCTACGGGGTGACTTCCATCCATCTTGAACCAAACTTAATTCCTAGGTTTCGGCACCAGTGTAAGAGTTTTTGGGATAAAGGAGGAGGCGAGAAGCGAGGTTTCCCAGTTCAGGTGGGTGCTTTAATTTATCCAGTTTATAGTTTTTACAGCTTGGCAGGAACACTTGTTGACTTGTTGCTACACACAATTTCACAGTAACTTTCGTGCTAGACTTGTATTTCTTATGCCGGTCTCTCTCTCTCTCTCTACTGGCAGTGTGGCTCCTTTTATGCCGCTCTCCCCATGCTCACTGAAATTAGAGACAGGTGTTAGACATAATTTAGCTCAGGTGTAAGCGCCCTTACCACTTCCTTTCTCTCCGGAGAGATGCTTGACCACGCCCCCGCTGCCACACCATTTTTTTTTGTATTTTTTTTTTTGTATCTCACACCATGAGTAGCTGGTTTAAGATGGATACTTTCTGTTTCATCAGCTGTTTTTTAATGCAAAAATGCATCCTTTGTGAACGATAGTCATGGTGAGTGTGGTCATGTGGTACTTGAAATTTGAATTGATCTGACAGTAGGAAAAGCCATTATCCGGAATACACATCATTTTTGTCAGGGTGAACATTTAATTGTGTTATTGACAGCCCTAATCAATACGTTTGAAATTGAAATCGTTCATGCATCTTACGATGGTCAGTGAACTATTATAATGAATTTGGATGCATTTTAATTACAATATGGTTGTGGCAAAAGAGAACCATTGGTCAGGCTTGCATGAACTTGCGGTAGTACAAAAAATAAGTGCAAAGAAATTCAGTAAGCAGATGGGTAATTAAATGGGCCATTTAAACAAGTATAAAATCAATACTTCCCTCTACCAGGAAGCCCTTGGGGACCGGCGCTAAGCTTTGTTCTGTCTGTGAAGTGCTGTAGAGGTGGAATAATGACCATGGTTGGTCTATAATAAACACTGTCTAAGTTTGCCATTGCTGAATCAGGTGAAATTTAATGCCTCGCTCTGTTTCTTTTCTTAATTGTTCTCTGATTAATTCGCTAATCTTCACAGACCTATCAGCATCAACTATGTTCTAAAATATGTGTTTACAATATCCCATTAAGAAGGATGGTGTTATCATTTATATTCATATGTTTTTTTTTTTTACTTTAAGCAGTGTTGTAGTACTCGAGACCGGTCTCGAGACCACTTTTTGAAGGTCTCGATCTAGTCTCAGAATCGACCACATTTTTACTCGGTCTTGTCTCGGTCTCAGACAAAGAGGACTCTGGATATCACTAAATTGCCTGTGCATTGTCTGATTTATTTGTTAACATCATTATTGTGATTGGATGTAAAATTTCCTGCTTCAAATTCAAGCAATAACTTGACTCATTTCTAATTTGAAATTTTTGTTACTGTTAACGGCTGTCACCCCTCCCCGCCCCCCTTCACACGCACTCCAAGAAAGTGAATGCGGGAGAAAGGAGAAGAAACTGTGGCTGTCTGAGAGATGTCAGCCAAATCTTCTGTAACACAATTTGGCTACCTAAACCAGTGTTTCCCAACCACTGTGCCCACTAGTGTGCCATGAAACATTGTCAGGTGTGCCATGGAAAATTATCAAATTCCTCAAAATAAATAAATACAGTTTTTATCCCCCAGTATATTAGTGAAGGCATAGAGACGGTAGAAGAGTTTTAAAGTTGCCAATTCAGTATATTTGTCATATGTATTTTGTTGATTCTTGTATTTCATGTCTTTTATTTGGAAAATTCTAGTTCCTGGTTCATGTCATGTGATTCCTGTTTTCCCTCCATATTCATGTGTCTTGTTTTCATTGGTTTATTGTTTAATTATCTTGTTTAGAGTTCTGTTTGTTCTCCCATGTCCATGTATTTAAACCCTCATGTTTTCCATTGTCTTTTGTCAAGTGTTGTATATGTTAGGTATGCTGTTCAGGTCAAGTTCAGGTCAAGTTTATAGTTAGGGTTTTATTGGATTTCACTTTTGTTTAATAAATTGCACTTGGGTTATTCAATTCATCATCATCGTTTTCCTCATCGCTCAGCAGCAGCATCGTTACAATATTTTCCATTACAAAATATTTTATGCAACCAGTTTAAATATTTTGTCCATCATAACATTATTGTTCTAACAAACTCTAGTCCGCTGTCAAACGCAACTCCTCACATGCCCACAAAATGATGCTTCATCATCACACTTGTAGTAAAAACATTCAGTCAGTGAACCAAATGAATGAATAGAATACAAGAGGTGTATTGTTTTATTCAAAGACTAAAAGCTGTTTATTTGTGCACAGCATAAAGTTACAGATGTTATGAACAGATGTGGCTTACTTGTCGCATTTCTCTCATGAAGCATAAAAAGAATATGAGAAACTGTTACATACAATTACTAAAAGCAAATTCTCCTATTTGAACCCTCTGGGGTCTGAGGGTGTTTTTGGCCCTGGAGAAGTTTTGGCATGCCTTGACATTTGTGCTTTTTTCAGTTTCTTAAATACATATTAATGGCTAAAGTCTGATAATAGTGTATTCAGCACAAACTGGGCTACAGTAATATGTGAACAACATGTACATGTTTGTATTTTTGAGAAAATAACGTTTATGCGTGGTTTTTGAAAAAATGTAAGTCACTGAAATAAGGCCATATAACACATACTAAACATTTGTTCACAAGACTTTTGAGAACTGGATCTTGTAGTCTAGAGTTTTTGCTACAAAATGATGTGAAACCATCCTGATCACTCATTCATACAAAACAATATAGACATTTAACTTTTGTAAGACACTTTTAGTGTTAGAAAGGCCATATGCGTGGAGGCGTGGATGATCATGAATACTGATGTGATTCACACCTGAGGAGACAAAGACCCCTCCCCTGAGAGAGAATGAATGTGAGGAGACTTAATGATTGAATGTATTGTTTGTAGCTTATTCACAAAATCAAGTTTAAGTTAAAAGAAGTAATCTGACTATACATTTTCTTTACATAAAGACTTTACTTAAAAACTTTAGACCTACACTACCATTTAAAAGTTTTAGATCTGTAAGATTTTTAAATGTTTTTTAAAAGAAGTCTCTTCTGCTCACCAGGGCTGCATTCATTTGATCCAAAATACAGCAAAAATAGTGATATTGTGAAATATTTTTACAATTTAAAATAACTGTTTTCTATTTGAATATATTGTCAAATGCAATTTATTCCTGTGATCAAAGCTGAATTTTCAGCATCATTACTGCAGTCTTCAGTGTCACATGATGCTTCAGAAATCATCCTAATATGCTGATTTTCTAATATGGGCATATTTACAGCACATTTTACACATTTACACCCGAACATATATTTGCAAGCACAAGCTTCGTTGATGATAATGAGGCAGCATAAAAACTAGTTAAAATATAATCTAAACATTCATATTATTTTTATATAATATTACATATCATATTTATATCATACAGCATACAATTGAAATACCTGCTTTCGCCAAAACAACATTTAAATGTAACTAAAACTTGCCTATTAGGATATATTTCAAATTTCAATACTTCGAATACTGGCTGGCAAGTCTGGAAATAATCCAACTAGTAAAATATGTACATGTTTATATAAAATAGCGTATCAACTAATATGTAAGTAAAACTAAAAGACTTACTCATCCGAAATTGTATCCTCGGCTGGATCAAGTCGCTTTTCAAAATGCAAACGTTCCTCATCGGATTCCTGTTTCTTTTTTCTGAGGAAAATGTGAAATCTTCGTCACTATCCAAGAGCTTCCTCACCTGTGTAGCGTGCCATCTTCTAAATGTGCAGAAAAGTGAATGAACGATGTTTTTTAAGGCATTGTTGGGGATGTTTACCGTTTGCATTGATCGTCTCAGCACATTACCGTATGAATAACGTGCTCTGCTGGTGGGTGTGATCACATTAGGGATAATTAGCTGAGCCAGGAGAAACTGTACATCGCTTTGTTTCATACAGATTACATTGCAGGAGAATATTTGTTTTAAATTTGAATTGTTCTACTTAAAAGTAGACATTTTAAACTTTCTTTAGACATATGTTTCATGTTTGTGTGATAAGTGAGTTTCAGTTAATTTTTGTGACGTTTTTCAGAAAGTTGCTCGCGGAGACAGAGATGGCTGGAAGCGCACCCTGTTTATTTTCTTTATTTTACAAAAGCACAAGGTTTTGTTGTTATTGTGAGTGTACACAAATAAAAGTAGACCCTTTATAGTCTCTAATGATGTCTTACGCTTATCTGTATGCCCAAAAATTATGGAGTATTTTAAGTTGTTTCCGCTGTTATGAGGAAAAAATCCAGCAGGACGCGCCGGCGCACCCATTGACCCCAGAGGTCTAAAAACACCATGATTCGATGTGTGGATTCTCTGTAATCTTCATGGAGCTTGTTTGACATCTGAAACCAGTGAATGGAGGCCAACTCCAACTTCTGTCGGTGCGACTTAAGTGTTTTTTTTTCTCTCTATCAACAACGCAATTTTGACCCAGTGCAACTTATAGTCAGGTGCAACTTTATTTCTGGAAAATACAGTAAATAAATAAATAAAAAATGTATTTGCTGTGCCGGTGCAAGAATTAATTTGTAAGAACAAACCTACAAATTGGAAAAGACACAAATTTGCTGGTTTTTCATTATCCAATTAGCACTCTTGGCATCTGTGACCTCATTTATACAGTGTACCTATGTTACTTGCATTTATTTGCATAGCCGAATTTCAAACATTATGAGTTCACGCAAGACAGACAGAAAACATGGACAAGTTCTTGAAAAGGAAAACTATCGATGATGGTTATGTGGGATAGTGGTGTGCCAGGGGATTTTTAAACGTAAAAAGTGTGCCATGGCAGAAAAAAGGTTGGGAAACACTGACCTAAACCACAAAGAGTTCATCTGCAAAAAAGCGTCCAAAAGAAAACAAGCAGCAGTATGCAAATTCTGCAATGCAATGCTTACTGAGATGTCTGGGACCACGTCAAACTTTTATCGGCATTTAGAAAGGAAGCATAAAGAAAGATAAGCTAAGTGTAAGTGATGCTAGCAAAGCTAGCTAGCTAATGTTAGCAATCTGCCTCTTGCTGCATTCCATTCAACTCGGAAAGTTACTATATTGTTTAAGAAAGACAGAGAAAAGTGAAGACTTAAGTATTGAATAATTGTTTGGTATATTCTGTACTAGAGTCATCCAGAAAATCTGATGCGATGCTTGCACAAAATTGTTATTGTTTTAGGTGGATGGTAAAACATGAATAGGAGTGTTGAATAAAGATGGTTAAGTTGATTTCATCTCCTTAGTGTTTGATTGTATTTGTTTGCTCATAGAAAGCAAAGGAAAATTCACACACATACAGTTCACCTCTGCAGTGCCTTTTGATTATTTTATCAAGACATTTCTCATGGTACACTGATACACACACACACACATACACACACACACACACACACACGTATATATATATATATATATATATATATATATGGCAATAAAAGAGGTGAATGAAGAGGAATCTTCATTTGTTTTCTGTGGGTGTTTTATGGGAATGTGGATCTTTCAGATCAATTTGAGGAGTCCCTATGGTTTGCGTGTTCCACATTTTATTGTAAGTGTGTCATGCAGTGTGGGACTCACACTGGTCTGGTCTTGGTCTTGACTTTGTCTCGGTTTAGGTGGTCTTGACTACACTGACGTTAAGTATGTGCACATTTTTGTATTTTTGGATGGACATAGAACAATACAGTATCCAACATAGTCTCATGGCAACTTGTAATCATTCGTATGAGATGGCTCATACAAAAAGCTACAACTTTTATTCCCATCGTGACCAAACAATCAACAAACACTATTTCACACTGATACACACACAGGCATATTATTTTAGCTAGCCTCTTATCCAACACTGTATTTGAAGAAAGGAAACGTCTCAGAACAATTTTTGACACTCATTCCATATTTCTTTATGCCATACAATTTACTTTCATTTATCTCTAGATAATGGAGAAATTTTGTCCAAGAAAGATGTTTTTAATGGAAAGATATAAATTAAATCCACTTGGGACAATAAAAGTAAGTCATTTGCACTCTCTGTAGCATTCCCTTGAACATGGGCATGTAAGGGGGGCTATGTAGCACCCCCTTTTTCACCTACAGTCACCAAATTTGGTACATAAATTGTTCTCATCAAGCTGGACAACTTTCATAATCAGTTATTAGCTCCCCCTAACAGGAAGTTGGCCATTTTGGATTATTTGAATATTGCAGTCTCTGAACTTTTAAACACACCTCCTAGGGGATTCACAAGACTGTCACCACATTTAGACAACATTATGCCAAGACACTGAATATGCTATAATGTGAACATATTTTTGATATATATCGAACGGTGTTGCCATGTCGAGGCATTCAATTAATGGCGAAAAATGGGAAACAGGAAGTGTCTCATATCTTCTGTATGTAATGTGTGATTTAGATCAAAAGTGAGATGTTTGTTTAGTCTTGGGGGCTAATCACATGGATGTGACTATTTTGGGTCACAGTCATAGCAGGTGGTGCCTGGCAGCATGAAATGTGGCTCTATAACAGACTTTAAAATAGTCCTCTTATATTTACCCAAATTGCTTAAAAATTGTTTAGAATAATGTCAAATGCCAAATGCATGTGTCCACCTTGCATTGTTTTCCGAAAGCCACCGGGTGGAAATTGACCTATGGTGCTTGGGCCCGTTATCATTGCTTGCAGCTATATTTATTAGGGCCTGAGTACCGGTGCTCGGCCTGCAACGGAGGTGCTAAAGCCCTTTTGTTTTTGAAATGTTTTTTCACAATTATTATTAGGGCCCAAGCACTGAAAGTACTGAAGACCTATTGTTCTTCTAAAGATTATTATTATTATTATTATTATGCTTCTTTTCAAGGTTTTCAGTACTTTTGGGGTACATAACATGCGTGAAAACTCTTGAAAGTTTGCACACACATCACAGTCTTTGGCCATTAGGGCTTGACAAAGTTGCGGGGGGGGGCATTCAGGAGGGGGCTCTGTAGCACTACCTAGAACATGGGCATGTTCGGGGGGCTCTGTAGCAGATCGCTTTTGAGCTACAGTCACCAAACTTTGTAAACATATAGATCTCATCAAGCCGGACAACTTTCACACTGACAGTCATAAGCTCTGCCCAACAGGAAGTTGGACATTTTGGATTGTTTGAAAAATGCATGCTCTGGAATTTAAAATACTCCTACCAGGGATTTCATGTTACAGGTAACAAATGTGGGCAACATCATGCCAAGACATTGACGATGCTAAATTGCAAAGGATTTTGATATATCAAACGTGTTGCCATGGCGACACGATAAAATAATGTCATAAAATTGGAATAAGGAAATGTCTCATATCTTCTGTGTGCATGGTGTGATTTACACCAAAATTGAGCCAAATGTTTGTCCTTGTGGGCTGATCACATTGATG